>NC_091833.1:59502284-59804949 GCF_037783145.1 Equus przewalskii
TATGTCAATTATTCATTCAGTTTATCTAAAATCATTATTATGACTTTTAAGAAAATATTTACAAAAGATTTAACAATAATTTCCTTGAACTATTCATCAAAGGAGATTACACTTCTTCTAACCCCAAGCCCTGCTGATACTGTCTGTCAACAAGACTCAGTGAAAAACGAAGCTTATTATTTTAAACCTTTGGACCAATACCTGAGTGGCTAAAGGGGTCACTGGCATTGTTTGTCCAACTTCACCTGCATGGAATTTACTTATTCCAAGAATGTGATTGTCAACAGGTTAAATGACTTCAGATAATACACCATAATACAGATAGTACAGATAATACAACTGGGTGGGAAATCCCTAAGCTAGGGACTAGAGAGAAGGTGAGTATACATCTGGAAAATTAACATCCTTCTTCCCTTCTCAAATCCGAAATGTATCCACATGTATGGGATTAAATTGATTTTGCCTTGATGACCATGTGAGGGGTTGGTTTTTGAATCATTTATAGCATTTTACATTGCTGTAAATTCAGCACCTAACATAGTGCCTGCACCTAATAGGCAATTCATAAACATTTGTTGAACAAATCTGGGGACGCTGACTTTAAAGAAATAAATACAGTGCTGGGCGATCCATGTGCTATGACAGAAATGCATTCAAGATATAAGTATAGGCACAAAGCCGGGAGTCGTGTGTGCCCATGTCAGCAGCTGGAGATGGCATATGGAGGGGCAGGAAGCCAGGCCCGTCGCCTGCCCTCTCCCTTAACCCCTCTGGCTCAACCTAAATGAGGAAGCGTGAAGCTGCCATTTGGGCATTGGTCCTGTGCTCTCTTCTCCAGGGTTTGTGCCCTCCAAGCTCAAATGCTTTGACTCTCTGCCTCCCCAGCTCTGTTCTCCGTCTTATGTCATCATAGCAGCGTTACTGTGAGCATAAGCATGCCATTGGCTGCAACCTAGTGACCCTGTTACAATCGCAATTAGATCAGGTCACACCCCTCTGCATGACCCTCCTCATCACACTCAGAGTAGAAACCAGAGTCCTCCCTCTGCCCCAAGGCCCCTGCTGGGTTTGGCCCCCTTACCTCTACCTCCTCCTGCTCCCCTCTTGCTTGCTCAACACTAGCCCTGAGCCTCCCCATGGCATGTGGAGTATGCCAGGCCCACTCCCCCCTTAGTCCTGGTACCAGCTGTCCCCTCAGCCTGGAACACTTTTCCCTTGGCTAACCATTTGCCTTTCTCACTCACCTCCTCCAAGTCTTGACACAAATTTAGCTTCTGGAGGGGGCCTTCCTGATCTCCCTCTAAAATTTCAACCTCCCCTAATACTACTTATCTTCCTTCCTCCCTTTATTTTATGTTTAGTGCTGAAATCATGATCAAACTCGCTATGGTTTTTACTTACATATCTTGTTTGTCATCTGTCTCCCCACTAGACCATCAGTGCCCAGAGGGCAGGGATTTGGGTCCTTGTTCACTGCTCTATCCCCAGTGCCCGGAAGAGTGTGGGGCACATAGAAGTGCTCAACATTTATTGGATGAATGAGCGGATCCTCATCATCATTGCTGCCAGTTGAGTGCCTTTTCAGTTCCAATAACTTTAGCGCATCATCTTAAAAGTCACAAAGACTGCATTAGCCCTGAGCTAACATCTGCTGCCAATCCACCTCTTTTTGCTGAGGAAGACTAGCTCTGAGCTAACATCCGTGCCCATCTTCCTCTACTTTATACGTGGGACGCCTGCCACAGCGTGGCTTGCCAAGTGGTGCCACGTCCGCACCCAGGATCTGAACCGGCGAACCCTGGGGCGCTGAAGTAGAGCGTGCGAACCTAACTGCTGCGCCACTGGGCCAGCCCCATATCATCTCCTTTCTATATAAATGCAAACACTAAGGCTCAGAGGAGTCAAACAACCTGCTCAAAGTTGCAGAGTCAGTGAAACAACAGAGCTGGGACTGGAATTCAAGACTCTGACTTCAGAGCCCCCACTCTCCAGCCTGCCGCCTCTGAGAGTCCCCCAGATCTTTTTCCACAGACTAACACTTCACTTGTCTGCCTAATCCTTCAAGTGCCCAAGAAACCTGACACCCAGTAATTCTGTGTTCTGGCCCTTCTCTTTCAGAGATCCTAAGAAGACTGAAGCTATTATGTGAGCTCATAGGTCAACAGAATTCACAGCTTACACATGAGAAAAAGAGTTGGCATGCACTGCCACCGGGGCAGGGAGATGGCCTTGCCACAGAGAACATCAAATGACTTTCATTTATGTGCAATTCTATTTGGAGTTTTAATTAAAATTGAACTCATCCTGTAGAAGTCTACCACAATTGAATTTCACCTGCATTCTAATGTCTAAACTCTTGGATGATTTTTTTTCCTTTCCTGACTACTTTCATTCCTGGATGATGATGAGGTAGGAGCAGGGGAGGAAGGCGTAATTCGATGATTCACAGTTGATGCAGCATGACGTGCAATTTGTTAGCTGTTTTGTGCAGTTGGTGATTTGGGGAGAAATAGGTTCTCCGTTAGTGCAAAAATTCTATTTACAACAATAAGCAAAAGACAGAAAGATAGAAAGATAAGTAGATAAAGAAATATATTAAGAATCTCTCAAACAAAGCTTTTGAGTCACTGGGGATTATCATTACTCACAACCTGCTGGGTAGTCTTGATTTTAAGCTGTATGTAAAGTGGGGAAATAAAGCAAAATAAATACAAGTTTCCCCCAGGAACTATATCTGGCTCTCAGGTCCTATGAAATTAATAAGCGTTTTTTTGAACCCAGGACTAACTGCTGGACTTTACACAAAACAGAGAAATATCCCCAAGAGTTGCACTGAGTGACATGAGGGTACAAACGTGAGGCCTCTGTTCTCCGCACTTGTTTCCCATCTAACTCCCAATCATTAGGTTTACGCGGTTGAAAATTCCTTTTTGGGGGAGTGTATTGTAGTAGAAAAAAGAGCACTGGGTAAGGAGTCGGGAATCCTGTGCTCCAGCCCTGACTCTGGCCCTTTTCAGGCCCCAGATGAGTCTCTCATCTATAAAATATGGGTAATACTGTTTGCTGTGCATTATGATGAGACAGGGCCGTAGAAACAGCAATGGGTGTTTCTCACACTTAAAATAACCTACAGGGAAAATTCCATAGTTTTATTTTAAATTGAAATACATATACAACAGTTACTATTAAAAATTATATAATCACTTTCATTAATTTCTAAATAGGAGGTATATTATTTCTTTTCAAAAGTTCGTAATCTGGATGGAAAGCCCAAGAAAGGAGGTGGAGACAGTGTGGCATTTAAAGACAGGAGCACTCGATTCAGACCAACGTGGGTGTCAATCTCATGTAGATTACTGGGTGATCTTTGGCAAAATATGCATCATCTCTGAGCATCCATTTCTTTAGCCTAAATACAGGATCAAGAAGACTCACCACGCAGAGCTAGTGTGAGATTACATGCACTAACACCTAGAAGTTTCCTTACCCAGAACAAGGGCTCCATAAATGTGTGTTTCATGAATTGTGGGGTTTTGTGGTTTTATTTAATAAGTTTAATACTTTTCTGACTGTTTCCACCAGAAGAATATATGTGTTAGTGACTGCAGAGACAAAGGAAAGAAATTTGCTGGGAGAAGGAGAAAGGTTATTTCCTTAAAGTCAAAGAACAGGAGGTAACTTGATTTATGAGTGAAATAGGAGACAGTGTCGCCTTCGGAGGGAAGTTTCTATTTCAGAGAGAGGTCCCAGGGCAGGAAGTTACCAGTGACACCCTATGGACCATCCAAATGAGCTGCAGCCCCAGAAAACCAAGACATGCCCACAGTCCTTGATTTACTGCTCCCTGAGAGG
Source organism: Equus przewalskii (assembly GCF_037783145.1). Taxonomy (NCBI): domain Eukaryota; kingdom Metazoa; phylum Chordata; class Mammalia; order Perissodactyla; family Equidae; genus Equus; species Equus przewalskii. The sequence goes on from NC_091833.1 coordinate 59,506,137, forward strand.
AAGGAACTGATCCCTAGGCTAGGATAAAAGTCAGGCTTCACTGAAACCACCTCAGTCATTCAGCTTTCCTCACTGCCTGAAGAAAATTCACAGACCCCGTCTCCCCCAAGGTGGTTGACACCAAAAAAACAAGTTTGGGGGTAATTAAAAAGTTGAGTAGTCTGTATTTATTTCCATTTGTTTATATCGACCCTGCCTCATCTTACAAAAGATTCGAGGCAGCTCCTTGTGAATACAAAAGAACAAAGGAAATAGTTGAGGGAATCTGAGCAAAAAGGAAAAAAGTCATAAAATAAAAGCCAAGGATAAGATTAAGTGCAAGAAATGCACTCTATGCATGGGGATTCCCATTATCTGAGTGTTCATTATCCAGATCTCCACAGTTACAAGGTTTCATAGAGACGCAGAGTCCTCATAGTTCAAAAATATTCACTAGTGCAGAGACCAGCTTTGAAATAAGGCCCCACTCAAACAGTCTGGCACCAGCCTCTATCTCCTGCCAGTGCCTCCATGTCTTTGTCAGTCTGCTTGGTTGTGGGGTTGCAAACAACCAATGCGACAAGCAAATAAAACGCAAATCGATTGCATAATCTGCATGTCTTTCAAAAGAGGCAGGCTGTAAAACGCAAATCAACTGCATAGCTAATTTGAATATCTTTCAAAAGAGGCAAACTGTAAAAGATAAAACATTGAGCTATCTTAAAATTTTGTGAGAGAATTAGGACCAAAAAGTCAACATAATTAATTCTTCATTCTGAGGATTTAGCACACGGTTGTAATTGTAACTTAAAATTTTTTTTAAGTAAGGTCGAATAACCTTATTTTCATAGCTGTTTGTTTTGTTTTCCAATGACGTAATGTAAAATCATATTTTGGGCCCTGTTTTAAAGTAAATTCACTTTAGGCAGACTTTTTCTAGTACAATTGTTTGCAGGTAATAAGAACTGCCTGGACTGTAGCACAGTACAGTTTTGGCTCTCAGCTTCCTGGTGGCAAAAGCAAAAAGGAAGCATGCTTAGTTAGAAAAGTGATAGGGACATAATATAAAAACAGGAAATCATTGTGGAGCGTTGGGGGGTAGCTGAAATCTACTATTAGCGAAGACTGAAGACTCTTAGTGGCTAGAAAGAGGTCGAAGAGGGTAGAGACCGTTCTTTCTAAACTGCTTTGTGTTTGGCTTAACAGCGTCACCTGCTAAATGCCTAATGAACACAATGGTGGTCCTTAACGCTGTTCAACAGCTATTCCTGGCTCTCTACCTTGGCTGCAGAGGAAATGCTCCACTTTCTCTGAGTCCTGGGTTGGGACCCTTGCAGTTGAGTGGAGCCATGTAACTATTTCTGGTCAATTGTTTTGAGCAGAAGAAACAAGTGTCACCTCCAGGCAGAGACCCTCCAGAGTTTCCTTTCCCTTTGGCATGGTGACTGGCAATGTTAGAGATGGAGACTGCTCTGGCAACTTGAATAACTAAAATGCGCTGCCACCCTGATGACCCACCATGAGTATGCAGAATGAGCAAGAAATAAACCTATGGTTTAAGCCACTGAGATCTGGGGGCTGTTTGCTACTGCAGCATAATCTAGTCTCTTCTGACTGATACAAATATCATCCTGCCAGTGATAGAATATAAAAAATAAAATAAGTGAGTTGTGCAAAGGCATATTGCATATGCTGCTCAGATCCTACAATAAAGATCCCAACTAGCAATGATGACATTCTATATAATTTAGGCAAAGACAAGCCCAGGAACAAGCCTGGATCTCTGATGTGCACTCCAGCCTATTTTTCTCCCTTCATTTTGTATCACGTGACTCTTGCCCAAATATATGTGGCCACGAGAATCTCTACTTCTTATATATGTAGTGAATAATTTTAATGTAGATTAAGCTTTAGAAATGGGACTATTCCTATTGAGCTGGGATGGACTGAAAGGTTATTATCGACAAGTGGATGGACAACTCTGGGAAAAGTTTATTAATCATAAAAGGGAAAGCAGAAGTAGAGATAAGAAAAAAAAGGGCCTGTTTTGGAGAAACTACAGCTAACGAAAGTAAGAACGGCTGCAAAGAATGGACACTAGAAAAAGTATGCAATCCTGAAAGCAAAAGAATGGGGAACCAGACACGTGAAGAGAGGGAACACTGATTACAAGAGACCAGGGCCTGGGCAGGGAAATTCTGAGGACTGAATCCAGGAGCAGACCTCAGGCTAGGAATTGAAAAAGTAAGGTCAGAGTTCACTATTTTAGAATTGAAGGGTGAAGCTGGAACTAGAACCCTAGGCAGGAGGGTGTCCTGGGTAGCCAAGGGAGCTGAGCAGAGTGAGTTTTGGCTGGGCCCAGGGGAGGTGCTCTCATGTGGATTAGGCTTAGGGAAGGAAGCCAACCCTGGAGAAATACAAGGTTCCAGGCTTTTAAAGAGTCTTATTATTTACACATCCTTAGATTCATTTAAGTAAAGAGATTCTGGGAGGTTTCTTCACATACCTCAGTGAGGTCCTTTTTGCACTATATGCAGCTAGTTGTTGCGGAACCATTTAGGATGGCCTGAGGCATTGCAACAACTTCCTGGCTGGTCTTCCTGCAGTGGTCTAGTCCCTGTCCCACTCTGGCCCCATATTGGTCCTCCACAGGCCGCCAGAGAGGCCTAACTGTAGCAAGTCTGACTATAGCACTTCCAGATGCAAAACCCTTCTATGGCTTCACATTTTTCATGGGATGGTCCAAATTTCTGAGCTTGGCAGCTAAGCTTTTTGCTTTCTGGTCCCTGCCTGCCACTCCTGCCTCATTTGCCCCGACTCTCTCCCCTTCATCCATATTGAATCTGTGCAAAGCTTTTGGGTAAGCCACATTCTCATATGCTTCCAGAACTTTCCACACGTGGCTGTCTCCTTTCCAACCCTCAGCCCGCCACGATCTTCAAACTCATCTTCTGAGACTTAGTTCAGTGATCACCTTCTCTAGGGAGCCATCCCTCAACCTCTGAGACTGGTCACATGCCTTTCCTATGCTTTCCCATGTACTCTGTCACAACATCACCTGCCTGAGAGGTAGCTGTCTGTTTACTTGACTGTGTCCCCTACGACACTGTTACCTTCTTGAAGGACCAGACACGACTTACTTGTTTGGGTATCTTCTGCACCTAACGTGGTGGCTGAGTCCTAGCAGATGTTCAATATGTGTTTGAAGAATGTATTTATTCATGGCAGTATAGTATATTATGTACAATATACATATATGCATAGAACATCTATTACAACATACATATATAGAGAATGTACATATAAACCATTTTATAAATAAAAGAAAAAGAACTTCTTTTCATTAACCCATCAATGGAGAGCTTGGATCTTTAGAAAATAAATAAAATCTACGAATTACGTATGTATTTCATGTATTTCATAAGTGTATAGATAAGTCTACTTCTTATTACCAATCAAATAGGAATAGGAGTCATAGGACAATAGTTAAGTATGTACACATGCACATACACATAAAATACACACTTTATCTCATTTTAGCTAACAATTTTCAACTCTTCATCAAATTTATATAAAAGTTACTGATGTACAAAATGGATCAGGCTTTAGTTTCATCTGCTCTTCTTTTCCCTACTCCTGGTGTGGGAGTAATTCTAGTGATCAAAAACTAAAACCAGGGGCAGGAAGAAGAAAGATGACAAATCTCTAGATGTTTTGAATGTTTGGTCATCCACGCCTAAAAAACACCTGACCTGGGGGATCTCCAGCACTTAGTAAAGACAGCCCAGTTCCATTGTTCGAAGATGCGTTTCATATGCGCCTAAAGTTCCACCCAAATATTCTGCTGCTTCCTAAGGAAAAGTCCACTTGAGTCAGAGAGCAGTATGAGACTCATCTTAACCCCATGAACTCTCTGTGTCCCAAAGTTTTCCAAAGTTTCCCCTATGTTTTTTAATTTATAATATTGAGAAAGTTTTGGCTTGCAACAAACAATTGTAATGGGACAAGGATGGCTATTCTTAGTGCTATCTCAGAAGGACTGACTTCTTTGTCTCTGCAAAAGAACTCTCAGGGATGGCCAAGCTGGAAGGAAACCGGTAATAAAATTCACGCAGGCTCCCCTCCTGTACAAGATAACAATAGTGTTCTATTAGTCACCATTGTGAACAAGCAACATTTTCAAGTTACATGACACTCCGGAGGCCAAAAAGATACCTGAGCAGTAACTGGTGAAAGGATTTCTTCGCTCTGGAGTTTTGAACAATGATTTGCTTATTTATCTTTCTATCAGAGCCATATAGTGGTTAAGCTGTGGAACCAGACTACCCAGGTTCAAATCCTACCCCCGCACTTAGAAGCTATGTGACCTTCAACAAGTTATTTGACCTCTCTGTGCCTGTTTCTATTTCTGTGAGATAAAGGTAATAATACCCTTCATAGGATTGTTGTGAGGAATAAGTAAGTTAATGCATGTAAAGTCCTTAGAAAAATGCTGTTTAGAAAATACCCAGTAAATGTTCGTTACTCTCAGTAGCTTAAGTTCTCTTTCATAAATTAGGAATCCTAATACCTCTTTTACATACCTCACTGGTTATTTTAAAAGTTAAGATTAGATAATTCTATAAAACACTTTGAGAAGCATAGCATAGTACACTGAAATGAACTATTAGGGTGACTCTATGCCAATGTGGACGTCGCCTTGACAATTTCAACCGTTCCTGGAAGATGCCTGATTAGAAGCCAGATGCTGGAGCTGCTGGAAGCTGGAAATAAAACTGTAGAAGCAACACCAACATAAGGCAAAGGAGGGAAAGATAGAGGGAGGGAAAAGAACATCTCTGGTCGTGCCTACTATCTATTAGGGGCTTGACAGGCATAATGTCATTTAATTCTCGCCAACACTTATGAGGTGGGTATTTTGTCAACAACAAAACTAAGACTTAGAAGATCACGTAAGTTGCCCAAGGTCACAAAGTTGTAAATAGCAGAGCCAAACCCAAACCCAGATCTGTCCAAAGCCGAAGCCCATCACCCATTCTCCCTCCCAACCTTAAAGCAGGCAGCAGCCACCCTTCCAAAGAACAAAGCCATTCACTGTGTTAGAGGAACCAAACGACAGTGATGGCCAATAATGACAGTGATCAAGGAAAGGTTACAACTCTCAGGATAGCCCTCCACCCTACTAGTAGGCAATAGGTTCTGGGGAAACTCATTGAAAAGACATTATTATCCAGCAGCTGGGACTCTCCAGCAATCCTGAGTCAGCTCTGTTATGCTTGGTGGCATTGATAGGCATGGCCAAATGAGTAGATAATGGTGCCAGAAAAAGAATAAACATGTGTTGCACAAAAGAATAAATGAATGAAGAAAAAGTACAGTAGGTCCTTAACACTTAAGAACATTTTAAGTTCTTCACAAATACCCAAATTCCAGAACATTCTCTCTAACCCCACCCCAGCTTTGAACTGCCTGTTATCAGATTCCCACTTGCTATGATGCTCCCGAGTTGTAGTTATCTGTGAACCTCAGGCCACTCCTCCCCGAAGATTTTTGCCCCCTGGCTCACTTTGAGACCTCTCACCAACATTACTCCTGCCACCATGCTTATGACGCCCATAACTCATAGATGATCCTCTGGTACTTACTCGGGCCTCTGTTTTCCTTGAGTCCCTCCTCCAAGCCCTCTTTGCTACTCGTTTTCATGGTCAGACTCTAGCTCTTGTCATTACCAATATGCAAACCCTCCATAATCTCGATTTCAAGCATCTACTCTCTATCTCCTCCTATCTTTTTTTGGTAACAGCTTTATTGAGAAATAATTCACATGTCACAAAATTCACCCTTTTAAAGTATATAATTGAACGGTTTTTAGCGTATTCACAGAGTTGTACAACCATCACCATAATCACCTTTAGAATATTTTAATTACTTCTCCCCCCCATAAACATCGTATCTGTTAGCCTATACTACTCCTATATCTAGGAGTGGAACTGCTGGTTCATATGGTAATTCAATGTTTAACATTTTGAGGAATTGTCAGACTGTTTTCCAAAAATCACTGCACCAGTTTATAATCTCACCAGCTATGAATGAGGGTTCCAATTTCTCTACATCCTCAACAGTTGTTATTATCTGTCATCCTGGTGGGTATGAAGCGATATCTCATTGTGGTTTTGATTTGCATTTCCTCCCCTCTCTTTTCGGTTCATTTGCTCTAATTCTGTGACTCCAACAATTTTTTGATCCCATAAAGACATAGCTTTCATTGGTCCTAAGGGTCTTCCATTGCTTCTAACCCATTTCATGTGCTCACTTCCTTCCTTACCTATTTTAATGTCCATGGACTATCATTACGATCAGTTATTTGAATAAACTCTCAGCTCTTTTGCTCTTCTCTCCCTTCTTCATGCTCAATTGGCAAAACTCCAGTTTTGGTTAAATCCAGCTCCCCATCTACTCCACATTTTTATCTGCCCAGATGAAACTGGCTGGTCTCAGTTTGCGTCCATGACCTTCAACCTCAAGTCAGCCCTTAGTGCTACCTGGCAATTCTAAATCCATTCACGTAGCAATCTCAAATCTGTTCTTCCACTGCCCTGGTCAATTTCATAGCTTTGTCACTCTCCTAAAACCTCCAGTCCTTCATCACTATCCTCACATTGTCTTTACTTCCAATTTCACCAAGAAAACAGGTGCAATCAGAAGACAACTCCTCCAACTTGTACCACCACATGGACCTCTCTACCTCTATCTGTATATACTTTGTCATCCTTTCTGTTAAGGGGTGGACCAGCTACATTCCTCTCTACAGCTGCGTCATCCGTTTGTGCACTAGATTCCATCCTTTATCACTTACTCAAGGACACTACTCCACAATTGTCTCCTCTCAGCCATTATCACATTTTCCTACTCTATTGGATTATTCTCATCACCAAAAGCATTCTATTACTTCTCCCATCTGAAGAAAAAAACAGGGGCTGGCCCGGTGGTGCAGCAGTTAAGTTTGTACGTTCTGCTTCAGCAGCCCGGGGTTCGCTGGTTCGGATCCCAGGTGCAGACATGGCACTGCTTGGCAAGCCATGCTGTGGCAAGTGTCCCACGTATAAAGTAGAGGAAGATGGGCATGGATGTTAGCTCAGGGCTGGTCTTCCTCAGCAATACAAGGAGGATTGGCAGCAGATGTTAGCTCAGGGCTAATCTTCCAAAAAACAAAAAAACAAAAAAAACCCCTAGCAAACCTTTCAATCCTACATCCTCATCCAGCTATATCCCCTTTTCTTTCCATAGCCTATATTTTATCTGAACTCCAGGCTCATATATTCAATTGCCTTCTGTTGGGTGTTTATTTGGCATCTTAAATTTCACAAGGCTGAAATTAAGCTCCTGGCGTACCCCTGAACCTGCTCTATTATGGCAAATAGCATCACTGTCTTCCAATTTCTCAGACCAAAAACCTTAAAAAAGTCTCTCTCACATTACACATTGACTCTATCAGCAAAGCCTAAATCGCTACCTTCAAAATATGTTCACAGTCTGACCACCACTTCTCACCACCCACACTGCGACCGCTCTGCTCTGACCTGCCGCCATCTCCCGCCGGATGTTCAGTGGGATCCTAACTGATGTTCCTGTTTCTGCCCATGTGTCCCCTCTAATCACTCCACATCCCTACCCTATAGTGATTTTCCTTCTTTTTGTGTTTTTTCCAGCTTTATTGAGGCATTATTGACATATAACGTGTAACTTCAAAGCGTACAACGTGATGATTTGATACACATCCCATAATGTATTTTCAGCACAGCAGCCAGAGTGATCTCTTTAAAACTAGGTCAAACACGTTACTCCTCAGCTTAGAACCTTCTAATGGCTTCCCAACCCACTTAGAGCAAAAGCTCAAGTCCTCATACTGGCCTTCAAGGCCATACACAAGAACAAAATCTGGCTCTCTATATCTCCTTGGTCTTTTCTCCTGTCACTCTCCCTTGGGGTCACTCTACTTCAGCCACCCTGGCCTCCCTGAGATTCCTTGAACTGTCCAGAACACATCTATGGCATAGTCTTTGCACCCGATGGTCCCTTTGTTTGGAATGCCTTCCCCCAGGTAGCCTCATGGCTCACTCGCTCTTCTCCTTCAGGTCTCCTGCATTATTCATAAGTTTAGCAACAGCTGTTTCCAATCAGATACATAGAATAGTCACAGAAAATTGCTGGGCAAGTAGGAATAAGAAAGAGAAGAGAAATAAAAGGGATATTTAAACTTTGAGTGTTTTTCATTAGGTCAGGGTCGGGTTGCTTTATTATTTGGTTTAATCCTCATAACCTCTGGGATGAGAAGGATTATATCCATTTTACAGTTGAGATAACAGAGGCACCAATAGATAAAGGCGTAATCTCTAATAAATGGTGGAGCTAGGTGTCGAAATAAAAAATCTAACCTCAAAACCTATCCTTGGTCCACAACATCACAGTTTTCCAGCTTCCTATTTAGTTGAGAGCGAGCTTGGAATGGATGCCTATTACAAAGTCCAAATATTTGCAAAAGTAATCAATATGGCTTATCTTTATAAGTTCTTCACCTTGACTCTACCCTTAAATGAAACTTCTGTATGCTCAACGGAGGGTTAATTAGATTCCAGAGATTCCTGGCAATCTTTCAACTCATCATCTGGGATCATTTTTGCATGATAAAAATTCCATCAAGTGGCCCACTGCACACAAATGCTTGTCAGCAAATGTACTCCTTCCCATGCTAGTAAGGAGGTATAAACAGAAGGTCCTGCCAGTGAAGGAAATGAAAGGAAAGTAATTTGTTAATGGCTTTACTCAACAGTGCCATTTTCCAAAATGCCATGCTGGGTGGCCCAAATATTTAGAAATCCAAGCTCCACAGATCTTCTTTTAGGATGAGTTGTAACCCTGGGCCTTGTGTGGATGCCTGAGAAAGCTCGGGTGTCTGGCTCCCCTGTTATTATGCAGCTGTAAGCCACCCCCACATCCATTATCTTTCAATTATCAGCCGGGCATTTCTGCCTCCCCCTCTGGCCTATTCTTCTCCCCTGACCCCTGACTCATGTATTTGCTTTTCCCTGTCTGGAATCCTTGCCCAGACTAACTTCAGTCACTCAAAAACTCTGTGCTGTAAGGAGGGAGATGGACATGGGGGAACAGTGACAATCAAGGGACTCATATACAATTGTTTGCAGCATGCTTCCTGGCCAGCCTCTGCCCACTTATTTTATAGTGATGAGTTATTCATTAAATGACCATGAACCATCAGTGAGGAGTGGTTTCCATTGTAGGTTGGTTTTCTGTAAACATTAAATCAACTCAATAAAATGGCTAATTGAAAATGCCTTACCAAATCTGGTTTCTACTTCCTCCAGTTGAAGTTTGGGGATGAAATGGTGGTCAGAATATTACGGAGCAGTCCCCTAAGTTTTATTAATTGCCATTAGTACAACTATAATTTCCAGCAGGAGATGTTTCCCAGGTGCTAAATAGTCTAAAGTGAATCAATTTAATCCAAATAACAATCCTGAGAAGTCAGTTAGTATTGTACCCATTTTATAAAGGGGGAATGTGAAGAAACTTGTCCAGAGTCTAATATTAAATATGGAGGAGGAGCTGTAATTCAGACTCAGTTTAACTCCAAAGTCCATTAGGCAACATGCCTCCCAATGGCTGGTAACATCCAACGGAAATGACAATTTTTTTCTGCATGTATTGGCTTGTAAAAAATCCAGTATACAGAGCACCTGTTGTGTGCTGGGCTGGAAGATACCAAAACATAAGCTAATGGACTCTACTCCCTTGTAATCTAGTCAAAAATGAAAGGCCCATGAAAAAGTAAGATAACTAGCAATGCAAGGTAGCATATCCCAAGTGTCAAATATGAATTAGAAGTGGGAAGTGCTGTGTGCGTGTTCAGACCAGAAAGTAACCACCAAGGCCATTCAGGACTAGGGTGGTCTTTCGGAGGAAGGCGTATTGGTCTGGACCTGGAAAGCTCTTAGGCCATTTACTATAAGGGCTCTTGAACTACATAAAACTTCAGCCAGAGAAGAAATCGTTTCCAAGGTCCCCAAGGGGGAAATTGAAACAAGGACAGTGGAACATGTGTCAAATTAACAGCCAATTTCTTCTTTCAGAAAAATGCTGACGGGTCATGGGCTGTGTGCGCATGGCACAGACTTTACAACAACTATCTTAATGTCTGGACATTATTCGTTATTTATCTAAAATTCAAATTTAACTTGATGTCCAGTATTTTTATTTGCTAAATCTGGCAACGCCACTCTCACCACCACATCCCATTGAAGCCTGCCTTCTTTGAATGTTTTTTATTGACTTTACAAAGAAGAACCATTAGGAAGAGGAAGGAGACAGTTCAGCTTTGAGGCTGGGATCCTGATTTGGTCATTGCAGCCAGAGGTGAGTTCATGGGGGGAAACCTCACATGAATCAAACTCATAAGAGACTGACACATATATCCAAACCAATCAGACTCGTGGGCTTCCAAACCACCATGCTTTTGCTCAGGGCCTGGAATGCCCTTCTTCCCATCCCTCATCATTTGCTTGGTAAACCCATTCATTCATTTATTTATTTAGTTCATTCATTCACTGAGTCAGCCAATATCTGTTGAGCACCTCCTGTGTGCCAGGTACTGTATTAGGAGCTGAACACCTATAATTGCCTCACTGTTCAAGCAATATTAATCATGATAATAGCTAATATTTGTTAGGGCTTGCTGTGAGCAAGGCACTGTATTAAACGCTTTATATCTATTAAGTCATTTAATCTTCACATAACACAATGATGTAGTTATAATTATTATTCACATTTGACCAATAAGGACATTGAGACATAATGAGATTTTAAAAACAAACTAACAAACAAAAAAACTCCACTTGTTTCTGGTCATACAGCTAATAAATGTTGGAAGCAGGATTTGAATCTAGCAGTTTCCAGAGCCTGTATGGCAACTTAACTCCGCTGCCCTCCGGACTCTCCCCTCCCCTAGGTTAGTCATTTCTCCCTCCAGGCTCATGTACCACTGTGAACTTAGTAAACTTCACTAATAAATTTGTTGCAGTGCCTCACAGAGTCTTTGCTGACGTGTCTGTCTCCTCAATCAGACTGTTAAGCTCCTCCAGGGCAGGAACAACACCTTATCCATTTTTGCATCCTCAGTGCCTAGCACAGTTTGTGGCATAAAATAAGTGTTCAATACATACTACTGGGTTAGTTTCTCGCCAGTAAGGGAAGCTAGAACAGTGCATGTGTCCGTCAAAGTCGATTCAGGAAAATAGAAATTACTCTAAGTATTTAAAACACAGAGGGAATGTAACAGAAGGAATTGGTTATATAGATAGTGGATGAGCTCCCAAGCCACAGCAGGCAGCTATTATCACCCCCACCGCCTCGGGGGGCTGGAGTCAGCCTGGTGGAGGATGGCAGGCGGGATCTAATGTCCTGGAGAAAACAAAACCACTGTCACAGACACTGTCTGAGATCAAGAGACCGGAGAAATACCTGGCTCTGTGTTCCTCCCACCCTCTAATCATCCATCTCCCACTGGCCAAATACTGCCAGAAGCCAGCTGACTAGAAAGACTGGCTTTAAGGACAGGACAATGGGCAGAGCACCCACCAGAGAGTGCGCTTGTCTTGTGCCCATCATGAGAAACCATGGGCTAACGATGATGACCACCCTGCAGTGGTGCACAAGTGCTTGCCCTTTCATGTTCCATCATTGTCTAGGCTCCATGAAGGTATCACTCTTTTGCTAACTTATCATGTCTTCAGATAAGTCTAAATTCAATCTGATTGGCCTATATCTTTCTTTGTGTTTCAACTGGCAATGACAGCAATCAACGCTATTGAGCATCTGCTCTACTTCAGACATTCTGCTCAGACTTGAGGATATAGAGCTCAAAAAGTGAGAGGCCCTGTATGGCAAGGAATTCTCCATCAAGCGGAAACAGACAAGTAAACAGACCATTTATCTGCCATGTGGTAAGTGCTATGACCACAATAAGCAGAAATGTTGGAACTTGGGAACTCCAATGAGGTCAAACCCACCCCCAATAGCTTGAAAATACAGGAAATAAGATTGTTTTATGAGTTTAATCTGTAAAATAAATGCACAATGGGTCAGAATAGAGATAAGCAAAGACAAATGAAAGAGTTGGAATAACCCCTAAGGCTCCACCCAGTTCTAATATCCTGGGGCTCTGTGCTCTATACGCGCACCAGAAGGCCATGCACTGCACAGGTCTTTCCACGCATAATCTCTGTTATTGGACCCCTGGGTCTCTGAATTTCATTCCATGGACACCTGAACCTTGTAAATAATAATTTTACAGGTGGAGAATGATGCAAGATTTTCTTTGTCCTGCCCAGGGTTGCAGAACTAAATAGTTGCAGAGCAGACATGGGAAACCTAGTCTCCAGATTCTCATCTCTGCTCTAAGACGTTATCCCAGATCCAGAGATGTGTTCTGCTGTTGTGAAAAATAAAACTTGGCTAAAGTAAGACTCTTAATTTCCACTTAGTTGACAGCTTCCCAGATTGTGTGCAAACTCCTTTAAAAAAAATTAGGTGCACGTAATAATGTTATTATTTTTCACTTCCAAACAGCTGATTGGGTTGTGGTTTTATATACTTATGACTTTGTTTTTTAAATACAAAACCTTTGCAGGGTGTGTTGCTTCTAAACATTCTGCGCAAGTTGTGAGCTCGTTCCTGGCTTTTCCACGACAGTGTTCTCTTCCAAGTTGATGCCCAGACACTCTTCAGCTGTCTTCCCCCCACAGTCGCCTATCTGCTAAGCTACCAGAGTAGCCAGCCCCTTGGAGACAAATGGAAACAGGCTTTAGAATGATGAGAACAATGGTTTCTGACTTTAGTGACCCTACTGAAGTCTTGCCACTTCTCTGACCCTAATATATATGTTCCTACAGTAAGTGCAGAATAGTGAGGTAAATTACTATAAGGTGTTCCTAAGTAAAATGAAACGAAACAATACCTCATCAAGACCTGCTATATGAGGAAACATAATCCTGGCCCTGATTCTTCCTACATGTTGGAAGTGAACTGCAGCAGGTTCTCAAATTTGAGGAAATTATTTTATTCCCAGTGGAAGAGGCGACTCAAGTATTTATACTTTCCAGCTACTTATTGTAAAACAAGGAAGCCTTTAAGAGCAAATTGGCAGAGAGAGCTGAGGTTGGTTCCAATGACACCATCACTGACCTTCCTGGAAAGGAATTATTTGTTTGATGGCCTTGCTCATGGCTTTCAGGATTCTCTTTGTGCAATGAAGTGGGAGGCAATTACCTTTTAGGCGTTTTCCAAATGCTGGCTAAATTGGATGGCTGGCCAAAGACTGTGTGGACAGGGCACATTGTTATTTGGTAATCGCTTATTAAGCACTGTTCTGAACATTTTGGGGGGATCTGCATTTAATTCTTAAACTAACCCCATGAGGAAAATAAGTTATGATTGATAGATGCGCAATCTCAGACTATAGTGATGTTTCCAATCTTTTTCTCATCATAGCACCTCTTTGAGGGCTGAGAGGACCAATCTCTGGGCACATACATACACCACTCACAGTGCATTGGAGGAAAAGCTCAAGTTGGATAGGGTTAAATATCTTGCCAGGGTTAGGAAAGCAGCCAAGCTGAGATTTAGCTCCAAGGCCGTGACTACAAAAACTGTGCTCTTGACCTCTGCTTTATACTGCAGTGTGCCACCAACCTATTCGTGTGGTGGTGTAAAATTCTCACAAACATATTTCTCTTCATTTGAAGACTGATGTAGCTGAGTCCCTCTATGATGCTGGTGTTGGGACGTAGGCCAAACCCTCAGTTTATTACGTTATCCTATTGGACTGTTCTTTCTTTCTTTCTTTCTTTTTTTTTTTTTAAAGATTGGCACCTGAACTAATAATTGTTGCCAATCTTCTTTTATTTTCTTTCTGCTTTTTCTCCCCAAATCCCCCCAGTACCTAGTTGTATATTTTAGTTGTGGGTCCTTCTAGTTGTGGCATGTGGGATGCCGCCTCAGCATGGCCTGGTGAGCGGTGACATGTCTGTGCCCAGGATTGGAACCAGCAAAACCCTGGGCCACCAAAGCAGAGCACGAGAACTTGACCACTCAGCCACAGGCCTGGCCCCTGGATTGCACTTTCAATTTTCAGTGCTTTTATGGTCACCATCTGACTAATGTTTTAATGGACATCTTGTCATCTCATTGGCTACATTGTAAAATGATTCTAGTACATGAACACTCTGAGTGGGAGGGTGTGGGAGGTTAAAATAGCAAAGCCAAGCAAACAGCCCAGCTATTACTACACTAGAAAGATCAGAAGTCACTGTCCAGGCTAATTTAATGCACCCCAGGGCAATCTGGGAAAGTGAGTACATTCCGTTTTATACATTTGAGTCTGCTGAGAAGCTGGTTAGGAGGATATTCCTCCAAAGATCAGCCAGTCAGGATCCAGCATCCCATGTGTGACCATTCCTGTCCACAGGATGCAGACACAAAACGTGAGCAGGGCTTCTCGTCTGAGTGTTACATGTCTATCTGGTCCTCTCTGCTCCATGGTCAGTTTATTAGAAGCTTGTATGAGTGAGAGTTAAAGATCTCATGGGCTCTGTCCCTTTACTGGGAGATAAAACCTCTCCCTGGGTTTTCTTCCTCCAAGTTATATTTTTTATCTTGCGAGTGTTTATTGCATGCTCACCTAGAATGCTAGATTCAATATCTACTGAAAAATATCTAAAGATAACAGAACTATACACGGTTTTTAATCCTAAGGAAATTCCCACCCATTTCAGTGGTATTTACTCTAAGTTAAACATTGAAGGAACCAAGCAGTGTGTATCTCTTAGCAAGAGCCTGGAGGATGTCAAGCTGTGGCTGTGAGCCGCAGCTGCTCGAAGCCTTGTCCTAGGAGCCTAGAACTTGCAGGTGTCTCTTCAGGAAGCAGACTCCCCGCAGAAAAAGGGAAATGGACATGAATTTGCAACACCACACACTGAAAGTATTCAACCAGACTTTACCCAGTGTTTATCCAACACTTTGTTAATCTGTGCTCATAAAACTAACCCATTCCTGAAACAGCAGAAACAGGCATCATTTACTCCTAAATGCCTTCCCATTTGCCTTGCAAGCAATGCCTTTTTCAGACAAGACCATTTTTTTCAGTGTTAAAAATGAGAATCTCTGAAGAAAAAAGTGAGTATCAGATCTCTATAGATCACCACTCACCTCAAGAGAATTGGACCAGGGGCCCCAGCAAAGGAGAAATTGTGCCAAATGTGTTTCCAGGGACAAAATCAATAAGAAATATAGCTTGAGTATACCATACTCTTCAATTAGTGAGAAAGATCTATTATATTGCTAAAGCTGAGAAAACACTTCCAAATCACGTAACTGTGGTCAATGTCCAGACCTAGAGCAAAACTACTAAATAGTAGGGTTTATACCATAACCAAGAGATTCAAAAGAATGAAAATACATAAACCTCCCCCCTCCCTCCAACTAGACTGAGGTGATTTTTTTAAACAAATCTTTGCTGGGCTGGAAGAAAAGCAAGAAAGAAAACAAGAGAGTAAGTTATTGGTCTGTATCGCTGATGGAAACTCCAAACCCTGGGGGTTGGGATGATAGAATCTCTCAGAAGGATTTGAGGATCTCAGAGCAGGACTTGTGCCTCCACTCCCCATCAAGAGTCCCAAGGAAATATTCTCACAGAGAGCCCTGTGCAACATGCGGGGCCCTAGTGGAGCAGAGATGGCTGCAGGACAGATAGAGCCGGAGAGACCATCTGAGACACATCCACCATCTCCACCTCCATGTTTCCTGCAGCATCAGAGCAGCACAGAAGAGCAGCAGATGTCTTCCCATGGCTTCCCTCACACTCTTCCCCCATGAGACCCGGCAAGAGTTTGGCTGAGAGAAAGCCAGTGGACCGGGAATGCCCTTATGGTGTGTGGGCCTGGAAGCCAAAGGGCAAGGACACAATGGTGGATGGCAGTGAGGACAGATGCCAAAAGCCAAAGCCAGTTCAGAAGAGGAACAGAGATCATCCTTAGTGAGAAGGTTTAAAAGAATAAAAAGGAGTGGGAGGAGAAGCAGAATGTTGAATTGACTAAGAATTTACTCAAGAAGGACTCAGTTTCCTGATACTAGAGTCACAAGCTGACATAGCTCTGGTCCTGGTGTGCTGGAGTCTTTGGAGAGAATCTGCTGCTCTTGATTCACCAGTGAGGGCAATCAGTGCCCCCAGTAGTGCCCAGATCAGAGCATGTCTTGCTGGCTCCGAAAAGGAGTGGCCAGACAGGCATCTTTCCTCATACCCATTAGGGAGTTGGTACCTGCCAGGGTGTATTATCAACCCTTTTCTCTGTTCTTCTAGGGCTACTAGAAAGTTCTAGGGAAGGCAAAGCCCCCAAAGCAGACTGTCCTGGTGAAGGCCAAATTCTTCAGCAGAAGAGCTGAGGAGAAGATCGAGGCTGTGTGTCCTGATGGCTTGACATCACCTGGAGGGAGGTTTATTAAATGCTAACCAGTGCTTTTCAAAAAAAAAAGACTGGATTTTAAACCAGAAGTAATTAAATTTATCTTGAATTAGAAAGATTTCTTTTTCTATTACCAAATAGAAATTGGAGCTCATGAGTTAATTTAATTCAACTACAGAAAAATAAAATTACTTCTTAGCTCACTTGACATTTGCAATGGTAAAAATTTACTCCCTCAACACATTTTAGTATAAATTTGCTGCTTCTGTTTCAGTTTTATCTCATATTTCAGAATGAGAGGCTTGCTGCCCTCTTAAAGGAGTTTTAATCCTCAGTGCAGGAATTAGAAGGCACTTTTTAGGAGCCGTACCGGTGGGCGCTGTGGTTGTCGCCCTGGTATCCGCTCCACCCTTTCTCCACTGTGAAGCAGCCACCGGGACCATGTCTCCATCTCTGGAGTGAGCCCACCTCCACTGCTGCTGGAACTGGTTCCTGGGCCAGAGTGCTCGGTCCTGGGCCATAAGCCAGCACTCAACACAGGCCTCCTCTTTCTGGAGATGAACACTGAAACACGGAGCCAGCCCTAGCTTGAAACTGACAGCACAGAAGGTAAAGAAAAGATGTTTGGTGAGTTACTCAATCAAATCAACACCAAAACCACCGCTTCTGAACTTTCCAGGCTGAGTCAATCAGTCTCTTTTATGATTTAACCCAGTTTGAGTTGGGCTTTGTGTTACCTGCAACCAAAAAACCCTGAAATGTTGCAGTTGGAGAAGGGACTTTCTCACCTCCTAAATCTCAGTGAATGAGTAAAGTCGGGCCTCACAAGAGTTACCTCATGCTTTGATGTCCTTTTTCTACAAAAGTATTCAATGAGAAAAACCAACAACGAATATAAGCAAATTCTATGAAGTGAAAAACCCAGGTCTCCTTTATTTCTCATATTTCATGTTTATCTTCCCCCTAACCTGTGGAATCAGTGACCTCTGCTCATGGATCTGTCTTTCCTTCCCTTCTTCCTTCTCTTCTTCCTTAAAGACAGGAGGGGAGGACGAGGAGAAGGAGAGTGAGAGAGAATGAAGGCAGGTAGGCAGGCAGTCATCAGCGACGGCTCCCTGCTTCTGATCGGGTGGATGAAACATTCCTTACTAGCTCTTATATAAAACTAAGAATGTGTGCTTCCATTGTTCAGGGATATTGGGTGACTCCAAGAGAACAATCCATTCCACAAATTCCACTGACAACTCATGACCAGGTGATGCAAGCAGTGGAACACAATGCACACTGATTGTTTGATCTGTCACGGATATCGGGGCTGGCAGCTACAGGATTATTATATTTCACTCACCCATTTCTCTCTCACATACCACTCTAAGGCTCTTATGGTAACCTCCCAGGCCAGAGTTTAGAACAAACCATCAGACAGGACACTTATCAAAGTGCAAACATTGACTTTACAATGTGGCAGTTAAAAATAACCTGCCAGAGACTGGGGCGTCAGGGAAGGCCATTGTCCTGCATGGTATAGAGTGTACTCCAGACTTCCTCCCGGAGGCCTTCTCTTCCACATTCTTTTAGATCCTTCCTGTGGCTGCAAATTGACAAGGTTCAAAGGGGGCCACTGTCTTTAGGATGTCAGGTTTGTAAGTTTCTGCCCTTTCCCATTTACTCATTGCCTTCCGGGATAGCAGACAAATCCCAAACTGGTTGGTGCACAGAGAAGCAGTGCACAGGAGCCTACCAGCATTTATTTTTTTGCATCCAGAGGCATGTGGATCCTGGAAAAGAGGTACAATTCCCAAGGCTTGGTTTCAGCTCACAAAGTAGAGGATGAGCTCAAGAGGAAGTCTGAGGCTAAAGGTCAGGCTACTCCAGAGGCAGCTCACGGGGAAGGCTCCAGGCATGGCTGGGGAAGAGCAAAGGATGCAGCAGAATATTTTCAAATGTGATATAGGGGGGAAATGCCGCTGTCGAATAATAAAGGATTGGATCCTCCCATCGGAATTGAAGCATGGATGGGTTTACTGTCAACAGCCTGTTTGTAAGAGCAAAATTAGAATAGGTTCTGTTCTTGAAAGAAGACTATTTAAGAACCTTGAAAAGCGCTACTAAAAGAACTCTCAAAACTCTACACAAAAAGAAAAGCAAGAATCCAATTGGAAAATGAACAAAAGACAGGAAGAGACATTCAAAGAGGATTTATGATGGTAAATAAGCACATGACAAGTTCAACATCACTAGCCATTAGGGAAAGGCAAGTTAAGACTGCATCGAGATATCATTATACATCTGTTAGAATAACTAAAATGAAAATTAGTAATAGTGCCAAACGCTGGCGAAGATATGGAGAACTTGATCTCTTATACGTTGCTGGTGAGAATGCACAATGCTACAGCCACTCTGGAAAATAGTTCTATAGTTTCTTTAAGAACCAGACATATATTTACCATATCACCTAGGAATTGCATTCCTAGGCATTTATCCAAGAGAAACGAAAACTTATGTCCACGTAATAACCTGTACACGATTGTTCACAGCAGCTTTATTTGTAATAGTCCATAACTGGAAACAACCAAATCCCTCAGTAGGTGGGTGGTTAAACAAACTGTGGTATATCCAGACCATAGAATACTACTCAGCAATAAAAAGGAATGGCATTTATATAACATTCTTAAAATGACAAAATTAGAAATGGAAAACAGATTAGTGGTTGCCAGGGGTTAGGGAGGGTGGGTGGGGCATGATATGACACTACAAGGGCAATGAGAGGGATCTTTGTGGTGATGAAAAGTCCTGTATCTTGAGTGCAATGGTGATTACATGAATTTATATATGTGACAAAATGGCATGGAACTATACACACCCATTGTTTCAATGTCAAATTCCTGCATTTGATATTGTACTATAATTACGTAAGATATAACCATTGGGGGCAATTGGGTGAAGGATTCACTAGAATTCTGTGTATTATTTTTGTAACTTCCTGTAAATCTATAATCATTAAAAAAAAAATTTTTAACTCTACCCAGAGTTTCTGGACCTAAGCCAGATGCTGTGTGAATTCTGTGGTTTTGGCTATCCAGCATCGCTTCATCAGTGGTTTCCTGTTCACTGTGCCCATATTTCCTCAGCGGGACCCCTCTTCGCCTCTGTCAGCCCAGATAGTTCCAGGGAAAACATGTGACCCAGGCAGGAGAGGTCAGCACATTGTGTTGCCCTAAGCCAGTCTAGACTAGACTTTGCCGGAGCTGGGACAGAGATGATGGTTCTTTTGCATTGGACTCAAGTCTGGAAGGATGGAGGTCCGGGAACCACATGAGGGGGCTGCGCATGGCACTGTTGCCAGGGAAGCATAAATGAAAATGGAGAAGGGAATCCCTTTCAGAGGAAATCATTTGAGCCCTGTGGCCACTCATGCCTACCTGCAGACGGCTCTGTTTGTGAGCCAATGCATCCCATAAATTCCAGAGCAGGCAGCCAGTTGCCATAACACCTGGACATTTAACAGTTAATGTAATACAGGGAGGGAAAATGTTCTACTCTTTCATAAACGGACAAATAAACAAACAAAAAGCTCTCAGGGGCTGCCCACTAACCCAACTTCCTGTATCAGTGGTATTAATGGAAGCCTGTTGTCTGGGAATCCTGCCCACAAATCTATTGAAGAAACCCTTGTAAGAGCTGATTCTGAAACCTAACACCCCCCATGCAGGTACCTGAGGGATGGGGGAGGGAGAAGTCTCGTTTCATTACTTAAGGAGGAATACTGATCCCCTGAGTTGATAATATTTAGGCCCCATTCTCTCCCTCCAACTCCACTTTCCATTTTGAATTTTCATCTTCGCATTTCATTTTGCTTCCAAATTCCCTCATGTGCAACCCTGTTCTCGAGCCCTTTCGGCTAACCCATCCTTCTTCTCCTGTCTACCCCAATCACAATCTCTGTGGTGATGACGCTGCCTGGTCTCTGTCCTCCTCTCTCTTGTCCCTCTTGAGGCACCAAAGAGGTCGGAGGCCCACATCTTCCCTCTCCTCCAGCCCCCTCACCTCACCATCTCAGTGAAAACGGGGTATTTCCACCCGTGCTCTGGGTCCCAGGTCCTCAGGACTTGCTTTGTCAGGGATCTCTGCTCTCTGCTACCTTCAGCCTAACCCTCTGCTGGCCCCTTTGCCTTGCCATATACCTGCCTAAGTTTCTCTCTTCTTATGAAAACAAACATTTGCCCCCAGCCATTTGCCTCCTGGGAACTATTGTCCTATCTCTCCACTCTTCTCAGCCAAGTTTCTAGAAAGAACATTCTGCCTTGACTGGTTCTACGCTTCCTCACCTTTAATTAAATGCCCAGTCCTTGGCCATCTGGCCTCTGCCCTATTGAAACCGCTGAGATTTCCCAATTGCAAAACGGAGAGGTCTCATGCCAGTCTAATTGTCTTTGGCCCCCGTGTGCTGTCTGACATTGCTGTCCACTCCCTCCTCACAAACTCCCTCCTCTTGGACCTCCCTGACGCCATGCTGCTGGCGTTCCTCCAACCTCTCTGTCCACTTCTCCTCGGTCTCCTTTGCTGGGCCTTCTCCTTTTGCCCTGTTTCTTGGGGTTCCCTGGCCAGCCTTCTCCTTGTCCCTACATTCTTCTTCTTCTCTCTACTCTAACTGAGAAATCTCAAAATCCATGATTTCACTTAACACCAATATGTGCATGAGTCACCAGGCCAGGTGCATTTCCTAGGCTTCAGGTCACCTCGCTGAGGCCCATCACCAAAGCCCTCAAGTTCAGCACATCCAAGGTGAGCATAGGCTTTACCCTCCTCCACCCCCTGCCTGCAGACCTTCCTTCTCTTCCACCTGTGTTCCCTGCGGGGGAAGCCCCCCCCCCCCCCCCCCCCCGCCTCCCTCTTCTGCAACCTCTTTATCCATTCAGTGGCCAAGCCCTTTCGGTTTCAGCTCCTTCAGAGCTCCCACACACCCTCCCGTCCTCTGATGCCCCTTGTTTCTTCTCCGGCTTGTCCCACTGGTTTGTCTCTAGGGTTCTCCACACCCCTAGCCCCGAAACAAAAATTTGCTCAGTTTATACCTTGCTTAAAATCCCGCCTTGGCTCCTCCTGGTCCTCATGGCGAAAGCCAATTCTCACAATGCAGCATCCTCAACGACGTGCTTCCTGCCTCTCTCCAGGCTCCACTCCCACCATTTTTACCCATAAGCCCTTTGTTCCAGCCATTCTGGCCTGCTGGCGGTTCCCCAAGTGCACACTCCCCCTGCAACTGACTTGCACACTGGCCTTCAAAACTCTGTTCAGTTGGGTGTCACTTCTCATGGAAACCCTTCCTAATGTGCCCAAGCTGAGTTAGCACTGTCATCTCTATTCCTGTCACGTATGCGCTGAGTTCATCTGATGCATGTCACTCCACTGTGTCCTCCATAACATCAAGATAGCCTTACAGGCAAAGGCAGCGTCCCTTTTCTTTCTTTTTTTTTTTTTTTGGATAGCTTTTTTTCCCAAATTGTATTTTATTTTGAAATATTTAAAATCTTTTGAAAACTTGAAAGAATGGTACAAAGACACATACCTTTCATCAAAATTCACGACTTCCTAACATTTTGCCACACTGTACATTCATGATTCCTGTCGCCTCCCCCTCCCTCTATAAAATCTTTATACACTATACTGGCTTAAATAGTGTTCCCCCAGAATTCGTGTCTACCCAGTACCTGAGAATATGACCTTATTTGGAAATAGGATTTTTGCAGATCTAATCAATAAGATGAGGGCATTCTGGATTAGGATGGGCCTTAATCCAATGACTGGTGTCCTTATAATAAGAGGGAAATTTGGACAAAGACACACAGAGAGGATATCACATGACAGCAGAGGCATAGACTGGAGCGATGCAGCTGCAAAACAAGGAATGCCAAGGATTCCCGGCAACCCCCAGGGGCTGGACGAGGCCAGGAAGGGTCCTCCCTGCTTCAGAGGGAGCACAGCCCCGCCACCTCCCAGATTTCAGATTTCTAGCCTTCCGAACAATGAGCAAATGAAGTTCTCTTGTTGTAAGCCACCCAGTTTGCGGTAATTTGTTACAGCAGCCCTAGGAAACTAATAAAATAATTAGATATAGATAGCTATATACATAAGATAGATATTAATATATCTGTTAATATAAAATATAAAGTCAATGTATACTATAAAATTGATATTACTATAGATATAAAAGGGTTTTTTTCTAAACCATTTGAAAGTAAGCTTTAGGCACATGACGTTTACCTCAACACTTTAGTATATATCTTCTGAAAATAAAGACATTCTCTTATATAATAACAATATCATTATCAAACTCCAAAAATGTAACATTAATACAATACATAATATAATATATATAATATGGAGTAAATATAATACAATATAATATATAGAATAGATATTCAAACTTCCCAATGGTCCTAACAATGACCTTTACAACTTTAAAAAAAATCTAGGATCCAATCAAGGTTCATTCATTGCACCTAATTGTCATGTTTCTATGATCTTTTTTTTTCAGGGAAAGATTTGCCCTAAGCTAACATCTGTTGCCAATCTTCCTCCTTTTGCCTTCCTTGTTTACTCCCTAAAGCCCCAGCTCACAGTTGTGTATACTGTAGGTTCTTCTGGTTCTGTTTTGTGAGCCACCACCACAGCATGGCCACTGACAGATGAGTGGTGTGGTTCCACACCTGGGAACTGAACTCAGGCCACCGAAGTGGAGTAGCCGAATTTTAACCACTGGGCCATCAGGACTGGCTCTCTATAATGTTCTTATCCTAAACAGTCCCCTGCCTTTTTTTCTTATTTTTTTCTTTTCTTGACATTGACATTTTTACAGAATCCAGACCAGTTTTGTATGCTGTCCCCAAATTGGGATTTGTCTGACTGTTTCCTCATGATTAGATTCGGGTTAAACAATTTTGGCAAGGAACAATAAGGGTGATCTTGTGTCTGTCTTAGTCCCTCACATCAGGAGGCACATGGTGATGTTTGATTTGATTGCCAATGCCCACTATTGGTAATGGTAAATTTGATCACATGGTTAAGGTGCAGGATTGTGTCTTATTGCATTCCCAGGACTTTTCAACAGGACTGAGCCCTTAATTGTTCATTGAATGAATGAATGAATGAGACTTATGAAGCACAATGGTCTGTACTGAAACTAAAAAATTTAAAAATTCGGCAACAAGTGCAACTTCATATTAATCATGTACATCACCTCTTATTAATCAGGGACATCACTGGGGCACAATGACTTTGCTATCCCCACTTCTGCAATGTTAATGTTCAGCACTAAAATGTGAAATCTATTGTGCAAGCAGAGTGGTATTAGCTTATATAAATTCAGCTGTGAGCTTGGGAGCTTCAGAACATAGATCTCAGGATGGTTGTAGATACCACTCAAAAAATAAAGCAAATTATGTCTTACTGACTTGAATGTCATTATTTTCTTCCAAGATGTTTTATTTAAGTTCCAGTAATTTAGGCCAGTTTCCAGAGTTAGGCAATATGTTTGTAATAGCAACATTATAAAATGTTAATTCTGAAAACTGTCTATCTTTTAACACACACACAGCCTTCATATCACTTATAACTCCGGTTTATTGCCTGTAAATCAGTTTCTGTCCACCATATTTAATCATTGGCCGATATTTTTACAAAGACACTCAACTTTAATCAAATCCTTAAGGGGATTGTTAGATATTCGATCATGAATGATTTGAAAAATAAAAGGCTCTGGTTATAGAACCAAATACTAATGAAGCCACATGATTTGGCTAACTCTCCTGAGTTTAACAGCAGCTACAGAAAGCGACCCCAGACCCAAAGATGGACCCTGATTGCTCTAACAGAAGTTGTTGATGCTCACACACAATGAGAATTCTCGTTTATGATACGTGGTCCCTAGTTTTAGCTGCCTAAATACTGGGGAAAAGCTGTGGCAATTGTCCTAATGGGCTTGGTCTGAGTTAACTTCACACACTGAATGAGGCCCAGGCATAACCACCCTGGTAAAGAACACTGACGAGCATCCCTCTGCATCGCTGTTTACGAGGTACAGCATGCAGCTAAGGGAAACTTGGGTGGTGTTAGAAACGCAATCCATAGACAGCAGCCGTAGCAGTGTATCCACTTCTGGACATCATTCTAGCATAGATGGGGACAACCTGACAGTAGAGGAGTGTCATCCAGCCCTGGCGTTAAGAGGGAAGTCTTAGGAGCCAAATCACCTGGGTTCAAAGTTGGGCTCTGTTACTTACAGGCTGTATAACTTTGGGCACATTACTTAACCTCTCTGTGCCTCAGTTTCCTCATCTATAAAATGGGGGTAGCATT
This sequence comes from Equus przewalskii, assembly GCF_037783145.1. Classification (NCBI taxonomy): domain Eukaryota; kingdom Metazoa; phylum Chordata; class Mammalia; order Perissodactyla; family Equidae; genus Equus; species Equus przewalskii. Next base: position 59,531,003 of record NC_091833.1, read on the forward strand.
TACCTCATAGGGTTGTTATAAGATTTATATGAATTAATATATATAAATTGCTTAATTGGCACCTGGCATATAATATGTAACCAATAAACATTGATTATTATTACTACTATCATCATCATCATCACCATCACCATCAGGAACAGCTGGTGAAACTAAAGCAGGAGAAAATAGAAAAGAGACTTGTAGGGACGTGACTGGTCTCCCCAAAGGCTTGAAGTGCCGCCAAGAGGAAGAGGGATTAGATGATTTCCATGTTACCCTGGGAGCACATATACATCAGAGGGTACAAATCACGGGCATTCAGATTTGGGCTCAATATACAGGGAACACCACTCTATAGGTCAGAGTTACTGAAGGAACAGAGCCCAAGTTTGAACCCAGTTATCTGAAGCAGCTTGCTCTAAATGAGGGGTGTCCTAGGCTCCTGGGGTATTCAGTCCCATCCTGGATGATCCCTTGGGATTTAAGAATTAGCTGGAAGACTGAATTAGATGATCCAAAAGAACCTAGCCCTGTGAGTCTATAATCAAAAAACACTCATTACAGCATCAAGCAGAATTTTAAAGAATGATTAAAATATCAGAAGCTCTACACAAATAAAAACTCCTCTGTTGCAACATTGTCACATCTTTGCCTTCCTTGTTTACTAATCTACTCCCAAATCTACTCATTAGTTATCCTTCCCATTTCCACCCAATGCCTACACAAAAAGGAAAGAGATGCTGTAAAGAGATTTCATCTGAATAACACACTCAGATGCACATACAAAAACACAAGACGCACCTTATCTTACAGGAGTTTAGGTTCAAAATGGGTCGGTGTATACGGTAAAAATCACAGACAGTCAAAACGGCCGTGAACAATCTAGGGAGGCACCCCCAGGTTAACTGCGTCTTTGTGAGCCCAGCACAGTCGATTTCCCTCCAGTGTCGGAACTGATCTCTGCTTTTCTGGTTCAGCACTAAACAAAGGAGTTGGCCTGAGTTTAAGTTCCAATTTCTAAGAAAAATATAGATGTTTAAACAGTAACCTCAGTCAGGAGGAAGAGCTATTTGTTCTGCGGGGAGATGAGACCAAATGAGACCAATGGGATTCATGATACCCACTCATTCTCACACGTTCTCAGCGAGTGGGACGTCCAGCTGAATTGACTGCACCATTTATGTTGCTATCTTCCTAATTTGTCTATTTCTTTTCTTTTTTCTATGTACCCTAGTACACAAGAGTTGAAGTCGCTGAAGTTAAAAGCACTTCTCTGAACATTTAGGAGCAAGCCAGGCCTTCTTAGTCAGCAATTGCTCTCGTTCAGTTCATTTTTTCTCTGACTACTCCCTGGCCCCTGGTGATGTTTGTTTATCCACCACCCTCCTTTCTTCCGAGGAAGGCGCCCCTTCTTCGGGGGGACTGCCCCTTCCCCACTGCAGTCAGCGATTCTAGGGTTCCACCAACCGGAGTGCCTCACCGGCTACATGGGCGGGCATATGACCTAAGCAGGACCAATCAGAAGCCTCCTCTGGGATTTCTGCACTTGGAACCAGGGCGTAGTTCTGGCATGTGGGTTGAAGGAAGACAAGAAGAAGAGGCAGTGTTGAGGGGTGAAGAGAGGGTTCTTGGCTCCACTCTTGTCCCGGCTCCAGTAGTCTCTAAGGTTAGTGATTCTCGTGACGATGCACTAAGTATCTTCTCTTTGCTGAATTGGGTTTCCGTCACTTCCAATAAATGGAATTTTAATACAGTCCTCAAGAGTTCTCGTCCCTCACCTGTACCAATCTCAATATTCTCTAGGCAAATAAGAGCATACACAGTATACGCTCGGACGTCTGGCTCCATGCTTCTTACCGCACACATTTGGAAATACTTTCATTTTCAGGCAGGCTCCTGAGAGCCCTACCAAATGTGAGGAACTGTCTTAAATCCTTTCAAATCGTTCAGATTATATAACACAAGAAAGGGATGGGCGGGGGCAGGAGAGGAGATAGGCAGGGGAGGGGAGGAGAGAAGAGAGAAAATGAAAGAAAACCCCGTACCATTTTTTTCTTCTTCTTCTTCTTCTTCTCCCCAGAGGCCGCCAGTACATAGTTTTATACTCCAGCTGAAGGTCCCTCTAGTTGTGCCATGGGGGACCCTGCCCCAGCATGGGCGGATGAGCGGTGTCGGTCTGCATCAAGGATGGGAACCAGCGAAACCCGGGGCCCCCAAAGCAAAGTGGGCCTACTTAACCACTGGGCCATGGGACTGGCCCCCAAAACCCCGTACCTTAATGAGAACTCACTCTGCCTTTGCCTCTGTCTTTCAAAGTCATAGGAGAAAGACTCTCATTTAACCCCAACAAACATTCTTTGAGTGCCTATTACATGCCAAATGCTGACGTGGGTTGAGGAGACCATATAAATGAATACAGGTAGTCCCCGCCCTCAGGGGGCTCAGCACCTGAAGGATTCCTGAGTTGTGAGCCTCCCCCAAATACCTCTAACAGGTTCATTGATTCTTTTTTCTCCTACTTATCAGGAGTTGAGATAATTTGATATTTGATATGATTCTTCTTTTTTTTAGGAAGATCAGCCCTGAGCTAACTGCTGCCAATCCTCCTCTTTTTGCTGAGGAAGACTGGCCCTGAGCTAACATCCATGCCCATCTTCCTCTACTTTATATATGGATCGCCTACCACAGCATGGTTTGTCAAGCGGTGCCATGTCCTCACCAGGGATCCGACCAGCGAACCCCAGGCTGCCAAAGCAGAACGTGCACACTTAACCACTGCGCCACTGAGCAGGCCCTAATATAATTTTTAAGAGTCTAGCTCTCACTCTGCACTAGGCACACACATACACAATACCAAAATAATCATCTTGCAATTTCTGGGAATTGAGTAGACACTTCCTTATAATTTGAATAAATCTCTCATTTTAAAATCTGTCCTTCTGAGTTAAAAAAAAAAAAAACCTGAATTAAGGAAATTTACCAAAAACAATTCATAGCTTTTACTTTGGAAGGAAAAACACTGTGCGTCCCATTCCTGCATGCAGTAGATCATTCAATTCAACTCCTTTTCCAGGGGGTGCAATTGGAAAGCCTTGGTTCAATGAGTGGTCCATGGTCACATGGTGACAAGTTCTGGCCTGGGGTCCTACTCTGCAAACACCTGTTCTTTTCCTCTCTCTGCTAGCACACATAGGCCCTCATTGATCTGGGAAGTCGCAGAAGTGATCCCAGGATGTTTAAGAAGTTTCCAGGTTGACCTCAGCCACTGACTGAAGATTTAATGTCCAAAAAAAACCCTTAAGAATTTTCTATTATGCCAACAACTCAACCAAGAGAAATTCTTTAAACTTCATTTGCATGGACAAGACTCCTGAATCTTATCTCTCTATCTAGAACATCATCTGGACAAATGACAAGTTAGGCAGACAGGAATTCTGAGACGCCATCCAGTCAGAGCTTAGACTAACAGAGCTGAGAGGAGTCCACTGGACGTGCAGGGTTAGGAATGTTCTGTGCTTGGGATGCAACTTCACTGCTGGGGAGGGGGGAGGGAAGGGAGTGGGCCTCTCTGGACATCCTGTCTTTAATAATCCGGGTCTACACCCATTCAAGGCCCATTGCTAGTAAACTGGAGTGACTCGCCAGTTCCTGGACAACAAGGGTGTGGTCCAGGATGGGCAAACACACGGACTTTTCCCTACTTGTGCCCACGGCAGGCATTTTCCAGTTGTCAAAGTCAGACTCCTTTTATAACAGAGCAGACCAGTCAGTTGTCACTTAGAAGCAACCTTACTGCTACCCTTGGAATGGTCCTTCGGGCAGTAAGTATCTAATCCCTTTGAGAGAGGGAGGTAGACAGCTGCCAAGTCTGCTGTGTAGCACCAGGGAACCTACCTGAAGACAGTTTTGATGATAATGAAACGAGCAGAAGTTTCACAGGGTAGGAAAGGATTTCCACAAGTCAGAATGGAACTCATCATTGAATTCTGGGTGAGATGAAAGTTTGGCTGGAAACAAAACTCTCGGCATTGGCTAGCTCAGAGGAGGTTCCCATGCCTCCCTGTAAACTTTTTTCACAGATTTCCCTTGTGTTCTTGGGACTGGGGCTGGAATCGGAGTTAGAAGCTGTAATTCATGAAAGGACCCAGGACAAGAAACTTAGAGAACCAGCGCTGGAGACCGAACTCAAACGTACTTAATGACTGGACTTTCCTCAGGGCCTGGCACTGGAAATGTACACTGGGACTTTGTATTTCTGTGATGTGCTGATCACACAATCTCTATTAGCTGATGGTTTTAGTTTCCTTTTTTTTAAAATCATACTCCCTTCTTTATATATTGTGACCAAAGTGCTGTTACCAGAGAGAGTCAGCTGGCTCAGGCCATTCAGTGCAGGCATTCAGTCTCTCCAGGTTCCTGGGTAGGAGCTCAGGTAAGGTAAAGTCGGATGGCCTTCAAGGGAAGCCCAGTCCTCCACACCATAAGCATCTCTGCTTAGAGCTTCATCTGCTCTCAACACAGGGAACTAATGGGGCAGGAGCATGGTAGGATTTGGACTTTAGAAATAACATTTTCATAATGTGAAGGGTGGATTTTAAGAGGCGAGATTAGAGACTAGAAAACTTGTTATGAAGCTATTGCAATTGACCAGGCTAGAGATGAAGAGGGACTGACTGAGGGAAAGGCTGGAGAAAAAGGAATAAATCTGAGTAATAGTAGGATTTAAAATCAGCAGCCTTGGTGACTGATTGACAATAGAGGATAGAGGAGAGGGAAGACTCTGTGGTGACTTCTAAGAATGACCAGAACACCCATCCCATCTTAGTCTACTGTTAGTTTCCATAATTTTCCACTAACCTGACTTGTTCGCAGTCTCTCTTGTCTTTGTTTTACCATGAAGTATCATTTCTTTTTTTTTATTTTGAGGAAGATTAGCCCTGAGCCAACATCTGCTGCCAATCCTCCTCTTTTTGCTGAGGAAGACTGGCCCTGAGGTAACATCCGTGCCCATCTTCCTCTACTTTATATGTGGGACACCTTCCACAGCATGACTTGACAAGCGATGTGTAGGTCCACACTCAGGATCCAAACTGGCGAACCCTGGGCCACCGAAGCAGAATGTGCAAACTTAACTGCTATGCCACTGGGCCGGCCCCTGAAGTATCATTTCTGATTGTTGGAAGTGGCTTACCCCGTAATCATATTCCATGTCAGGCCCTATGTCAATAAGCTGAGCTTTCTACCCATCTGGAGTTTGAGAATAAGTCAAGACCAATTCATGTCCAAGACCTCAAATTAATTATCACCTCATAAGATTGGAAGAGTTGGGTGAGAGTGATGTCTATCTTAGGTCAAAAAAAAGATCACCTATTGGACTTCTCCATATGATTATAAATATTGGAATTAAATTTGGCAATGGAGCACTTTTATCCAGACAAGACTCAGCTTAATTTTACATAGCTTTTATATGTAATATTTAACTCTGGTCACTAACTAATGCAAACCAAGAAAAATATCATATCCTCAGTTCATTCATTCCATTGGAATAAAAACCAAGCCACTGAAGAGTTTAAGGGCAATTAAAAGATCTGGAAACATTGGTCAATGTGTTCATTAGAAGTTAAAAAGGCGGGACCAGCCCCGTGGTGCAGTGGTTAAGTTCGCATGTTCTGTTTCGGCAGCCCAGGCTTCGCCAGTTTGGATCCCGGGTGCAGACATGGCACCGCTTGGCAAGCCATGCTGTGGCAGGCATCCTACATATAAAGTAGAGTAAGATGTGTGTGGATGTTAGCTCAGGGCCAGTCTTCCTCAGGAAAAAGAGGAAGATTGGCAGCAGATGTTAGTTCAGGGCTAATCTTCCTCAAAAAAAAAAAAAAAAAGAAGTTCAAAAAGCAATTATCTTGGGGCCAGCCCTGTGGCCAAGCCATTAAGTTCGCACGCTCCGCTTTGCCAGCCCAGGGTTTTGCTGGTTCGGATCCTGGGTGCGGACATGGCACCGCTCGTCATGCCACGTTGAGGTGGCATCCCACATGCCACAACTAGAGTGGCCCACAACTAAAATATACAACTATGAAAACGGGGGGATTTGGAGGAAAAAAAAAGATTGGCAGCAGTTATTAGCTCAGGTGCCAATCTTTAAAAAGAAAAAAAAAAGGCAATCATCAATAGGTAATAAAAATCTGAAGACCAAAGCCAAGTGACCCTCAGAGAACAATGAGAAAAATTTTCTATTATGTCAAAAATCATGGAATCAGCCTCCCTTTTTCTTCTGTGTTCTCATTTTCTTTCTTGTGTCAAGTGTTTTCTCCTCCATCTCACCCCATTGAATTTTCTCCTTCCCCTTACTTCACTTTTAATTATAATTGGGTTATATTTTAAGTGTTTAATATATTTCTTTTTACATTGAAATATAATTGACATATAACATTATATTAGTTTCAGGTGTACGACATAATCATTTGATATTTGTATATATTGTGAAATGATCACCACAATAAGTCTCGTTAACATCCCTCACCACATATAGTTACAATTCTTTTTCTTGTGATAAGAACTTTTAAGATCTACTCTTTTGGCAACTTATATTGCTTGATTAAAGTTTCATGCTTCACATTTTATTGTGATACAATTCATGCACCATAAAAGTAAATTCACATGCCATAAAATTCACCCTTTTTAATTGTATAATTCAGTGGTTTTTAGTATATTCACATTGTTACACAAGCGTCACCTCTACGTAATTTCAGAACATTTTCATCACCCTAAAGGAGACTCCTATATCCATAAGCTGTCACTCTTCATTCTCCCCTACATCCAGCTCCTGGCAACTGCTAATCTGCTTTCTATCTCTATGGATTTGCCTATTCAGAACATTTCACGTACATGGAGTCATATGGTATGTAGCCTTTTGTGTCTGGCTTCTTTCACTTAGAGTAATTTTCTCAAGGATTCTCTATATTGTAACATGTATCAGTCATTCATTCCTCCTTTATGATTGAATAATATTCCATTGTATGGATATACCACATTTAGTTTATCCTTCATCAGTTAATGGACATCTGGGTTTCCCCCACTTTTTGGGTACTATGAATAATACTGCTATGAACATTCATATGAACATTTGTGTGGAGAGATGCTTTCATTTCTCTTGGGAATATATTTAAGAGCGAAATTCCTGGTCGTATGGTAACCCTTTGTTTAAATTTTTGAGGAAATTACAAACTGTTTTCCAAAGTAGCTGTAAAATGTTACTATGCTTTGTATTTTTCACTTAAATATTTAGCCAGTGAGTGACTTTTGGAAAGAAAAAATTTAAGTCAGTTAAGTTGCCTCTTGCTTCCCCTTATAGCCTTTGGTTGATTTTTAATGTGGGCCATTGGTGCTCAATAAACCCAAGGGTTCTGCCCCTGCTCCAGGGGCTCTACAGCAGAATGTTTTAAATACTCAGCTAATGACTATACAATAGTGGATTATTTTTTAAAGATCAATATCTGACCCAGATAAGAAAAGTCAAAGTCCCAAGTCCTCCAAATTTCCCCCTTATCTTCAGCATTTTCTCTGTGCCTACCAGGGAAGGACAAAGATTTTGTTTCTGTGGGTGGTGGCTCATGACAATGAAGGCATTTTCTTTTAAAGGCTTTACTTCAGCAATTAGCCAGCTCTTCTTTTCCCCTTGAAGCAACTACTTATAAACGTGATAATGATCTAGAAGTATTATCTTCCCCCAAATGTTAGAATTGCAATCAGCAACCAGCTTCCCCTTCTCCTAGTCAGCCTGAACAGCTTTTTCTTGTGTTTAGCTGGGTTCTCTCCCTTCCGGAGGCTAAAGCATACATGCAAATATCTGTTGGGGAACCGCGAAAGTCCTCCCAGTATAACAGTGCCACAGAGTCCTCTGAAATCAACAGAAATCCATGACGAGTCTTTGACACAAAGTCAATCACCTGCTCCAGCTCCCCAGGTGGGAGCTGGGAGCCCAGCCTTGGCTAAGGTAACTTGGCACCAGGCTGGCTTGTGGTGGGTGGCACGCTGCAAAGCATCCAAGCATTTTATAGGACTTGTTCACGCGGATGTGGGCGTGCTCCATGGTTGGAGTATGTTTATGAAATTACCAAGGAAGTCAATTATGATCCAATCCACCTTCTTTCTTCCCTGTATTTTAGCAAAATATTAACCATTTTCCACCTTAGCCCTTCCATAAAGCTCTCTCCAGTTAGTAATAATTCAGGTCTGTGATAAGGCCTTTACCAAATTTTCTGCTAATTCTCCCTCCCTGGGAAAGCCTCATCAAGTTGTCAGAGAAGTGAGTGATTCAACCTTCATTGCAGGACTCCTCCTGCCCCCAGCCCCTTAGGGCCGCCTTAGATTTTCTTTCCCTCTCCAACTCCATTCATTTCAAGGTAATTTGGGTAGAGGCTCCCAAAAAGGCCACCAAAATCAAAGGTTAAGCATTTTCCCTCTTTGCCCCTCCATCCCCAAGCACACTGCAAAAGGTAGGCTCTCTAAAGCAGGGATGTGAAGATGGAAAGCAAGGGAATTTTGAGAAAATGGTCCACATTCCAAATCTACCAGTTTTGTGCTGCTGCTTCCCTTGATTGTTCTTACCACTTTGCAGGAAGAAAGGAAAGAAGGAAGAGGATCTTCTCTGAAAATCATGACTCAGTTCATGGCCCGACAGTAACATGGCCCACCTTCCCTGCCTCTGGAGGTGCCCTCCCCAGTAAAATCTGGAGCATCCCAAGAATCTGTACAAGTTCACAGTCAGCATTCTTCACCATCATGGGAGCAGCTCTGAGGAAACAAGCTGAATGCTGTTAGGCGGATTATAAACACAGTCTCAAGTTGCTCGAGGCATATGGCATACGTCTAAACTGTTAAACAACCTCTTCCTGGTGTTCATATGTCAATCTCCTTCTAGTCTACATGCCAACCCTTTACTGGACGCTTGACCCTATCTTTTCAGCCCTTCCATTCTACTTTCACTGCACGCTTAGGCCAACTTCTGTCTTGAAGCCCCCTAAGTCCCTGGAGAAAGGTGATCTCTTTATTTTGGCCTCACACCCACTCCCTTTGGCCTCAGGTTGAAATTCCTCTCCTAAAAGTCACTTGCACCTGAACCAGGCCCCGCCTTTGCCCCTGGGGATCCTCAGAAGCACCTTCTCTAGATTCTGAGGACAGGCCCCTCACTCTGTTTCTGCGACAGGGTTGCCCATCTCACTTAATGGTCTGCCTCTTGCCTGCTCCCCACCCGTCCCCAGCCTGCCTGGCCAGGGGTCATCAGCCAACCAAGGATCACAGTGTCCCAAGCCACAGCTCTCATCTCCTACCACCAGTTTGTAACTGGGACACATTCAAATAGAACAGCAACACAAGGGTGTTTTATTTGAAATCTATTTCCTCGGGTGAGCTCTACCAGGCCCCCACACCTCAAATCCTCCTAGATCCTAGAAGAAAGAAGCTGTTTTCACTTTGTAAAGCACACAGCTGCCACCCTGCCATGAGGCCCCCAGCTTACCACAGGTGAGAATGTGGCAGGTATTTTCCTGAGAAACGGTAGCCGGGATGGAAAAGTCCTTGGGGAAGTGTGGGGTGTGTGTGTGGGGGTGGCCGGTGCTGAGTGGTGACTCCATACCTTCTGCAAATGATGGAAGAACAGGAAAATCCTGATTACAGTGATAAGAAACATCATTCTAGGGATATCAAACGTTGGCCTCAAAGAAACCATGAAGAGCAGTCAGTGATCTTAAGCCATTTGAGTCCTTTATTTTACAACACAGTGTAAATCGAGGAATATCAGTGCATCCTACTAGTTGCAGCAAATGGCAGTCAAGAGTCTTGTCTTCTGCTGCCACCTTGTGTTTAAGAAAAAAAGTCTCAATTCATAGAGTTGCTCTGACATTGCGAAACCAGCATTTTAGAGCTGGAAGAGGTTTTAGAAATTCTCTAGTCCAACTCCCTATAATTCACAGATAGGGAAACCGAGACCCAGACTGGAACCAAGAGTCCCTTGCTCATTCCCCTGAGCCACACCACTTCTCTGGACAATGACACTCACAGCATAAGGGCTCGGGTCAAGTCCTCAACAACTTAGGCCATTGATGTACGTGGCAGCAAAAACCAGCCCGTCCAAATCTGTACGTGTCTCATCCAGGAAGAACATTTCCAAGGAATTGCAGTTGTGTGTGACAGGGCCAAGTAAGTGATCATGAGAGCTACCATTTACAGAGTACTCGCTACGGATCAGGTACTGTGTTAAGTACTGTCTATTGTCTCACTGAATTCTTCCAGTCACCTGTGAGGTAACAACGATCATTAACTCCGTCTTACACTTAAGGAAACTGAGGCTTAGAGTGGTTAAGTAACTGCCCAAAGTCACACAGCCACACCTGGTAGAGAGAGAATTCCAACTCAGGTCTGTACAGTACAAAGTCTGCTCTTAACTCTGTCATTACTCATCACATTGACTTTACCCCATCTAGCTTCACTTCACAATGTTCAAGCTAGGAGAGATCCCTCAAGCGCCCATTCACTCACTGCCTCTCTGTGTGTACATCCTGTGATGGTACTTCCTTTTGCTCTCCTGTACTGTGGTCCTCAGACCAGCAGCTTCACCATCACGGACAAACTTGTTAGAAATGCAAACTCTCCCCTAGCACACCAGCCCTACTGACTCAGGAGCTCCAGGGCTTGGGTTTGCCTATCTGAGCTTTAACAAGCCCTCAGGGGACTTTGATGCTGCCCAAGTTTGTGATCTACAGCTATAGAACATCCAGGTACGCCAACAATGGTGTGAAGTTGAAGAAAGAATGGATACAGTAATTTAGGTATCTGCCTAAACACAAAAAACAGAGAGAACAGATTTGATTTAGGAGAAGCCAAACTCCAATCTTATTTAGCCAGAGGGAAAAGGCTCCTGGAATTTTTGCAGTTTCTTCTAAATCCCTCTTGACTCCTTACCTTATGGCCTTGAGAGACAAGGGTATGCCACCCACCAAAAGACATAGAAAAGGAAGAGCTGCCTCAGAGCACGGGTGGAACCAATAGAAGAGGAGAAAAACCGCCCCGCCTCCCCCACCTCACGATGACATTCGGCACTGCCATCATAATGTGGGGGGGACCCTGGCTAAGTGCTGTATCGGTAAAGTTCCTGGCCTTTTGCTCAGTGTCCTAAAATTCTCAAACCACTTTTTAATAACATAATTTTTTGATGATAAAAGTAATCTATGTTAATAGTCTGAAAACTTTAGAAAAATGAGAAAACTATAAAGAAAGTTAAAAACCACTCATTCCTCTATTCCTCAGGGATAACATTATTAACTATTTCGTATATTTCCTTCTAGCTTTCTTCTATGCAGAGATAAGTATTTTTATGGCACGTTTAAGTTGATTTCAACATTTTGTGCTATAAAATAATACTGATGAGATCTTCATATATAAATCTTTGCCTGAATATTTTATGATAGAGTTCTAGAAAGGGAATTATAGGGTTAAAGGTTACAACTTTTATTGAGGCTTTTGTTACTGGCAAACTGAGTTCAGAGAGCATGTGCCATTTTACAGTCCCCTCAATAGCACAGGAAAGTGCCCATTTTAACTATTCCTCCTCAACTTTGCTGACAGTAATCTGAATTTTGGCAATATTCAAGGATTTGGAAGATGAGAACAACATGTATCTCATTATCGTTCTCTATCTGAGAATTCCAGACCGAGGGCAACCTAAATCATTGGATAAGAACAAGTTCACTTTGGAATATATTAAACTCTATATGGAAAAAATTACAAAAATGTCTAAAAATTCCCAGTGGAGTATTTAAAGAGCCTAAGAAGTACCAGCTAATTATCCTTACTAACCTGTTTACATAAAAATAACTTTTTAAATGCTTTAAATCAGGATTCAAAAACTTAAATGTTCTCAGGAGTCTGGCAGGTAAATAAATTAATAAAACAGACTGGAGAAATAAAATAGGCAGCAGTTCACAGTAAATGTAGATTGTATACCAGAGGAAAGGAATTCAAATTCATATTTAAAAAGTAATCTACATACACTTGCAATGAGCAATCTGAAAATGAAATTTAAAAAATAATTCCATTTATAATGGCATAAAAAGAAGAAAATACTTAAGAATAAAATTAACAAAAGAAATGCAAAACATATACTCTGAAGCTACAAAACACTATCAAAAGAAATTAAAGAAGACCCAATTAAATGGAAGGACATCCCATGTTCATGGACTGGGAAACTTAATATTGTGAAGATGGCAATATTCCCCAAATTGATCTACAAATTCAATGCAATCCCTATCAAAATCCCGTTTGGCTTCTTTGCAGAAACTGACAAGCTAATTCTAAAATTCATATGTAAATAATTTTGAAAAAGAAGAACAAAGTTGGAGGACTAACACTTTTCAATTAAAAACCTGCCAGAAAGTCATCCAGACAGTATGGTACTGGCAGGAGGACTGAAATAAATAGAATGGAATAGAATTGAGAGTCCAAAAGTAAACCTTCATATTTATGTCCAATTGATTTTTGACATGGGCACCGAGATAGTTAAATCGGGAAAAGAATAATCATTTCAACAAACAGTGCTGGGACAACTGGATATCCACAGGTAGAAGAGGAAGTTAGACACTTACCTCATACCATATTCAAAAATTGACTCAAAACATCAAAGACCTAAATGTAAGAACTAAAACAGTAAAGGTTTTAGAAGAAAACATAGGCATAAATCTTCATGATGCTGAATTAGACAATGGTTTCTTGGATGTGACAGCAAAAGCACAAGTAACAAAAGAAAAAAAATTGATAAATTGGACATTACCAAAATCTAAAGCTTTTCTGTTTCCAATGACACCATCAAGAAAGTACAAAGACAACCCTCAGAATGGGTAAGTCATATATCTGATAAGGGGCTTACATCCAGAATATGTAAAGAACTCTTAGAACTCAACAAGAAAAAGATAACCCAGTTTTTTAAATGGGCAAAGGACTTGTACAGACATTTCTCTAAAGAAGATATACAAATGGCCAATAAGCACGTGAAAAGATGCATAACATCATTAACCATTGGGGAAATGCAAATCAAAACCACAATGACATATAACTTTACACCCAGTAGGATTGCTGTAATCCAAAGGATTGGATTGGTGAGGATGTGGAGAAACTGGAGCCCACATACCCTGTTGGTGGGAATGTGAAACGGTGCAGCTGCTTTAGAAAACAGCTTTGGTAACCTAACGTAAGGTTCGTTTTTGTATGTGTTGCTCATACTTGGTCACGTCAATTTATCTGGAGGCACGTTTGGATTTATCTTCACGACGTTATTCAGATCTACATCCTTCTTTTTTTTTTTTTTTGCATGAGGAATATTGTCACTGAGCTAACATCTGTGCCCATCTGCCTCTATTTTATGTGGGATGCTGCCACAGCGTGGCTTGACAAGTGGTACTACATTTGCACCCAGGATCTGAACCTGTGAACCCTGGGCCGATGAAGCAGAGTGCGTGAACTTAACCACTACGCCACCAGGCCGGCCCCATTCCACATCCTTCTTAGTTTTTCTCTGTTGGATCAGATATGGACTAACAGAGGTGACTAAAATCTTCTCCTTTTATTCTTTCTGACCATGATTGCATAAAGTTATATGAAAACTCTATTGTCATTGTAAATTGTAACTTTTTCATTATTCATTTATCTCTTTGTCTCATTTAAGATTCAAGTTCAGTCTTGTTTGACATTAATAATGTGGATCTAGGTTTCTCTTGTTAGTATTTACCTTTTTATACCTTTTCCTATCCTTCTGGTTATTGGGGAGATAGCCAAATATACAAATATGTAATTAAATTATCTTTACATAAATGGAATCATAAAAGGGAAGAGTGGGAGGGGGAGTAAAGGGGAGTACTGTAAGAGAGCTAAATTTTCATCTTCTATAATAGAAAGTCAATAATTAGTACCTACACCTAAAAAAATCAAGAAAAAAGCCATATAGGCACATTATTAAAAATATGGTTGCAAATATAAAAAGAAATGGTTGAGTGGTTGCCTTAGGGAATCGAGAATGAGGTAGGATGGAATCGGAGGAGGAGAGGGTACTAGTACCTGTAGCCACGTTGTTTTAGGATACTGTATTCTACGTGCCCCTCCCTGCTCTCTGGGTCCACTGCAAAGATTATTCATAATATTCATACATGCCATTTATTGAGAAGCTCCTATGTAACAGGCTAAGTATTATCTGTATATAAAGTGGGAGTAAAGCCAGGCCCTGGGAAAGTGCTGGAATGTTGGGTCCTAGAGTCAAAACAGGAGTGGACATCTCAAAAGATCCAGAAAAAAGTATTTGATCAAATTCAACACCCATTCATGGTTTCAAACAAAATCTTAGGAAACTAGGAATGGAAGGGAACTTCCTTAAATCTCCTTTAATCTTCTCAAGAACCTTAGTAAGGTAGGTACTATTATTATTGCCATTTATCAGATAAGGAATCTTAAGTTCACAGGGCTTGTAAGTGGCCACATTCTGCCTGGCTCCATGACATGAGGTCTTTCTACCCCCAGGTTCACGGTAGAGGGACACAGGTACACAAAGTAGTTCTTAGGATGAAAAGAAGAAAATGCAAAGCTATACTCTTCAGACATTCTCTTATGTCCACAAGAGGGCACTCGGGCTCATTCAAATTCCAGTCCAATGTTGAAAGAATGAAGTAGCTGTATAGTATCAAACTGTTTAAATATTAATAAATTTGAAGGCCCATGAGTGTGTATTTTCCAGGGTTCATCTGCGACGTGGGTCAGAATTGACCAGCTCTGCACCTTTCAATGATAAAATCCCATTGGTTAGAGTCTCCATATACTTCTCCCTACCCCAACAATCCAGGGCCCCCCCCCGCCCCAGGCCATATTAAAGATAGACTGCGTAACCAGCTGATCAGTACTCCCCCATGTACTGGTAGTGGGTGGACGCTATTTCAATGATTTTCTTCTAGGAGAGACTGGTGAAGAGGATTCTTCTAAGCAGGATGGCTCAGACTTTGGGAATGAGAAAATATTAGGTGTGTAATTTGAAAAAAACTTAAACATGAAATTTTATATTTGGGAAATTTCTTATTGTTTCTATAGTACAAATATTAAACAAAGGTGTGAGGGGTTTTTTGTTTATCAAAAGGAGGCAGGAGTTTAAAAAATTGAGAAGTCTGGTTCTATCTCATTTAAACACATTTGGGACTGTACAAAATATTTTTCTATTATAGAGCATCAAGGTCTCTCACATTCATCTTCTCTTTTCCATATTTACTGCTACTCCTTGGTTCAAGTCCTTGTTTGTCCACTTTCAGTTGGTGGTTTTGCAAATGTGGAGGTAGAGCCAAGGCCAGGGAAAGGGCTGTGGTATTGGATTCTACAGCTGAGCCAAAACAGAAGTGGGCATCTTGAGAGATGAAGAAAAAGCACTTGATAAAAGTTAGTGCCTACTTATTGTTTTCAACAAAATCTTAGGAAACTAGGAACAGAAAGGTACTTCCTTAAACTAGTAAAGGATTTCTACAAAAAGCCTTCTATTAATATCGTGCTTTATTGAGTTTAAAGATCAGTAGATAAAGGGTCAATTATATGTCTATGTATAAGCAACAAACAAATAGAAAACAAACATTTCAAATAATTTTATTTACTATAGCAAATCAAACATTTGTGAATACATCTAATAAAATATGTATAAGACCTCTACTCTTATTACTACAAAATATCTTGGGCAAAATTAAAGAAGACCTAGATAAATGGAGATACATACCATGTTCATGGAAAAACTCAATAATGTTAAGATGTTAATTTTCCATGAATTTATCTTCAGATTCACCATAATCTTAATCAAAGTCCAAGTATATTTTCTGTGGAAATTGACAAGTTGATTCTAAAATACATAGGAAAACGCAAAGGACCAAGAATAGCTGAGGCAATCTTAAAGAAGAGCAAAGTTGAAAGACTTCCACTTCCAGATGTGAAGACTTGTTATAAAATTATAATAATCAAGATTGTGCAATATTGGCACAAGGAAGCTGAGCAATGAAATAGAATACAGAGTACAAAAATAAAACCACACATATAGAGTCACTTAATATATGAAAAGAGTGACATTGCTGTGAACTATGGGGAAGGGTTCTGGGTCCACTGGATAGCCATGTGGGAAAGAAAGTATCAGGATGCTAATCTCACCACACACAAAGATACACTGCAGAATCAAATGTGAAAGATAAAAACCATAAAACTTTTAAAGCATAGGAAAACATCCCTATGATATTGGAGTAACAAACATATCTTTAAAAAACTACAAAAAGTAGTAAAGAATTAAAAATTTTTAATTGGAGTATATTAAAAGTAAGAACATCTGTTCACCAAAAGATATCATTAAGAGAATACAAAGCCAAGCCTCAGAGTGAGAGGAGATATTTACAACACATATTGCTGACAAAGAACTTGTACCCATAATATATAAATTACTTCCACAAATTAAGAAAAAGACAGGAAACCCAATTTTAAAATTGGCAAAAGACTTGGACATTTCACCAATGAAGATATACAAATGGACAACAAACACATAAAAGGGGTCCAACTTCTTTAGTCATCGGAGAAATGGACATTAAAACCACAATGAGATACCTCTCCATACCCTAAATGGCTAAAATGAGAAGAACAGAAAGTACCAAGAGTTGTCAAAGGTGTGGAGCAACTGGAACTCAATATACTGTTTAGTTGGAGTATAAATTGGTATAACCACTTTGGAAAAATATTTGGCAGTATCTATTAAAGCTGAACATATGATTATGCTGTGACCCCAACATTTCACTCTTTGCAAAGATAGGGACAGAGTTCAAGGAACCAGCAAAGGATGTCAAAGCACCCTGTGGCCTGCAATAGCTTCCCAGTGACAAGGAAAGGGAATTGTTCTGAAATACAGCAAGCCCTGTAGCTGGGGGAGATGCTGGCCAACAGGAGCTGTAGCCCTCAATAGAGGAATGCAGCCCCAGCAACCTGAGGCCCTCTCTCCAATTTCCCTCCCATCATTTCAACCGGGAACCAGAGAGCAAAGGAGACAGTTTAGATAGAGTCCACACAGATCAGCCTCCCGGGGCCCAGAGCAGGGTGAAGGGCAGAGCATGGATCTGAAGGAGAAAAAGGGGGAAGTCGAGAACACTGTCTATTGTCAAAACTGAAGCATGGACTCTGGAGTCAGGTGACCTGAATCCAAGTTTGGCTCTGCCACATACCAGCCGTGAGGCCTGTGGGCAATCCAATTAACTTCTCTATGCCTCAGTTTCCTCATCTATAAAATGGAGATAATAATAATAATATACCTCACAGAATTGTATAATAAGCAAAAGAATGAATACGTGAAATATTTAGCATGTAACAGGTATTCTATAAGTGGTAGCTAATATTATTATTTTAAGCATTCCCCTTCACATATTCCATGCTCATTTAAACAGAGAAATTTATGAAATATAAATATACCCTGAGCCAGCCCTGATGGCCTAGTGGCTAAAGTTCCATGTGCTCCACTTCAGTGGCCTGGGTTCAGCTCCCAGGCATGCAGCCACACCACTCGTCTGTCAGTAGCCATGCTGTGGCAGTAACTCACATAAAAGAAATAGAAGGACTTACAACTAGAATATACAACTATGTAGTGGGGCTTTGGGGAGGGGGAAAATAAAGGGGGAGATTGATGTTAGCTTGGGTGAATCTTTCTCAGCCAAAAAAAAAACAACAACTCTATATTTGTGCCTATGCTTAAGGAGTCCCTTTCTACAGGCATGTTCCCCAGTCTTCTTTCTAGAACCTTCCAAGAAGCCTCTCAAATGTGATGTTCTCCACAAAGATCTCCCCGAGCCCCTCATCCATAAGGAGCCTCTTCTGTGCACCCAGAGACCCACGTCCACTCCTCCCCAGTGGTACTTACCACAGTCCTCACAGAATTGCAGTCCAGTATGCACATGTCTATTCTTATTCTCTTAAAAGCAGGAAACATATCTCATTCTCATTTATTCTCATATATAGGGCTAACTATAGTGCCTAACACAATACTCTATATAATGTTTGTTACCCTGAGCTATACTGGAATTTTGATGTATTGAATATTGCTTGAAACAAGGTTGCCATTGGTTGATATTTTAAAATCCTGTAGTTATACTGAGTATTTGTTGAGAGGGTTTTTATTGTGTATCATCACTGGCAGCAAAAGTAAGCCAATCATAACTACTTTTAACTGAGCACCTACTCTGTGCCAGGGCTTTATATATTATGTCATGTAATTCACACAACCACCCACGAGGTAGAGACAGATGAGGGAAGTAAAGCTCAAAGAGATCGTGTGATTCTCCCAAGGCCACAGTAGCTAGTAAGTGACAGAGTTGTGATTCCCACCCAGACCTCCACAAAGCCTCTGCTGTCTGTAATGCCACATGGCTTCCTTTGATGGGTATAGACTGATGTCAGGTGTGAACAGGCGCTCTGTGCTTTACCCACTTTCTTCATTTATACAATGAAGGAGGATTGGATGCTCTCTTAGACTGCCTCCAGTTCTAAAACATATGACTTTAAAGAAGTAGCTTTGTCTGTTCCTATCAGGTGCCTGTGTTGATTACTGCTGGGGACCTTTCTTCCCTCATACACTCGTTAGTAAATACAGGTGCTCTCAATTTCCATCACACAAATGCAAGAGGCAGTTTTGGTGAAACTGCCTTCTATGGGGCTCAAATTTCCCCTTCTTCAGTTTCATGGGTTACAGTGAAGTCAACAAGAGGGCAATTTGTGTTTGCATAAAACCAGAACACAAAAGAAAAGATCCAGGCATTATTGAGTATTTTCATACTGAAAGGGCAAAGTTCAGTTTTGTTAGCTACTCTCATTCAGCAAATATGCCTCCCATGCACCGGCAATACCCCAGTGCCAGATCTCTCTAGCTTTCCCACTGCCTTTGGGCTATAAGCGGACACCCAATTACTATTTTGTTAAACTAGAATATATTTGATGATTAAGGGAGTGGAATTAAGGCAGCATTAATTTAGCCATGCAACTTCTGAACACTACGTAATTCACAAAGTAAGAGAAAATGTCAACCAGTCCTCCCTGTATACTGCCTAAAAAGAGGAAGATCTCTTCTC
This sequence comes from Equus przewalskii, assembly GCF_037783145.1. NCBI lineage: Eukaryota > Metazoa > Chordata > Mammalia > Perissodactyla > Equidae > Equus > Equus przewalskii. The sequence goes on from NC_091833.1 coordinate 59,550,136, forward strand.
ATCCTCTCCTTCCCTACCATCTGTCTGTCTACCTTTCTATCAATCTATCTTTCCTTCCATCCATCCATCCATCCACACATCTATCTCTACATCCATCCATCTCTCTCTCTCATCTATCTTTCTATCTATTCATTCATGCTTCTATCTATCTATCTATCTATCTATCTATCTATCTATCTATCTTCCTTGAGCTAGCTATCTATCTGAGCCTCAGTCCAGCTCAAGGCAGGCAGGCATACAGCAGGAAAATTGCAACTAGGACAATTTACCCCCATCTGTGTGAACTCCATGGGAACTGAAAGTACAACCTCTCAATCTGTAAACATGAAATAAAAACCTGCCCAAAGCAGCAGCCTATCTCTGCTCAGATAAACTAGATTGTTCTATCTCATGACTCAGGAAAATACCAAGCTATGTGACTAGAGTCAAGAGAACAAACTAGAATTCACACAAAAGGAAAAGACTGAAGACTTCAAATCACACCACTTTGCTCAAAACCCTCCAGTGCTTCTTCATGCCAAAGTCCTCATACTGGCCGAAGGTCCCAAAACCTTCTGGCTGCCCACTACTGTCCTTGCTTTCTCTGCTCCAGCCACTCAGGGCCCCTTTCCTGATCTCCCAACATGTCATGCATGCTCTGCTAAGGACGCTTGGACTAGCGGTACCCTCTGCCTTGAATATTCTTTTTTTTTGGTGAGGAAGACTGGCCCTGAGTTAACATCTGCTGCCAATCTTCCTCTTTTTGCTTGAGGAAGATTTTCTCTGAGCTAACATCTGTGCCAGCCTCCCTCTATTTTGTTTGTGGGATGCTGCTACTGCATGGCTTGATGAGTGGTGTGTAGGCCTGTGCCCAGGATCCAAACCTGCAAACTCCGGGCCGCCAAAGTGACATGAACGAACTTAACCACTACACCACCAGGCTGGCCCCATGCCTTGAATATTCTTTTCTCAAACATCCCCCTGGCCCACTGCCTTACCTTCTTGTTTTTCTATTTCATTGACTTTCACGCTAATCTTTATTATTAACTTTTTTCTGCTTACTTTGTGATAATGACTTCTTATTTAAGCCACTAAATGTGGGAATTATTTTATTACTTAGCAATAGATTGCTGAAATACAAAGTAAAATAGTTTCTCTACACACAAGCTACTTTAAGAGGTTCGAGGAGAAGTTTCAGTTAGCCCAGACATACCACTGGAGTCGAGAGTTGTTACGGTGTTTGGCTGATATGCTGTGAGATCAGAAATCATACAATGTTAAAATGAGTAAAAACACATTTTGCTCAGAGAGCTGAAGTGACTTGTCTAAGATCACACAGCTAAGTAGGAGCAGATCTAGGAACAGAGCTGGAGCTTTCCTAACACTCAGCTCAGTGTACGTCATTTACTTGTTCTACAAATATTTACTGAGCACATTCTTTATGTGAGGCATTATGCCAGGAGCCGGGGATACAGAGATGGTCCTTGTCCTTAGAGAGGTTACATTCCATCAGATGACATACACCTTAAGCAACGAATTAGTTAATTTTTTGTTTGTTTAATTACAACTGTGATAAGAGCCATGAAGGGAAATAGGGTGTTTTGAGAGCATAAAATGAGAGGAAGGGGTTCTGAAATAGTCTGAGGAAAACAGAAAGAGACAGTTAAGCTAAATCCAAAAGATGAGTAAGAAGTAACTGAATGAAGAATGGAATGGGGAACATTCCAGGCAGATGTAAAGGCACAGATCCTCTCTACATCAACTGCTCCTCACGTGACATCATGGTGGCCCCTAGTCTTCAATGCCTCGGTAGGTAAGATAACTAGGAGATAAGGATAGCAAGTGGAAACATATAGAAAAAAAGAGAGAGAGCGATCCAATACGAGTGGAGTTCTCCTGACTGAGAGATTTAACAGAGAAGTCAAGTAGTCCAAGAGAACATGTGACATCATGAAAACTGAAAGAAGGAAAATATTTAAGCTGTTAACAAATGGTTGGGGTTATATACCCCCGAGAAGAAGGGTCTCACTAGGGAATCTTGTACCTCCAATAATTTGTCTTTGCCCATTGCCTTCATTAGAGACACCTGCTGTACAAAGGCGCAGAGCCAGGAAGTGATGGCACCTCAGGGGCCTGGGGGAGGTAAGAGCTGCATGTTCAGTGTGAATTTCCCAGGTCACGCTCACTCCTCAGTGCTGCTAGTGTCTGTGAAGATGGCCCATCCAACTGCCTAACACTGCACTGCTTTCGCCTCCTCACACTGGAAGCTTTCCTTCCACTCGATTCAGACCCCTGTGCCTATGGCATACCCTAGACTTGTCATTGGGCAGAAATGCTCAAACCCTCAAATCATAAATTCTTACATTCCAAACTCTGAACACACCTTCCTAGCCGCTTAATCTTGCCACATGTCCTCTGTTTTGCGCTCATCACACAAGTTCTTCAATCTTAACAACATCTTTGGTCCATTGACACCTCCATTTTCTTCCAAACTATTTGTTCCTTCCTACCTTCAAGTCCTTTCTTATCATGCCTGGTCCCTTGTCTTCCTATGACATCCATCTACTTCCATCTACATCGTCTTCTATTTGTGCTGTCTACTTCCCCGTTTTCACATCCAGGCTGAGGAGTGTTGAAGGAAATGATACCACAATACAGATCAGTGCCACAAAAATATCACGGTCTCTCAACGAAGCTGACAATCAACGCTGCTCCCATTCCCCACATTAGCCACACACTCCCCACATCAGACATTCACCAACCTTCTCCGTCACCTTGTCTACTTCGTCTCCCAGACGAAGATAAGAGAAGATAAGAGCCCACCACACCAGAGCCACACCTACTTCCTGCTCCTCCACTGTCAGATGTGCCTTCCTAGAAGTAGAGCCAGAGACAGGGACTCACATACAAGTGATTTATTGAGAGATGTTCTCAGGAGAAAACTGTAAGGAAGTGAGGGAGCAGGATGGCACAGAAGTTAAGATGTGGTTCCAGCTGAAGTCTATTCACAGCCTGATCCCACAGGAGGAGCATGAAGAGCACCACAGAATTGTCCACTATGAGGCAAGAGGGCCAGATTTTTGTACTTTCTTGTCAATCAGTCATTGGCTACAGGCCATCCCTGGGGGAAAGTACATAACCACCAGGCATTTTCTGCTCCTTTCAGCAAAAGGTAATTTTCCATCGTAGAGTGCAGCTGGGAGCTTTACAGCCAATATAACAGCCCGGGGTTGGGGACACTTGTCAATCAAGGGGGCCTGGGCACTCAACAGCAGCATCCAGTCCCACAACTTTACCTACATTTATAGTCTTCCTCTCACTGCTGAACGCAGCATCCCCCACCCACAACATGCTCCTAACCCACCGTCAACTACCACCACCGCGCCCATTACAATGTAGTTTAACCATCAGCTTAACTTCTTTCGTAAGCTCCCAGACAGTGGGAGCCATTCATTCTTCTCAATACCCCTGCTGCCTAGCACATAGAAGAAAGCTGTTCTGAAGGAATGTTTTCCATTCATTAGTGGTTCTAGTCGCAGGAATTTCAAGTCAGGTGGGTAAGAGTTTCTTTAAAAAAGCAGAGCCTTCCATCCTTTGAATCAGATTGCATAGGTGACAAACTTACACTCTCCCTTCAGAGCTGACCTTGACCAATGACCTCCATTTGCCAAATTCTAAACCTGGCATGTTGGGCGACCAAAGGCTACAACACAAGGACCAATGAGAGCGCCATGCAGAAGATACCACAAAGAGCCCCTCCTGCTACTCATCTTTGGAATAAATAACTAAAAAGCCAGGGTTTGTGGCTGCTCTCGAATTACCAATATTTTTTGGGCTGGGGACATCCCCTCATCATTACGCACCTACCTCAGCCATTTCTCATGCCACGTGTGTGTCAGTAGCAGCATGCTCTGTCTTTTTCTCGTTCATTCTCTTGCTACTTTTAACACAAGGGCCTTGTGCTCTGGAATTCATCTGGGAGAGGCCTCCTCCATTTCTCCAGCTCAGCAGTCCTCTCACTTCATGGGAAAGCACAGTTACCCAAGCCAGAGGTGTTAAGTGATCTTGTTTGACAAACAGGAACAAACCTGGCTGTACACAATGTTGATTCCACCTCCAAAGTACTACAGGCAGCTCGCTACACACCAGGGTGGAAACCAAGTGCAATGTCATCCTTCTATTTGCTGTGAAGACTCCTGCTTCTTACTTCTTTAAAGACATGCTCTGTGGGCAAAGAGTGTACAGACAACTAATGACGAGCACAAATAAAATCTGGAAGGGCCCAGAAATTTAGAAAAGAATTTGAGAAATTTGGCAATCGTTTTTCTATTGAGAAATAGCTAGTCCACAGGGGAAAAAAAATCAATCGATGCCACACACCAGCAGAAATCAATTTAATTAGGGAGGGGGCAGTGAGCATGGAGAAGAAGAAAAGTAAACAAGGGCCAACCCACTCATTTCAAAATTCAGAACAAGGAACATAAAAAGGATGTCAAGCTACAGCCTAAAGTAAAAAGTTAATATTTTCATGTTTGTTATAGCCAATTAAAGGTGAAAAAGGGAAAGAGGGTAGAAGACATGTTCAAGGACAAGTGAAGAAAAAAAGGGAGAGGCCTCTCTTCTCCTCCAGTTTCTTTTTTTTCTTTTTTTAAAGATTGGCACCTGAGCTAACATCTGTTGCCAGTCTTTTTTCCTTCTTCTTCTTCTTCTTCTCCCCAAAGCCCCCCAGTACATAGTTGTATATATTCTAGTTGCTGGTCCTTCTTGTTGTGCTATGTGGGATGCCACCTCAGCATGGCCTGATGAGTGGTGCTAGGTTCACGCCCAGGATCCGAGCTGGCGAACCCCTGGGCCACCAAAGCAGAGCATGCAAACTTAACCACTTGGCCATGGGGCTGGCCCCTCCTCTAGTTTCTGATGTATACCCCAGTCTTCCTATTTCCCCCAGCTTTGGCTGAACCCACTCAGCTTCCTGCCAGGACATCAGATCTATCAAACCTACAGAATCCTCCAGAAGCTCCTTGTTTACCCTTTCTTGAGCAACTTAGGCTGATGCCATTACCATCAACTATTCCTCCTAGAATTAGGTTGCCAGATTTAACAAATACAAAATACAAGGACTCCTAGTTAAATTTTTATTTCAAATAGATAATTAATAATTTGTTAATGTAAGTATGCCCCATGCAATACTTGGGACATACTTATACTAAACAAAAATAAAACAAACTAAAATTCTTGTTTACCTGAAATTCAAATTTAATCAGGTATCCTGTATTTTATCTGGCATTTCCACCCAGAATCCCACCATCAGAACCAAATTTTGTTGGGATTAAACCTCTAGCAAGATTCTTATTTGTTTTCCGGTGTGTTCTCTCAGAGAGGTGCATAGGGAAGACCCACGGCCCACATCACCCGTCACGTGGAACACAGGAATCTGTGCCGACGGGAGGAGAAATTCCAAGCCCACGTGGGCAGGATCTAACACATGATTTAGGCAAACATTTTCATTGACAAATATGGAAGCTCAGAAAGATTAAGTGATTTTCGGAAAGATTAAAAGATTAAACTGCCTGGGTGGCAGTTATTAATACAGAGTCAGGACTAGAATCTATGTTTTCTTCCTTCCTCTCTCACAAGAATTTTCTTATCATAAATTTTATATATAACACACAAAACTTCAGGAGGCAGATGGTGAAGCGGGTACTAAATTCTAAAATAGTTTGTGAACTAAAATAGTTTTGTGAACTTACATAGTTTTGTGAACTTAAAAATGAGTAAAAAAGGAGTGTGATAAAGTGTTGGCTTTTGTGAAATGTAACTTATAAAATACCTTTTGAATCTCATTTTGAAATTCTGCAATCAAGTACTCTTCAATCAGTCTTCAGACCTTCCAAATGCGTACTTGCTCCAGTTCAAAATCTCCCCAAAGCAGGCTAACTCTGGTTAGTGCACATCCATCACAGGCCCAAACATGCCTCCTTGCCAGTGACACCAACAAACGCTAGGTGGGAGGAAGCAAATGGAAAAAGCAGCAGTTCTGAAAGAAGAAAATGCTTCCTTCGCCTGGTTTGCACCTAAGGGCTGTGGGAATGCCTCAATTTACTAGGGAGCCCTGTTGTCATTTCAGAAGCACATTGCAACACTGAACCCTAACAGGGACTCTCACCTAGCAGCAAACTGGGCCAAAGATCTGAGCCAGGCTGTCGGACCTTTAGACTAGATTTTTGTTAAAAGGCCCTAATTTTCTAGAAATAGTATCCAAAGTGCATTCTCCTTTTTAGGAACTCCTTCTATTTTGGAGGCTTCAGTGGACAATTCTGATGATCACTCCCCATACGGTGTTTTTCCAAAACTAATGTCTACAAGAGAAAATATAGCCAGACTTGAATCCCAGGGTGATCTGGGACCCGCATAAAGTCTACGACGGTTTGGATGCTCTGGCTCCAAATAATGCAATACCCGTCTAAAAGTGGCTTGAACAATGGGAGTTCACTTTTTTCGCATGACAATCAAGAGACGGATAGTCCTGGTGTTGTTTCAGGGGCTCCTCACTGTCTGGGCTCTGAGTCAACTTCCTACCTGTTTTCTTGGCCTCTGCCTCAAGACCACAAGATGACTGCAGCTGCTCCCAATACAATAAACTTGCATTTGAAACCCAAAGCAGAAAGAGATTTTTCTTACTAGACTTTTTATCATGAGAGAGAAAATCTTTCCTAGAAACCCCCAGCAGGTATCGACTTGTGTCCCATGACCAGAGCTCAGACCAGTCTCATGACCGGTCTCAGATCAGTCACATGCAAGGGAGTCTAGGAAAGCAAGAATCCAGAATTTTTAGCTTCCATGTAGTGAGAAAAAAAGGTTCTTACAGCAAGGAAAGAACTGCCACACTTCTCCCCAGCTTGCATACATCGCATATTAGTGCCCTGCCATCACCCCAGGCCCAAAACATCACCACAGGCATGAAAGTCTTTCCAAACTGGCGTACCTCCTGCTTTCTCTATTTCCATTCAAGATGCCCGCAATTTTCCTCTCACTCCTCTGGAGACCCCAGATTCATCTTGGACTCCTTCCTTTTCCTAATTCCCATAACCACAGTCTCCATGGCTCAAGAGCATCAGCCCTTCTCAAGGAGTCTTCTCTCTCTCCTCTCCTTTCGGTTCTGAGTGTATTAATTCAGACTCATCACTTCACAGCCAGACTAACGTGCAAAAGCCACCAAACCATTCTGCCCTCATCCCAGATACCGCTTTTTCATGTTTCCTGTTCAGAAAGCTTTCAAGGATTCCCCCATTAGCCACAGAAGATATTTCAAAACCTTTAGCCTAATTCTTAAAGTCAGCCACAATGGGCTGCAGTGGTTAAGAAAGCACACTTTGTAATTAAACAACTTGCTTGAAGTTTGGCTACTTAACTCTCCAAGACTCAGTTTACTCATTCATAAAATGGAAGTGACAATAACACACAGCACACATGTTGAGTGTCAATAATTTATTGTCAATAATATTATTTTTCCTGTTGTTCTTAAGTAGCAGGCACTCTGCTATATATGAGGATGTCTGGGTGGGTAATATATATAAATGGTGTCTGTCCTCATTAAGTTGATTTCAGTTGCTGAAGTAAACCAACTCTTTCATCGGCTGAATGCACCTCTAATTCGCCGCTCAATATCCATTTTATAAACTGATTCTTTGTCTTTCTCTCCGTGACTAAGGAGAGTCCCAAGAGGAGCGCCATTTTTGGCCATGCTCGTTCTTGGAAAAAGCTTCCTCCAAAATCCTCAAACTTCACTTTGTCCTCAAAAAGACTCCATTTACTCTGAGGCCATAAACCCTGGCTCACGTCTTTGAAAGCGCACTGTGCTTCCAGAACTGTTAACAGTATTTATCTTCATCTGACTTCTGTGCAGGTTCAAAAAGCAGAAATGAAACATAGTGGCTCTTTGTTTCCTTATACCACAGTTAGACTCTTTCTGTAAATTTTAAGCACCGGAGATTAAAAGTCAGACCAGGGATTAAATGGACACAAATTACATTCTTCTCACTTTGCTGTGATCTTGTGACTTAGCTTTTTCGTCTTCAAATTTTGACTCCTCTTACTTTGACTCTTTTACCAGTTTCCACAAACCAGCCATAATAAAAGACCACATTCTGTAGGGGTACTCATTCTCTGTTTAAAAAATAATAGTAAAAGGTATATCTCAAAGATAAGCAAGATCTGTACCCTACTGATACCTTCCAGCCACAAAAGACTTTCATGTAACTAATGCTTCTATTGCCCTCCGAAATTATCCAAGCACTGAAAGGCCAGGACAACGCCTCAGTTCACCAGTTCATTTTGGCAAAGTGCTGGTCGAGAGCTGAGCCCTGCCCTCCTTCCTTCCTCCAGAGCTCGGGTCAGAGGCAGCCATGAGAGTTTCTCCATGTTTCCTGTCTGTGCAGGAACACCTAGTGGTTAGGGGTACTGACTCTGGACCTAGACCACCTGAGTTCAAATCATGGCTATGTGACCTTGGGCAAGTTCTTTAACTTACTTGTGCCTGAGTTCCCTCATCTAAATTAAGGATAAAAACTGGCTGACCCCATAGGATCGGGAGAATCACGTCACTTAATACAGGTAGCATGCTTAGGGCACAGCCTGACGTAGGACTAAGTGCTATGTAGGTGTGAGCTGCTCTTGTCACTAATACTCTTTCCCTTGGCTTCGCCACCAGTCAACAGTCTTGATGGCTTGCTGGAACACTTCCTCAACATTCCTCCAAAGCTCTCTATTCAAAACCTCAGGCCAGCCTATGAATCAACCAATTTCATTCTGTGGAAAAGAGTCCAAGAAGAATAAATGGGGAATGTTGGATACGGTGGGGCTCATGCTTTATCATGCTCTAAAGAAATCTGGACAATAGAAGTGCAAACTGCTCTGCTTAAGAGGGAGTCCATATTTTATCCCTCTTCAATGTCACAATGTTCTCCTTAAAAGTCAAACGGCATCCCTCTCACTGCCTACTCTTTATAACCTCCTGCTCAAATATACACGCCACCAAGAAAATTGTTAATGTTTGTACAGTTCAAATAGCTTTGGCTCATTAAAAATCAGACTTTTGACAAGTCCATTAATCCTAGGATTTCCACTCTAAGGTAATGTTCACTTTGCAAAGTCATAACCAGAGCACCTATGTATAAAGTGACTCTTATGATAAAAATATGGTTTGTTTGGGAGCTGACCCAGTGGCACAGCAGTTAAGTTCGCACGTTCTACTTCGGCAGCCTGGGGTTTGCCGGTTTGGAGGCGGTGTGCGGACTTGGCACTGCTTGGCAAGCCATGCTGTGGTAGGTGTCCCACATATAAAGTAGAGGAAGATGGGCACAGATGTTAGCTCAGGGCCAGTCTTCCTCAGCACAAAAAAAAAAAAAAAAAGAAAAAGAGGCTTGGCAGCAGATGTTAGTTCAGGGCCAATCTTCCTAAAAAAGAAAAATATGGTCTGTTTGTAAAAATCTTTCTGGTGGTCTTTATTCTCAGTTAGTGACCTTCTCTTTTAAAAAAATAATGCTATAATTTATAAAGTTAAACAATTTGTCTCCAGTACTGTAACTTCTTTTCACCATCCTTAATAGTATCTCTAATAGCACAATCCTAGAAGCTAAGAATAGGTTGAAAGAAGCAGACTGCAACTTCTTCATAGTTTCAGGATAAACAACACAATTTATAAGGCACATAAAAACCATGATGACATACATATTAAAAGTTCTTTTCGCTTAAAGACTATAAAAATACTTTGGCTGAATTATCTGTGTTTCAGGTCTCTCAGCTCAGTAAGTGGCACTAATGAAAAGCAAAAAGGCCAAAAGAAAGAAGGATGGCAAGGAACTAAGAGCAAAGGCCTTAGAATAATCTGCAGTTAGCTCCATCCATCCTTTGAGAGTTGACTAATGGAAACAGGGGGCCTCTGTTTCCACTCTATAGTTCCAATTCTTGGTGAATACCGTCTGTGTTCCAAGTGCAGTAGCAAAATAATAAATCAGAGTGAATTCAACGTAAGGATGACCCCATTCAGAGAGACTAAACTTTTAGTACAATTCAATTTTCTTTGGTTTACCTACTGGTTCACAACATGGGTCGGGGTGTGGCCTGGAAGGTCAGTGCAGAACCAAGAAGTACCAGCCAAGCCAGACACATACCATTAATAAGATAACTTTTAATATAGTTGTTAATAATGGAGAGATTGCTAAATTAAAAATTGCCTTTCTCCCCAGCAATTCTACTCCTAGGTGTATATCCAAGAGAATTGAAGATATATGTCCACACAATCTGTGCATGACTGTTCATAGCAGTGTTATTCATAATAGCCAAAAAGTGGAAATAACTCAGATATCCACTAACTGATGAATGGATAAGTAAAATGTCTTGTATCCATATAATGGAACACAATTTGGCAATAAAGAGAAATGAAGTAGTGATACATGCTAAACAGTGGATGAACCTTGAAAACCTTATGCTAAGTGAGAGAGTCAGTCACAAGAGGTCACAGAATGTATGGTTCCATTTATATGAGATGTCCAGAGCAGTCTAATCTACAGGGACAGAAAGTAGCTTCGTGGTTGCCAGGAGCTGGGGGAAGGAGGGAGCAGGGAGTGACTATTACTGGGTATGGGGTTTTTGTGGGGACAGTGATGAAAAGTTTTAAAATTGATTGTGGTAATGGTTGCACTACTCCATAAATGCACTAAACATCATTGACTTGTATACTTCAAATGGGTGAATTTTATGATACATGAATTATATTTCAATAAAGCTGGGTTTTTTTAAGTTGCTTTTCTCTCATTTCGTCAAATAGATATTTATGAAGTAGTTACTCAGTACAAATTACAGGGTTAATAGTGAAGTATATAAGATACACAGTAGACCTTTGTCCTTCACAAGGGATGATTCTGGAAACCTTTCCAAATCACCAAATAAATGATCGCTACTAGGGCTGAGACATTGCACAACCACAGGGAGTGTCATTCATTTTGGAATCTATGTGAATGGTGTTCCCAGGAGTCAGGCAGAGCAAAATCTCATGGCCATACGAGGCGGTCCTGGCTACCACTAAGACACGAACATGTGGCTTTCTTTCCTGGAACTCCCCCGGCCCATTACTACCAAAGAACCAACTCTTCTTTTTTTCACTTTGCAAAAATTATTGAATATGTGCCAGTGGATTGGGATGCAGATGGTGGTTGGTGAGCCAGGCTATATGGCTTATTCCCCACTGGCACTGCCAGCACTCATGAGAATCTACAAGGAAATGTTCCACGATCAATCCTACTGCCTGGACTCCACCTCATTCAAATATTTATGAAAGACATGCCAATCCATCATGTGGTTCTAAATTGTCAATCTTATTTACAGGCAAATAATCATTTTCTGCATATTTTAAACATCTTTTTCAAAATATACTAATTGCCATCCACTGTTTACTCTGGTTTTTTGAATTGCCAATTAAATATACAACTGTCTGTGCTTTTGAAGTAAATATAGTTAGCAATGCAAATACTTATGCTTATTGATCAAACACATTTGTGTTCACTTCCATCCCAACCCACAGAGATGGAAGCTGTTGATCTTTAACCAAATGGCACTGCACACACACATTTTCTTCTATAAGTCAGAGAGAGTGGGAAGCAACTAGTCATATCCGTAAAAGAACATCTGTGTCTGTGTAAGGGGTGGGAAAGCAGAAAAAATGGAAATGACCAAACTGCAACCATGTTAGTATCTGTGCCCGTGGATCATATGACCACGCAGGACTAATTCCCCAAAATCATTTGTTCTATTTAGTTTTTTGAAAAAAACATTTAATTATGATGATATACTTCAGACATATACGGCATAAAGAATAATGAAGCATCCCCACGTCTACTACCACCCTACATAAGCAATAAATACACTTGGAGCCCCTGATCCCATTATTCTCTCCGCTATTTATTTTCAAATGATTTGGGAAAGGACAAAAAGGATCCTTTTCAGGAACTGCAGGACAAAAGATGAGTCCAACATTCTGTAAAGATACTGCCGTTTACAGTCTGATATAAAGGGGCTACCTGACGAGAACCAACTCCACTCCGCCAGATCCATTCTGCAGGATGCCTCAGATACTCACTACTCCCTCTTTTATGCCACAGCAGCAGAGCCTCCATACAGAGGTAAAGAAACATACCTCACCTCTTCATAACTGATAGGTTCATGAGCACAGCATGAATGCCTATATCTCTGAATGTTTATTTCTGAAACAAAATGTTATAAGCAACTAAACACAGACCTCTTCTCTCATAAATGTCCTATAAATTTATCTATTTATCTTTAGGGAAAAAAATATTCAATTAGGAGCTTATCTACTTTCCAAACCTTCTTACTAACTCTGGCCAAAGAGAACTTTAAATCCTCTTTTTCACATGGACAAAATAGCCCAGACCGGCCCAGTGTCTTAGTGGTTAAGTTCGTGCACTCCACTTCAGTGGCCCAGGGTTTGAGGGTCTGGATCCCTGGCATAGACTTACACACCGCTCATCAGCTCACACTGTGGTGGTATCCCACATACAAAATTGAAGAAGATTGGCACAGACACTAGCTCAAGGACAATCTTCCTCAAGCAAAAAAGAGGAAGATTGGCTAAGATCTGTTGCCAATCTTCCTCACCAAAAAAATAAATAAATAAATAAAGCCCAGACCCCAGGCTATTGCAGGCAGCCAGTGTCAGTGAGAGGCAGGAAGATGAGGACGTAAGGTAGGGGGAGTAAGAGACGGTTGACCCCTAATTCAGCACCTCAACTCCTGAATCCAGAGAACACACAGGACATTGAAACAATATGGAAAGTTGACTATACTGGGTTTCCTATATGGTCTGAGAAGGCAATGAATTCTTCTATCATCTAATATTTACTGTGAATTTGTTTCTTGCATTAGATTCTATCTCCTAACAGAGACCTGAGGGACTAGCCCTAGGACGGTTATGCTTGGTAAGAGGAGTAGAGAAGAATGGATAGCTTTAGTGCTTTCTCCATTTGATAGGCCTGGCTGGGCATCATGAGAACTTGGGTCCTAGAGAGGGAAGTGGGGGAGGGGAGGAGGGAGACAAAAGGGCTGGCCCTGGCCGTTTTCTCAAATGTCAGGCCCACCACCCAGGCTCTGAAACTTAGATTATAATCACAGCCCTCTTATTTTCTGCTAACAGATGTTGAATCCCCGAGTCACTACATCGTGACCACATCCTTGCAATCTGAGTAAAATCCCTGGTATTAGAAAGAAAAGAAAGTTGAAAGCCTGCTCCTGATGAACCATAATCAACTCTCTCAAGACCTATTTTTTAATTTGCTTTTTGTTTCACGTCATCTTTCTATATTCCCTGTTTATATGAGCGTAGCGTTCCCTTGACATAAAAGAAAATGCTAAGTAAAGATGTGGACAGAAAAAGAAACATCCTGCACACCTCATGTGTTCTTTACCACGTATTTATATCTTACTTCTTGCCAAAAACACCTATGGATGACTCTATAAGAAAGAAATACACACACACACACACATATATATATACACTCAAATATATATTGATCATGCAAACCATATATACAGATGTGATAAAGTAGAAAGAAAAAATCATGACAATGATTTAAAAATTAATACAGTCACTGGAACTGAGCATTAAGAATAGCTTTGAGCCTCCAGACAATGCAGGCAAAGACGGAAAAACAAGTTATGCATAGTCTTGCAGCAATGGGCAACGATCTGAGTTTACCTAAGGGGGGCTGTTCTTTTCTCTTACGACACATCAAGTTAAACCAAATCTTATTTAGTTTAAGAAATGTTGTTCCCAGTCTCTCCGTCTTATTTCAGCCATTTGAACTAGTTAAGATATATTTCATGAACATTCTCTTATATCTTTAATCCTTAATTATTTCTCCAAACCATAGGAACTCCAGATTCACAGAAATTGCAGTTGAGCCTATTCCAGCTCACCAGCAGACACACACATCATAGACACCCATAACACGTTCCCAGAAGCATTATCTTAATGCAATAGGTTATACACGGAGGATTAAGAGATGAAAGGAGAGGCTGCATATCCTACTTCTTAATCTTCTGCCATTTCTGCTTAAGAAAAAGAAAGACATTTCAGTAAACTAAAAAAAAAAAACACACACACACACACATAGTAAATATCTAAGACAGGTTATACAGTCAGATCTTTAGAAATTAAGTAAAGTCGATAACCAAATAGGCCCACAGACTTATTTGCAGCTCTTTAACCAATAAACAGAAAAATAGAAGGGCTCGGCTAAAAAACCCAATGTCTAGAGATGAATTGGATTTTGTTGCCACTAAGCTGGTTTACAAGAAATGAAGTAATCTGATGCTCAGTGGCCAAGTCTCTTTAATCATGGATGGATCAGCATTTAGAAAACTATAGAAAACAGATCCTAGGCCAGACCTTCAGTCTTTAGTGAAAGTCATACAATTGAAGCAAACAGCTTTGAGAGTCTAAGAAAAGAGTAGACAGATCATCCCCCCTTGAATATGAAACACACATGCTTCTCTAACCTAATTAGGTAGCGACTCCTCCAAAACAAAGAGTTTTCAAATTACTCTAAAAAATTGCTGCCTGATTCAGATGCCAGGTCCCCCAACCAAAATCTCATTTTCCCGTATATGCTAGTACTCAGTATACTGCCTGACTCATAGAAATATTCTGCTGGCACAGCTGCCCTAAGATTGTTTTGTATATCCACGCAGTTCAACAGGTTTAAATTAAATAAAATAGAATTGTAATACAGGCAAGATTGTTTCATGTGAATTCTAGAATGAAGAGTTTTTTTTAGAACAGTACTGTTTTGTGTTGATTAAAACACATGGATCCCAGGAAGTTGTAGAAAACACTAGAAGAACTCACTACTGAATGTTTCCTCATTCACTGTAAATTTTTTTCCCACCATGGAATATTAGATTAAATAAAGCTGGTGTGAACAATGAATTTGCAGTTCACTGAACCTTTACTGAGTCAATTTTACTGAACCTGTCCTTCTGAACAACTGTGTGGAGAAAGTTAAGTGCTGTGTATAAATTCAAGTGATTTGCTTTGAATTTCTTAACATTCTAGTTCAGCCTGTAGTTTGCAATCCAAAAAGCCAAAACTTGCTTTATAAGCTTTCAAAATGTTCAGTATACTCAAAGAACAATGTGGGAAGCAGATTTTACATATCTTCTGCATTTAATATTTTATTTTATAATATAGTTATCAAAGCTTCCAAATGCTAATTTGATCATATTTCTAAAAATTCTGTAAATAGTTAACTCTTCAACTAAAGTAGAAATTGACTATGGTAAAATACAGAGTAAAAAAGTCCTTTGTCTCTGACCCAGGAGTCTTATGTCTTCTATCAGCATCCATGAAACTGTGGCAGGCTAACCTGTTAGCTTGCTAGTGGGGTAAATTCTCAGATCCTTCACAGTTCTTGACAACTGTCATCCAATTAACATAACATATGTGTCCTGATGAGACCTGGATTGATACACTAACATATTTTCCCTTTCTTGTTCTCCAAATCAGGCATATGTGTTAGGGAACACGACAAAAATCTCACTTTCATCTTCTAATTTTATCAATCACTTCTTTCCTATGAAAGTCATGCCTCTATATATCCATCATATTTATATTATTATGAAGGTTTATATAATTCAATTTACCAGGCTAATATCATCAAGCCCTTTGGGGGACAATTTCTAAAATTATATATATTCCCTAACACAAAACTCAAGTGCCAAGGACAAACTTACTTGTACCCTCTAATACAAAATCTAGGAAAGATGCAGAGATGGTAATGAAAACGATGCTGGACTAAATTTTCTGAACCAAACTCTAATCACATTGTCTACTTTCTCAATAACCTTTAGTGGTTCTCCACTCCAGCAATGGAAGCCCTTTATAGTTTGATTCAAATTTATATTTTCAAATTTATTTCCTACTACTTTCTTTATACACTTTACAATTTAGTTATATATAACCATTACAAAGCATGAAACTGTCCTATACTTTATATTTATTTTATTGAGATATAATTCACCTACTGTGCTATTTACCTTATTAGAGTATATAAGTCTGTGGTTTTTAGTATATTCACAGTGTTTTACAACCATTACCACTATCTAATTTCATAACATTTTTTATTACCCCAAAAAGAAGTTCTGTGCTCACTAGTAGTCACTCTCTAATGCGCCCTCCCCACAGCCCTTGGCAACTACTAATCTACTTTCTGTTTCTATGGATTTGCCTATTTTGGACATTCCGTACAAATGGAATCATACAATGTGTGGCCTTTTGCAAGTGGTTCTCTCACTTAGCATGATGTTGTCAAGGTTCATCCACGTTGTAGCAGGAATCAGTACTTCGTTCTTTTGTATGACTGAATAATGTTCAATTGTATGGATATACCATAATTTTGTTTATCCACCAGTTGATGAATATTGGGATTTTTTCCCCACTTTTGATTATTATGAATAGTGTTAAAAATATTCATGTACAATTTTTTGTGTGGACATACGTTTTTATTTCCCTTGGGTACATACCTAGGAGTGGAATTTCTAGGTCATGTGGTAACTCTATGTTTAACTTTTTGAGGAGTTACCCACTTGTTTTCCAAAGTGGCTACACCATTTTATATTCCCACAAGTATGAGGATTCCAATTTCTCCACATCCTTGTCAACACTTGTTATTGTCTGTCTTTTTCATTATAGCCATCCTAATGGGTGTGAAGCGGTACCTCATTGTGGTTTTGATTTGCATTTCTCTGACAACTAAGGATGTTGAGTATCTTTTCATGTGCTTGTTGGCCATTTGTATCTCTTTTTTGAAGAAATGTCTAACCAAATCTTTTGCTCATTATTAATGGGTTTGTCTCTTTTCCTCTTTAAGTTGTAAGAGTTCTTTCTTCTTTTCTTTTCTCTTTTTAATTTTAGCTTTATTGACGTATAATTGGCCATTGTAATAGTTCTTTACATATTCTAGATACTAAACCCTTATCAGATACATGATTTGAAAATATTTCTCCCATTCTGCGTGTTGTCTTTTCACTTTCTTAATAGTGCCCTTTGAAGCAAAAGTTTTAATTTTGATAAAGCCAATTTATCTATTTTTTTTCTTTGGTGGCTTGTGCTTTGGGTGCCATATCCAAGAAACCATTCCCCAATGCAAGGTCAGGAATATCCCATAATTTTTTAAAATTTAGATATATAATTCATATACCATACTTAAAGACTTTTTATTCTGAATATAACATTTACACCAAAAAGTACACCCAACATAAATGCATAACTTAATTAATTATTATAGAACCATCTCCCAGATCAAGAAACAGATTGTTGCCAGATCCCCAGAAGCCTTCCACCAGCGCCCCACCACTGCTTCCCAATCATAACACCCTCTCACCTGCATGACAAGATCGTGGTTCTTGAAGGCAAGTCCCAAGTTAGATCCTTGTTTGTTAGATCCTACAGCATTTATTACAGTATTTGATACAATATTTGATAGTAAATATTGTTAAATGAAGAACAAAGAATGGAAAGTCAGTTAACTTTACTATCTAGTAGCGTTTCCTGTAAATTTTTGATTGGCGAAGAGGTTTAAGTTATTGCACAAAGCTGTGTTTCTCAATCTGTTTTTGTTTTTTGCGTGTTTGTTTTGTCCCAATCCACCTGAGGTGTATGACACATTTTGATCAATTAATGGCTCACTCGAGGTAGGGGAAGGAAAATAATAACATTAATAATAAAATTGCTTGTATTTATCTATTGCATGCTTACCATACACCTGAAACTGTGCCAAGCATTATATCAGTCAATCTTCACAACACCCTTAATGAGATAAGTCTATTTTTATATCCCCCTTCTCCCTTCCCCACCCCCCTCCTTCTTTTATTTTTACCAACAGAAGCACTAAGGCTTACCAAGGCTATGTAACACGCCCAAGGTCACACTACTAACAAACAGCAGAGACAGGATGCAAGTCTAAGCAGTCTGACTCCAGAGCCTACATGATACAACCCTCAGCTCTTCCCAGGTAATTCTGATGCCCGAGGTACCTGAGAGCTGCCCTTAAATCTGTTTAGGTAAAAAGATGCTCACTGGATCCCTGGTGTCTCTTTCAGGTGGTCTTTTAGATGTCCGAGCCTGGGAACAGTAAGTGTTCCATAAATGATGTTTATTATAACACATTTTCTTGTGGTTGGATATTGGACCCATTCTTGATGCATTCATGTGTCACCTTCTGACTGGGTTAGCAGGCTTCATGGGTTTTATGACTGAGAAACGTCCCTCCCACTTTAGGAAACATTCCAACCATCTCTGCTTTCAGATTTGCTACATAAGGGGAAGCACGTGGCCATAAAGAAAGATGGAACTAGTACTATATATAAGAGATAGTTACCTTCAGGTATCCTTAGAGCTGTGTGATTCCATAAAAAGATACCCATAGTAGATTAAGGGTTACTCAGAGGTGCTTTCTTTGGTCAAGAAATTCACCCCTTCTTTTTCGGTATGAAGATAAGTAACTTTTCACAACAAAAGTGGAATTGGGTATTACAAAGTAGTGCCTGCACACACACACACACACACACACACCTTCTACCTCTTCCCCTTAAAAAGGCACCAACACAGCACAAGATAGGACCTTGATACCCTTGGCAAATTTTTGGACCAGCTTTTAGCGGGAGAATAACCAAGACTTGACTACAGAACTCTCCATTTACATCACTACTTTCTATTTACAGCCTTAGTGACAGGCTCTCATCTGATCATAGGGTATTTGTCTCATTTATGCATGTATTAGATGAATTAAATTCTGCTTGAAATGTGGTATGCTAAATTGCCCATGGTTGGCTTGGTGTAAGCACTCTAATAATATAATGAATTCAGCTTGAGCCTAGAGAACACATCCTTGGCAAAAGCCTTCTTGGCATTTTCAGCCTCATTCATTAAGTGGGGATACATTTTCTAAGAGCTTCATTAGCAGTTGAAGGTGGGAACAATCTATTAGGCCATGCAATTATCCTTTGATAGCCAGGTCAGTGCTGTTCCAGACACTGTTCTATAAAATGTGGCAATGCAGCCACAGTTTGCAGCTCTGTGAAAAACTCTCACCCCATCAAAAGAGGCCATTTTAAAAAATTACAACTTACACTGATTGTATGTCAGTTTTTCTTTTTATCCTTGGGTTTTTCTTAATACTTATTTTGCTATCCAAAAGTGCTCTCTAATTTGTGGGTAAGTTTATTTTAGCTCTGACAGTAACTTGCTTTCCAAGCACTGTATCTAAAGGGTTGTTCCACAGAGTAGAGTGAATAACATATTCTGTCTCTTGAGAACTGACTTTTAAGTGTCTATTGCTTTGTGGTTTTCACAGTATTTTCACACATAAAAACTCATTTGATCCTCGCAGAATTGCTGTGAGGTGGACAGAGAGACACAGTGAACAAGTACAGTGAATCGCCCCGAGTCTGGGGTTGAATCACTTGGTCTTTAAGTCTCTTCCCTCAACTGTAAAATGGGGTTTATAAGAGGGCATGCTTCATAGATGTGCTGTAAGGAATAGTCAGTTAATGCACACAGAGCATTAAGTTTGGGCACATATTAGTACTAATTAAGCATTAGCTATAATTTTTGTTTTTAAAAATGTTTTTAAATCTGTGTGTGACAATGAAAGGTGAAGCTTTAAATAAGGAGAGACTTTTAGAATTTTACCAGCTAGAACTTAGCTGACTCATTCTTGATATTTTTCACCTTAAATTTCAATCTTCCTCCCTATAAATCTCCATAATCTTCAACCGTCCACTGTCTTGTCTTTTCAGATTAAACCTAGCTTCATTCTTGACTTACTGGAATTCCACCTGACCCCAATCCTCTTATCCATCTAGGGTACTATGTTACAAGGTTATGGGCAAAAGAGAAAAGAGGAAAAGGAGATGATTAGGAATTCAAATGGGAGATCTGGCTGGCCTTGCCCTTAACAGCTTGCTACGCACCCTCCTATCAGCAGCCCCTCGCTCACTCCCCACCTTCCAAAATCCACCCTACTCTAGAAAAGTTGGCCTTGTCAGTTCTGGAAGGAGTTGACCAGAACCTATGGTCACAACCAAAATTTCCTCATAAATATTGACAGGCTTCTGATAGCAATATCCCCACACTGAACCACCATAACAAACAAAACACTGTACCATCTCATATTAGAAATAGCTTTAACAACAAAATCTTAGTTAACCTAATGTATAAATTATATATATACTGCATATGTATATATGAATTGTTTTGTTTTGGCTTTATCATAATTATGAATTAAACTGGAAATAAAAATGAACCCAAGTTCGTTATAGAAAATAATAGCTAAGTGGTAACTATTGAAAGCTCTAAGACACAATTATAAAACTGCAAAAAGTCCTAAACAGGAGACAAGAAATTCTGCTTATTTGTTCTTTCCAAGAATGCTGCAGTGAATGTCCTTGTACATACACCACCGTGTACATGAGTGAGTGTTTCTATAAGTTCAAACCCTAGAAGTGGTGTTGTGTGAGTTTGTAATTCTAACAGATGCTGCCAAAATGCTTTCTCTGTAGACGTTGTATCAATTTATATTTCCACTAGTGATGTATAGGAATGTGCTCTATATTTGGAATGTTTTCCCTCTCTCCTGCCAAATCTTGGCCTATGGGATAGGAAAAATGAATCCCAGCCCTTTTGATGGAGCCTATCACTCTGCCTTGTAGTTGAGAGTACACTTCTCTGGGGGGCTGAATCTTGTCCTCTAAGCTGTTAAGGGAGCCTCTTTGTTCCTCCTTTATGTTAATTCAAATATTATCTGCTGTCTGTATTTTCTCATGTCCCACCTTTCAGAATAATGGAGTCAGCCCAAATCAAGCCTAAACTCCTCACTGCCATTTTCAATATTAGGCATTGGAAAGTAGGGGGTGTGCCTTGGAAGTCAGCCTTATAACCAAGTCATGCCTCTAAGTCCTGGTTCTAACTTCCTCAAGCCTGTGCAACTGAGGGTTCAGCACACCTCAAAGCTAATCAAACTTATTCAAAGCATGTCTAGGTTTATGAAATCTAAATCTAGGTTTATATATCTCCATCTCCAGGCTTCCCACGCTTCCTCTTTCTCCTCACTAACTTCCCCGAGGATCACCAACTGCAGTTTCAGTGGCTTCCGGTGCGAGGTCTCAGAGCCTGGTGAGGATCAGCACAGTACACAGGGGGCGGTCACCACGAGCCCTGCCTTCGCTTGCTCTAGGCTGGAGCTCATTACTTAGCTGTCCCCGTGTTAGTCTTTCTCACCAGTATTTGCTCTGTCTTTTATTGTTTCATGATCATTCTCCTTCATCTGTAATTTAAAGGCAGACTGGCCTGAATTTGAGTCCCAGAGGGACCATGAACAGGCCATGTGATCTTGGGCAGCTTATTTAACTTCTCTTAGCCTCAGTTTACTCCTCAATAAAATGAAGATGGGGGTCGGCCCGGTGGCACAGCGGTTAAGTTCACACATTCCGCTTCTCGGCGACCTGGGGTTCACGGTTCGGATCCTGGGTGTGGACATGGCACGACTCGGCAAAAGCCATGCTGTGGTAGGCATCCCACGTATAAAGTAGAGGAAGATGGGCACAGATGTTAGCTCAGGGCCAGTCTTCCTCAGCAAAAAGAGGGGGATTGGCAGCAGTTAGCTCAGGGCTAATCTTCCTCAATAAATAAATAAATAAATAAATAAAATGGAGATGACATGCTTACCTATCTGGATTTTGGGGAGGGCCAAGAAAACATGTATAAAAACCACGCATCACAAGGGTTGGCACAAAACACAAATACAACAAATTATAGTTTCCTTCTATTACTCCTTTGGCAAAGAAGTGAAACTCCGCTAACAATATTTGACCTTTTCTTAAGCCTATGCTGTCATTGCATCTTCAGCCCCAAGCCCAGGCAGGTTCCTTCTTCATCTCTTATTATTGCTAATAAGTGTAAAATTAAACAAACAAACAAAAAAGAGATTCTTTTATTGCCCATAGGACTTGATTTTTGTTGTTGTTAGTTTTGATTAGTTTGATTATTTTCGCAAGGCTCCTGCTAATTCTGGATTTAGATTTATTGCTATTATTATAAGGTGAATGTTTTAGATTGTCCCATGATTAAATGCATTATTATTATTGACTAAAAGCCCAAAGCATCCAGGAAACAGCAGAGCCCCTATTTCTGCATTAGGTGAAAAATATTACAGAGTTGGCGGTGCCTCAGGGCCTGAGGCTTACAGACCCTGTGCTCAGTTCCCGAGAAAGTCTGTCTACAAGGCAGAAGACACTTGATTCATACAACTGTTTCTCCAACCAAAATCTCTATCTTGCTAATAACAATAAATTGTACTTGTCTGGAAAATTCACAGGGCAAGTTAGAAGAGCATATAAAAGAGGAAGAACATGGACGAGCAGATGCCGTGGGAGAAGAGAAAAACAGTTTTGCTTTCAGTCTGTCTGATTAGGCTGTGATAATGCCCTCTACACAACTGTCCATCACCGCCTCCCTTAGGTCAGACCAGAGTCTGACCCGAGTGCCTAGGCGACAAAGGGCAAACAATGCCAAATTCAATTTTAGCTGATCCTTGAAAGAAGGAAAAAATATCTTCAAGGAGCCTGTTGAGAGCACCACATGAACCCCACATTTTTCATTTTCGACACGTTGGATCTTGTGTTAACACTTTATGATATAAAATAGAAAGGAAAGAGTAAGATAGAGCATAGAAAGACAAATGTGTAAATGCTGCCCAGGCTCCCAATCTTAGGAATTTAATCTCTTCCCTGGATCCGCTTTAAAATTTTATTTCCAAAAGTGACACTTTCCCGTTGAGGGCGTAGATGTTTTTCTAGGGGAAAGAAAAACCAACTCTATTCAGGCCTGTTATATATGACACACAACTAATTTTTCAAAAAACTTTCAGTTATTAGGAAAGAATAAAATTATGGTCCTCAAGGCCCAGCAATCTTGTATTTGTCAACAATCTAATATTCATGGACTTCAGGCTTTTTTGAATGATTAGTTGATTTCTGTGTCAAACCAGGTCCCCTGAGGAACAAATGCCACAGTGGAACCAAAGGTGTAAGACATGGGCTGGCGGAAACAGGAAAGATCTGTGGAAGGTAAAGGGCAGAGGGGTCAGGAATAGGAGGGGAGAGCCTTCTGACCACAATGCATGTCTGACACATGTGAAACGAGAGAGGGAAGGAAGGAGGACTGAGAAGAAGGAGCTTCAGCCTGCAGTGCAAGTCTGAGAAAGTCTTGGCCAGGTTGATGGGGAGCCCTAGAGCAAAGACTGCCCATCATAGCAGCCATCAGGCATCAGCTGGTATATGCAGATACACCTTGGATAAAGAGGTGATGTGCATCAACCTTGCTAAGAAGATTCAAGTGAAGTCTTGATCTTTTTATTGAGGGAGATTAAAGAGCCTCTGGATATTTGAAAATTTCAAGATACTGGTTCTTAGTGGATATTAATTCCAAAACACCACTGGAGATCAGTAGTCAAAGAGCAGACTGATGGTACTCAGGTGAGGTCTGGGCCCATGTCTATCTTACAGGACCCACCCTATGGTTATTTCCTTAGTTCTTGAGTGTATAATTGATGTAGATATGCTTGGAAACTGGTCTAATCGCCACACTAGGATGTGACAAAAGAGATAATACTGTCAGAGGGTCAAGTGGAAGCCTTTGGAACTGCCTCCACCCCAGCCCAGACAGTAAACTAAAAGCAATGCCACATCACTAGGAACTGTCAAGATTAATGGCACCACCAAAGACTGGAAAGACGCAGGTGTGGCAGTTCCTAATATGCTCATTTAATTTACCTGTTTGTCCTGCACAGAGGATATATTCATCTTGGATAATTATTATGGATTACTGTAAACGTAATCAGGCAATGCCAAGTGTAGCTGTTGTTCCAGATGTGATAACTGTACTCGAGCAAATTAGCACAAGTATCTGGCATCTGGTATGCAGCTATTGATTTAATTTTTTTCCTTTCAAACAGTTCTCAAGGATCACAAGCCTTTTGCTTTCTACTAACAGGGACAACAACACAGCTTCACTCTCTTATCTGAGCGTTACATCCCCTCTTCTGCCCTCTGTCATAGTCTAGTCCCCAGAGATCTTGATCATCTTGCCATCCCGCAGAACATCACATTTGTCTACCTCATGGAGGATATCATGCTAAATTGCTCCTTACGACCAGGTGGTGGTAAATATCTTTATGCTTGTTTCCTATATTAAATTTCCTCTGCTGAAATAAGTACTATAGATTCTATTTTCCTTTCTGATACAACTCCAAATGCCACTCTTCAAACAAAAAATGATGGGTCAAATGTGTAAACCAAACCAAAAAGTATTGCCAAATGTCTAATATTTTTTCATGAAAGTCTGAGTTTCTCCATAAAAGTCACATATCTTTCATATGATTGGTATAAGTACCACATGAGCTATTCAAACAAATTTCACTACTGGACTCAGAATTACCTTTGACTCTATACGATACTGGAGTAAATTCTAGTCCTTTGGCTAATTCCTCACTGTCTACAGGGCAAAAAGCCTGTTAAGAGCTGAATTGTATCCCGTGCAATTCACAGGTTGAAGACCTACCCCCAGCACCTCAGAGTACGACTGTGTCTGGAAATAGGGCCTTTAAAGAAGTGATCGGGTTAAAATGAGGCTGTTAGAGTGAGCCCTAATCCCAAACTGGTGTCTTCTAAGAAGAGGAAATTTGGACACACACAGAGACATGAGGGATGTGCACACACAGAAGGGAGACCATATGCGGACACAGCAAGAAGGCGCCATCTACAAACCAAAGAGAGAGGCCTCAGAAGAAACCAAACCTGCCGACATCTTGATCTTGGACTTCGAGCCTCCAGAACTGTAGGAAAAATTTCTGTTGTCTAAGCCACCCAGTCTGTGTGAGGTATTTTATGGCAGTCCTAGCAAACCAACATGCAGCCTAGGGTATAAAGACGGAATACGGCTTTTAAACAGTCAGTAGTAACAAAGTTCACAAGACAAGGGTACAAGTGTCTTTGTCCTTGTGTTTGTGCACCTGTGTGTCTATATGGATCCCCACCTTCCCCAGCCTTTCGCTCTCTTGATAACTCTTTCCTGTTTTGTTTTTGGGGGACGGGAGTTTTTATTTGACCCCCTCTTTCTCTTTCCTTCCCCAAAACTCTCTTCCCATTAACCAGATAACACTAAGGATAGTTACTCTGTGTTAACCACTGTTCCAAGAGCTTTACTTCCATTAACTCATTAAAACCTCACAATGATCTTATAAAGTAATTACCACCTTTTATCCCGGTTTTATAAATGGGGAAATAGAGGGACAGAGAGGTTAAATAACTTGTCCAAGGCACACTATTAGCAAGTGACAGAGCTCAGATTTGAGCCCCAAAATTCTGGCTCTAGAGCTGATGCTCGTAATCATTATGCTGTGCCCAATCTTACATAAGAGAGAACGTTGCCTGTGGTCCATTCACAAACACACTCTTTTTATTGGATTGAAGGCAAACGGAGAGAGCATTTTAGATCTCATGCCTAAGTTAAAGTCACTTTTAACCTTATGTAACCCTGAACACTTTTCCTTGGTAAGTAATATTAAAAAGCTGTCTTTCTTGGGAATGGCTGAAGTGCATACACACATAATCCAGAAGAATCATATATGTACAACTTCTAGATTCAAAAATAAAAGTTCTAATGATAACGAATGTCTGGCTTGATATTGTAACTAACATAGGAGTTAACCCTATTTGATCTTCACAAGAACCTTGTGACTTAGAAGGAGCAGGTACATTATCCATGCTTTACGGATGCAGAAATTGAGTCCAGGAGAGACTGATAAGGAGGGAGACGGTAAGGCCATGAGGAGGGACTTTTGGTATCAACTGCAGGGCCCCCAGCTCTTCTACGCCACTCTTACTGCTTCTCAGAGAAGTCAAGTGAACTGCAACACTAATGCCGGCCAAATCAACTACTGTGACATTACTTTAGCCAAAGCACGGAGAAGAGGCAACGCAGTTAGAAGCAGGATTTTAAAGTTTTCTGTGCCTTAGCCTAGACCACCTCGTGACACAGCATCAGCAGAGGAAAAAGTGGATCCATGCCACCATATCTGGCTGTGTGCGATTTTCCTCCATTGATTTTTTTTTTCTCCATATACTGCTCCAACTTGATCTTGTTTAGTGAATGAGCTCTGACGGCAAACCAAGCCTGAATAAAAAGCTCCCCGCTGAAGCGCTGTCACCGCCGCTCAACCTAGGCTCCCCGGAACTTTGGCAAGCGGAAGAATCCTTTGTCTTCAGACTATGACAAGAGTGGAAAAAAATCCCAACTATTCGGCTGTGTAGCATCGTTCAAGCATGCCTTAATAGGGAAGGTCTAACGAGGAATGTTAGTCTTTGAAAAATCGAGCTTTAAAAACTCCCAAAGCATTCTCACTGTATAATTCTACACAATTATAATTAATAGGATTCAAACTACAAACCAGAGATTATGTTACTATTTCACCCCTTTTGATGGCTACGGATGCTGCTTTTCTTTACTGGTTATGTTCAAAGAGATCTTGGCCTGTTAGTACAATCAAATGTGTAGGAGAAAACATTCCTATTCTTCGCGGATTCTGTGGGGGAGCAGGAATAAGAGAGTAAAAGAAAAGCCAATTTTAAACTACCAAACGACCCGCAGCTGCTTTGGCTCTTTCCAATCCCCGCTTCCTCTCCTGCTGTTGACCTATTAATGGATTCCTGCTCCCGAGCTTGGCTCAGCTTTCGGAGGGGAGCCGGACATAAAACCAGCTTGAACAGTTTTTGCAGGTACCCAGAGCTCCTTTCCAAACGCAGGACCCCGGGTTTGGGGCAGGTAACATTCACTTATAAGTATTCCTTTATAATTTCTCCTGAAGAAATTCAAAAGCATTCACCTCCAGCATTGTACTTCATGCGTGGTTAAAAAGTTCCAATTTTAAAAAAAGACAAAGAGGCGTAAAATAGTTCAAAAGTGTGTGTGTGATGAGAGGTTTGTATGGTATGTGAATTATATCTCAATAAATTTTTTAAAAAATATATGTGTAGTTGGGAAGGAGAAAGAATGGATAAATATAATTGAATACAGAATTTTCCTGATTTTAAAAAGTCATCACTAGAGAAGGGGGTAATGGGAAGTTATTGCTTAATGGACAGAGTTTCAGTTTGGGAAGATGACAAAGTTCTTGGGGGAAAAAAAGTTCTGAAGATGGATGGTAGTGATGGTTGCACAACAATATGAATGTACTTAATGGCCCTGAATTGTATACTTTAAAAAAATGGTTAAAATGGTGAATATTATGTGTTGTATATTTTACCATAATAAAAAAGTCATCACTATTTTTTAATTAACAAAAACTATTATTACAGAATTACATGTTCATTGTAGAAATCTTAGAAACAGAAATGAAAAAAGAGGAAAATATAAACCACCTAAAATCCCACTACCCAGACACAATCATTTGTAATGTTTTTGTATACATATACTTCCAAATTTTGTGAAAAACATGTAAGTAAATGAAACTGGGGTTTTACTAGGCATATTATTTAGCAACCTTCTCACTCAAAAATGTATGAATATATGTATCTTTCCATGCTGATATCTATATACACATGTATACATATACACACCACATCTGCATCATCATTTTTAGTGGCCCCATTGTTGTTAGACATTTAGATTTTTTCCAGTTGTTTGCTCTTTTAGATAACACATCAGTGACATCCTTGTGTGTACATCTTGCATGACTTTTTCTTTACGATAAACTCAGAGTTATATAATTGTTGAGAAAGCACATTTTTAAGAGTTAATACTTAGTGCCCTCTAGAAAAGACTGAACCAATTTGTACTCTCATGGCAATTGTATGACCTTACTTTCATGACTGCCTAAGTCTTTGGCCATTGGCAACTGATTCAATCATGGCTATGTAACGAAGTCTCCACAAAAACAGAAAACAACAGCCCGTTGCCCTCTTTTTTGGAGAGGAAAAAGGGAACCAGAATGCTTCCGTGTGCCACCATGCCAGTCCCCAAGCTCCTTTGCTCAGGACCTTGCCCTGTGTGTCTCTTCATCTGGCTGTTGATTCATATCCTTTACTATCCATTGTAATAAATCAGTAATCCAGTGAGGTAACGGGTTTTCTTGCGTTCTGTAAGCTGTTTTAGCAAATTAATCGAACCCAAGGAGAGGGTTGTGGGAACCTCTGGTTTGCATCTGGTCAGTCAGAACACAGGTAATGACCTGGGCTTACGACTGCTGTCTGAAGTGGAGGGTGATCTTGTGGGGCTGAGCCCTTTACGTGTGGAATCTGATTCCATCTCCAGGTAGATAGTATCAGAATTGGGCTGAATTCTCAGATAACCTGCTGGTGTGAGAACTGCATGTTGGTGTGGAGAAGCCTCCACACACACGTTGGAATTGGGTCCAGGAACCCTTCGTACCCCTCCCCCCCATTTAAAATTCCTCTTTTATCATGTACTAAATTCTTATCTATAAAGTGGATCCATTTCTAAATTTTTAATTTTGTTCCATGGTGCCATCTGCCAGTCAATTTGTTCCTGCCTCACACTTTCAGGTATCACACTTCAGGTGTAATTTATATGAAATAAAATGCACAGATCTTAAGTGTATAACTCAGTGTGTTTTGACAAATGCATACATCCAGAGAGCCCACACCACTGTTAAGATAGAAAACATTTCCGTCACCCAGAAAGACACCTGGTTCCTCCGTCAGTGCCCAACCACCCCCACCACAGAGGCAATCATTGTTCTGATTTGTTTTACCAGTAATTAGTTTTGCCTGTTCTAAAAATTTGTATAAATAGAATAATTCAGTAAGCACTCTACTGCGGTCTGCCTTCTTTCACTCAGCACAATAGTTTCGCAGTTTATCCATGTTGTTCCATCGACAAGTAGTTTATTCCTTTTTATGGCTGAACAGTATTCCATTGTGTGGCTATGCCACAATTCCTTTACCCACTCCTTACTGTCAGACATTTAGATTATTTCTAGTTTGGAGCTATTATAAATACAACTGCTACAATCATTCCTGTACAAGGCTTTCTGTGAACATGGATTTCCACCTCCCTCAGAGAACTATACTTTTTAATTACTATAGCTTTATAATAAGTATTAATATTTACTAGAGAAATTCTTCACTCATTATATTTTCTCCCCAAAAAAGGGGCTGTTTTTCACATTATTCTGCCAAAAATGCCTTTGAGATTTTTAGAATTTGATAGGTTAATTTGAGAAGAACTAACATCTTGAGAATATTTCGTTTTCCCATCCCAAAATATGTTATGTTTTTCTATTTGGTCAAGTCTTCTTTTATGTCCCTCAATAAAGTTTTTAGTTTTTGTCAAAAAATACTGCACATTTCTAGCTAAGTTAATTCCTAGGTAGTTTTTATTTCTCACTACTATTGAAAATTGGTCCTTTCCCCCATTATTTTTCCTTGTTATTGTTTTTCTCTAGGGAAGATACTGGCTTTTTAAAAAAATTATTATTATCTTGTATCCAGTCACCTTACTGAATTATTTTTCTAACTATTCTACTATGAACTATTTTAAACATTTACTTTGTGGAAGACATTTTTGAAAAAAAGTAAACAAAATTTCATTTTGATGAATGAACCATGAAAAAACATTTCTCAAACTTGACTTGCTAGCACCCCTACCCTTCTCAGATTTACCAATTTTCTGTTACAGTGTTCAATGCTTTTGTGTCATTAAACTCCACTGAAGAATAAAATTCTATCCTCAGTAATATAGCTAAACCTTCATATTTTACACTATTTTCCTTTCGAAGCACACTGCACCTTAATTTCTCCAAAGACTTACGGTATACAAAACACACACAGCCGGAATTAAACATAGAGATTTAAGATCCTGATATCTGACAATGAGGAAGGCAGCCTTCATCAGAGAAAATCCTAGAATCTACTGCCTGCATCTTCTGAATGTAGCACATTTTATCTCATTCCCTAAATTGCCTTATGAACAACTTTTTATTTTATTTTTATTTATTTATTTTTCTTTTGAGGAAGATTAGCCCTGAGCTAACTGCTGCCAATCCTCCTCTTTTTGCTGAGGAAGACTGACCCTGAGCTAACATCCATGCCCATCTTCCTCTACTTTATATGTGGGACGCCTACCACAGCATGGCTTGCCAAGCTGTGCCATGTCCGCACCTGGGATCTGAACCCCGGGCCACCAAAGCGGAACGTGCGCACTTAACCACTGCACCACCGGGCCAGGCCCTAAACAACTTTTTAGATTGTCTTGATTCTGTAAATAATTAGGATTCTGCAATGAATGTGTTTTGGAGCTTCCTTTTGGTCATCTTCCTCTACTACTTTAAGGTTCAGTTAATTGAATCAAGGCAGTGCTTAACATGGTGAGTAATAATCTACTTTGTGATTCTTGCTTATTTTCTTTCTCTTTTTTTGTCTCTTCTAATTTTACTACCAGAATAAAAAGTATAATTCAATCGTTACAATTCAATGATTTAAATACAGATACAGAATTGTGTAAGCATCACTGTGATCTACTTTCAGAACATTTTGATCACCTCACAAAGGAATTTTGTACCCAATTATATAATCATTCTCTGTTACCATCTCTAGCCTTAGGCAACCATTAATCTACTTTCTGTCCCTATAGATTTGCCTCTCCTGGACATCTCATATAAGTGAATTACATGATATGTGTTTTTTATTTGTCTGGCTTCTTTAATTAAGCATATATTTTTGAGGTTTATCAATGTTGTAACATGTTTCAGTATTCAAATCCTTTTCATTGCCAAATAGTATTCCATTATATGGCGATACCACATTTTATTTATCCAGTGGATGGGCATTTGGATTTTTTCCAGCTGGTGGCTGTTGTGAACAATGTGGCTATGAACATTTGAGTATGTCTTTGTATAGACATATGTTTTAATTTTTCTTGGTATATACTTAGGAGTATAATTGCTGAATGATAAGGTAACTCTATGTTTAACATTTTAAGAAACTGCAACTGTTTTTTCCAAAGTGGCTGCACCATTTTACATTCCCACCAGCAATGTATGGAAAGGTGCATTTTTAATCTCCTTGAAACGGCAGCCGAAATAGGGCAAACCAAGGAATTATGACTAAAAAGAATGCATCGTTTCTCTGCTTGAGAGATGGGAGGATGGGAGATGGTTTTCTTCTGTACTGCTTTCTGAATCTATTTTCTATTCCACAGCCTCCCTGGAGCTAGAGTAGGCATAAATGTGTTCAGCAGTCAATGCTGCGAGGTTAAAATGAACACTAACTTGCCAAGACCTCCTTGCTTGTGATGAAATTCCCCTCCCCATGCACACACACACAAACACAATTTTTTTAAGTGCTTGTTAATTTCCGCTAACACAAAGAAGCCAACAGTTATTTTGCCTGCCTCCTGTTTTTAATAGAGTATTATGTTTGTTGCTCAATTATTCAGAGTTCAGACTGCTATAAAAGACCTTTAACTGAAAGAAGGAACAATGTTTTTGCATTATTATATCCAAATATGAATTTATAAAAGGGAGGACTAGAAGCATATTTAGTTTCTCTTGAACTGCCAATTTCGTCTAGCTGACAACATGAATTATGATACATGAAATCTATTCATTATTCTATCCATTCAAGATCAAGCTGAAGTTTAAGGCAGACCAATGGTTGTCACATGAAGCTACTGTTTGTCAGTCTTCAGTGAACTCAAGCAAAAAACAAGGAAATTGGGAAAGGACAACATAGGGAGTCAAAGAATATTCGTATTGTGGGGAAACACAGCTCCAAAAGAAAAGAAACTTCTTGTACTGAATTTGGCAGTGGTACAAGTTATGCAAGGAAACTGCATTTTAGTGTCGAAAGTTATTCTGTTATTTTAGGGTTGGGATGGGTTGGAAATTATGTTACACTTTATTGCTTGCTTAGGTGCCAAACCTCATACCACTGTCATGTTATACTGTCCAATATTCTGGACTTAAAAACAATATGCTGTCCACTTTTCTTCTTGTGCTATGTTTATAGTATGAATTGCGAAAGAAAAGAAGCAACATAGATAAAATTGTAGAAAAGAAGCTATGCTCAGAGAGCCCCTCAAAAATCAGATATAGATTTCTGTCTATTCTGCTCAGAGGGCCGCATTTTCCTTAACCACTAACCTATAGAATAGAAGAACCTACAGAAAAAAGAGAGACTGGATCCCTGTCTCAGACGGAAGGGTGAAATCTCTTGGTTCTTAACTGATACAGAAAAATAGTGATCATTAGAACAGAACGTGCCTCCTCCACCCATTCAGTGGAGAGAAAGAGAAAGGCAGGCCCATCTGTGGGAGGGTAAAAGGCAAAAGAGAATTGCAAGACATCACATCCAGGAATGAATTTCTCCTTTTCTTAGCACCCAAGAAAATATTAGGTTTCAGATACTAGGGGATTCCTCCTGCTTGAATTCTACACAGAGAGGAAAGACCGTAGACTCTGGAAACAGGTCTCCATTAGACGAGGCTCTGGCTTTCACTTAGTAAGCGCTCCTTAAATGGTGGTTATCTTGGTTTGGGCTTCCCCAGAAGCAGACTCTGAGACAAGGATTCAAATGCAAGTAGTTAATCTGGGAAGTAAAGGAAACAGAGGGAAGTAGGCAAAAAAGGGCAGAGAAAGAAGGGCAGTCCACACAGATGCATTACCAAGCCAGCTGCAACGGTGGGCAGGCACAGCTGAATTCTGCAGGGGAAACTCTAGGAGCTAGTGGAAAACACACCTCAGTTATCCCATCCAAGGGATGAGAGAGCTGGGCGTTTATCTACCAACTCCACTCAGTTATGGGTTGGGGGTTGCTCCCAGAACCATTGACCAGGTGGCGAAGGGGAGGCAAAATAAAGTCCTTCAGCCAAGAAATGTGGATGGTTGGAAGTCAAGCCAACGTGCACAGAAGTGAAAGGTGAGGGAATGTGGGAGTGGTGGCTACTGGGTCCGATTCAAGTGGTATAAAAAGAAACAACACATGCCCTCTTTGGGTGCAGGGACCTTGTTTGCTATTTCACCTATGCTGTCATATTTTGGGTATTCAATAAATCATGTGTTGACTCAATGTGTTAGTGAATGCATGAAATAACTTAGATTTAAATCCTGGCTTCATCATTTATGAAAAACTTCTTGTCTCATATATAAAAACAAATCTTGGGCCTGGTCTGGTGGCACAGAGGTTAAATTTGCACGCTCCACTTCGGCAGTTCACAGGTTTGCAACCGGGGCACGGACCTACACACTGCTCATCAAGCCATGCTGTGGTGGCATCCCATATACAAAATAGAGGAGGATTGGCACAGATGTTAGTTCAGGGACAATCTTCCTCAAGCAAAAAGAGGAAGATTGGCAACAGATGTGAGCTCAGGGCCAATCTCCCCCACCAAAAAAATAAAAATAAAAATAAAAACAAATCTCATTCTACAAAATAATAAAAGAACTAACATAGTGCCTGACCCATAGCGTAAACTGAGTAAATATAAATATTGCTATTATGTATCCATTTCCTCCTTTCTTCCATGCAGCCCTCCCTCCTTTATTTTGCCTTCTCTTATAAAGAAGACAGGTGGCTATAGTACTTTATAGTGCCTGGGTTCAGAAATTTGCAATCCATCTTGGCCCACTGTAAGGGCCCACACCAACAGTTTCTTCTTAAAGGTCAAATTCATTGACCTACGTGTGTATGAGAAACTGATAGTAATTCTTTCAAGAAAGTGCCAACAACTTATTTAATTGTAAACATTGAGCCAAGAGCACCACTATGCAACTATGAATGCAATCCTGAAGAACAAGACTAGTTCTTTTAACCTTCCTGCTGCCTACACTTAGGTGAATGGCTGCCTTGTTTTTGACTTGCTGCTCATCAGTAAATACTCAAAAGTGAAAATGTGAAAAATGAAACAAAACGAAGAAATCAAGGAATAAAAGGAAAGTATCAAGCATTTTCTGCCTTCTTATTCCCAAAAATTTACTCACTCTTCTGTTCTTTTAAGGTTCTATCTCACCACACAACA
This sequence comes from Equus przewalskii, assembly GCF_037783145.1. Classification (NCBI taxonomy): domain Eukaryota; kingdom Metazoa; phylum Chordata; class Mammalia; order Perissodactyla; family Equidae; genus Equus; species Equus przewalskii. The sequence goes on from NC_091833.1 coordinate 59,584,277, forward strand.
TGTGCATTTATTTCTGGAACCCAGCCAGATCCTGGGTCTGAATTCCAGCAGCTCATTTCCCAGTTTCCATGAGACAAGGCCTAAAAAATGTGAACTTCTCAAAGAACTACACACAACATGATAAAACTTTAAATTATACGCATACAACCTTACAACTTCCTCCATCAAAAGTTTCAGCTTTCAAAGGAAAAGAATAAGACAGTTAGTTCTAGGAGTCCAATCTTTCTTTCTACCATCTAGGAAATGTGTGGCTCAGGATATAATTTAATACCCAAAGTGCTAGGCACTTAGTCCAACTAACCTAAAGAAGGCTTATTCTGCTTAAATTGCCTGTACTTTGACTCCAAATTCGTCCGAGTTATTTTTAAATTTTGAGATCTTTGGAATTCTAGGATCTGTCTGAACCAGGTTCTCAAGAGCCAAGAAGGGGTAAGGGATGAGGCCAGTTGAGCTAGGATCCTACCAGGCAGCAATGGCTTTGAGCAATTGTCCCAAGATTACACCAAGTGAATGTACCATTAGGAGAGCCAGAAAGTCTACCTTTCAGGGAAGGTGGGTGCTAATGAGAGTCATGGAACCAGAGCAGCCAGGGGGAGACAACCGGAGATCAAGCTGGAAGAGCAGAGCAGATGCACTATATTGTGAACTGAGCAAGAGCTAGAAAGGGACAAACAAAATAAAGCTTGGTACAACGGCCACTCCTCCACGAAAGACCATCTGTTGTGGTGCTGATCTCATAACCAGGTCTCTTCACCAACTTGGGAAGCATGAACTCGAAGTCTCCCAGAAAATCAGTGCTCTATCAGTTTGAACCTCAAGTCTGATTTCCTGTATTAACTGGATCTAGCACCTGTTAGCTTTAAACTGTTTAATGTTCACTTAGTCAGTGTTTCTCCTTGGGTGACAGGCCTGATTTGAGAGTCAAGGTTTTATTTATCATGGCCTATCCAGGTAGTGGAATGTATCCAGCCCAAGAGATAAGCCCTAGCGTTTAGGCTGGTGGGGAGTGGGTTGTTTAAGTCGACTGAGGAGACAAGGGCATGACAGAGAAATTAAGGCAAAGCTGATGACTGTGCATTAAGATGAAACACAAGCTCCCAGTTGAAAAACGACAATCAGAGAGGTGAACTGAGACCAAGTTCAGAACCTTGCAGAAGTAAAAGGTAACAGGAAGCAGGGTCTGGGAAGAAGTGGGGAGTCCAATTTCATTCTCAAGGTTGACATCTCAGGTGCATGAAATGGTTGTCAGGGTGACTCCTCATTTCATGGCGCGAGCTGCCTTCAAAATGCCATTGAGTTGCCTGACTTTTCACAGTTCACCCATCTCACTTCTACCAGTGTATCGTGACATGGAATAAAGTAGATGGAAGTATTCTTTGGAACAACAAAATGACAGTGCAGTTTTTATTTTAAAGAGTATTTTTTAGACTTAAAGTTTAAAAGGTCTGAGATTAGCCTGTAACTAGTTTCATGACCTTAAGCCAGTTTCCAGTTTCTTCATCCATAAAATGGAAATAACAATAGGACCTCTACCTCAGAGTTTTGTGAAGCTTACAGGAGGCAGTGTGCCTGTTACAGAGCAAGATTTCAGTAAAGTCAGTCATATTACTGTGACAGAAGCAACCCCAGCAAATCTTATTGGTTTAAAGTGAAAAATAACCCAAGAGATCAATAGTTATGGAGTAGAGGAGAATACCCTTCTCCCAACTAGCCGAAAAAAAGAATATTGTTTATTTGGGCATCGTTCCATAAATTACAATGCATTTTGACAGTTGTCTTTTGGAAGGCCCTATCCTGTAGTAGACCCAGGAAGTGTCTTAGAAATGTATATGAGGGAGAGAAGAGAATGTGGCTTTAAGAGCCAGCACTATGCTCAGCTTCAGCGGCCCAGGGTTTCTCCAGTTTGGATCCTGGGCACGGACATGGCACCGCTCATCAAGCCATGCTGAGGCAGTGTCCCACATGCCACAAGCAGAAGGACCTACACCTAGAATATACAACTATGTACTAGAGGGCTCTGGGGAGAAGGAGGAAAAAAAAGAAGAAAACAGCCAGTACTAAAAGTCTCCCAGAGTTTAAATATGAGCAATCTGCCTATCTCACTGTAGGTAGAGAAAGGCTCATGATGTGACATACCCTCACACCCTTAAATCCAGTCCAAGGTCCTTTCCACAACTTCCAAGGCCTTGTATGATCTGACCCCTGCCTACCCTTCCATTTTCATATCATACCACTCTCTTGCTAACTGCTATAGAGGATATGTGTCCTCCCAAAATTCATGTGTTGAAACTTATTCCCCCAATGTGGTGGTACTTAGAGGTGGGGTCTCTGGAGGTGATTAAATCATGAGGGTGGAGCCTTCATGAATAGGATTTGTACCCTTATAAAAGAGACCCCAGAGAGCTCCCTTGCCCCTTCTGCCATGTGAGGACACAGTGAGAAGAGGTTGTCCATGGACCAGGAAGTGAGCACCCACCAGACACCAAATCTACATCAAATCTTGATCTTGGACTTCCCAATGTCCAGAACTCTGAGAAATAAATTTCTGTGTTATAAGCCACTCTGTCTATGGTATTCCTTTACAGCTGTCCGAAGGACTAAGACACTATGCTCCCACAACACTGACTATTTTTATTTCTGGAACACTCCAAGACTTTCCTGCCTCAGGCCAACTTATAAACCTCTCTGCATGTCTGATTTCCTATTTCTCATCCATCAAGTCTTAGATCAGATGTCATCTTATGAGAAAACTCTTCTCTAATCACCCTATTTAAAGTAAACTCTGCTCCCCATACCTCCACTCTGCAGACACTACCACTCTGGAACCCATCATACTATTTGGTTTTTTAAATAACACTAACCCACCCTGAAATTATATTTATTGCCAGTCTCTTTCTACTGGAATATGAGCTCCATGAGGGCAGAGAATTACCTTTCCAGTGTTTCAGAGTGAGGTGGCGACTGTGGGTCATGATACAGAAAGTCAGCAAAGTATCATCTTTATTATATGAGTTGCTACCCTCTGTTCAGTACCTCCCATCAGTCCACATCATCATGTCGTAACTAAACTCTGGATTGTGTTTTGCCATTTCAAAGCACTGACGTATAGTTTAATCCATTGGATACTTATAACAACTCCATTAGGTGAGAATGTTCCATTTTGCAAGATGAGGAAACTGAGGTTCAGGAAAGCTAAGTTACTTGCCCACAGTGACATGGCCAGTAAAGACTACGGTAGAAATGAAATTTGTTCATCTTAACTCCAAGGCCCTATAGTGCCTGGAATGTGTATGTTGCTACACTGGACAGCCTTGCCTAAAATAAAACTTTTTTTGAAAAGATAAAAATTACAACCCTAAATCAATGCAAACATACCAAAGAGCATTTAAAAATAAAGACTTCAGATAAATCTCATAAATCTCTGAGATAAAATGTAGTTCAAAATGGAGAAGCATATAATGAATAGATGCATGAATGGCTGAAGAATGAAAAACTGCAGTTGACGTAAGAGCAAATTCAGGCTCCGATGCCCAGGACAGAGTGTTCTGCACGTTAGTCTGCCAAGTTAGAACAGCCTCCTCTAAAGCCAGGAAAGAACTGTCACTTCCATTCTACACAAGTTATTCTGTGGGGAAAGTCATTCGAAGAGGGGGAGAAACAGTGTTTAGATTGAGCAGAGAATCTTTGCCTCGTTTTGTTTCATTGAGAAGAGCCTGGGATGTCAGAGCGTGAGAGATGGATGGACTGCTGGGATGGACCGGGTGGGAGAACACCGACTCTGCAGCTCTTTGGATCAAGATGTTTGCTGTCTGGAAGTACATCAAAGGGAGAGATGTGGAAAAAGCTGTCTATGAGTTAGTTGAGACCCAGAATGTCCTTTGAGCTTTTGTTTTTTTAAAGATCGATAGAAAGTCTCTTTTTATGTGTCTCCAATCACACTGTAGGTTCACAAAAATGAGACAGATAAATATTTCTTAAATTGTGTTCCCTGCATAGGAGGCAATGCCTTGGGAATCCATTAGCTTTAAAAGAAAACAGAGTTCTTACTGATGCTAAGATCCATTTGGCACACTGCCTCAGCATGCTATTTGAATGAAAGTTGTTTCCAACAACATTGATAGGATCACAAGCTTAGTTTGTGTCTAAAAAGACATAACATAAGCAAAGTTTAGGTAATTTCTAGAAAATCAAACAAAACCACAAATTTCCATTTATTTTCAATCTAATTCAATTCAACAGACATTTACCACACATTAAATATGTACAAGATGTCATTCAATTGAGTCAAACCCAACTTACTTACCTTATTTTTTTAAACAAGTTTTTCTAGTATCATCTTTGCACACTGCCCTAGACATCTAACAAAGATTTTTACTAAGATCCTCTTTAATATTCATTTGTCTGCCTCTTCATTAATACATTTTCATTTTTGTCATTTTTATGCATAGGTTAAGCACCGTGGATGACAGAAAGATAGGAAGAAAGGAAAGAAGGAAGGAAGGAAAGAAAGAAGGGAGGAAGGGAGAGAGAGAGGAGAGAAGGAGGGATGGAGAGAGAAAATGTCCTTAGCTTCTAGACATTAGCAGCCTAACAGGGGAGCTAGGATTCATAGGAAAGTATGAATGGCACAATCAGAAAGCAATCATTCCTTCACTAGCTGAACTTTACATACACACACAGAAATTTGTTTGCTAAGGCAGAAACCATCTTGGCAAATAAATGACCTTTATTGTGTCTCAGTTTTCTCTCTGTGTAATAAAGAGTTGGATTAGATGAATGCTGAGATTCTTTATAGCTCTAAAATCCTATAAAACATCTAACATTTATCAAGCATTTGTCATGTGTGAAATGAGAAGTATTTTGCTTGGAGAAGCAGGATATACAGCATAAGTAAAACTCATTTGGCTTTAAAGAGAAGACAATCTGTTGGTAGGATGCCAAATGCAAACAATTACCTGTCTTAGAAGATGGCATGAATAAAGGTGCTGGGGACATGAGAGGAAGGAGGAATTAATGCAAATATAGGACAAAGGGGTATGGAACAATGAGGGAACAAATAAATTAGTTTAAGGACAGCAGAGAGATGAGGCTACTCCAGTATGCAGGGCAAAGGATGTTAAAGGAAAAAGCAAGAAAGTAAGGAGACGACATCAGAAAGGATTGGCTATATGAAAAGATCAATAACAAGCTGTTCTAGCCCGGTGCTTAGAAAGAGACGAAAAAGATGACTTTGAGATGAACTCAATCAACCAGCCCAAGGTCTTGGAGGAACTGCCTAAAAATCTATTTCAAATTGAATTCAGGGACCACGACTGAAGAGCTGGTAAAATAAATCTTGTTTTAGTGCAGGAGAAATGGGCCTAGAGAGATGGAGTGGCTGATGATGGTGGGTTGAAACTGAGGAGCACTAAGGCAGCTAGAAGATTGAAAAGTGCTGAATCTGGACAGATGGATATAGAAAATCCAGAAATGAGGAAATCTCTACAATTTAATTATGTTTCAATGAGTAATTTCCTAATCTACAGACTGTTTCTATTTCCAAGGTTTCTAGCAGTGCAGGAAAGCAGTTCACCTCACTTTAAAACGGCAGGTTGATTAAGATGTTTTAGATGATTCTCTTCAGAGGAGGAATTATAAAGAGCACTCAGGGACTAGATCATATCACTAAGGCTAGAAAAACCCAATGAAAGACTCCATTTTAAAATCTGATTAGTGTCAGTCAACAGGAAGCCTGGGGACAGATGTGTAAGGGTGCCTCTGACTTCACATAGCAAACACACCTCCAGTATAAAGAATGCAAAGATGGAGATGGGATAGAGTTAGTGAGCCGAGCCTTGGTAGGCAAGACCTAGAGGAAGGCTGTGATTTCGATTCACAGGAAGAAGATGGTGGTGTTATAGGTGGAAGAAGCTTCAGAGAAGGAAGGGTGATAGTGTGGAAGATAGAAACAGCAGGATTTATACATGAGATGGAGAGAGTCCAGCTAGAGCAAAGATACCTCCGGGGACGGGGGGCGGGGGGGAGGGTGGAATCAGGAATCTGTGCTCTGAGTATCGATGACGTAGGAGACATAAGAGACCTGGGCAGGGGCTTACCTTAAGTTCTGAAGCCCAGAAGAGCACAAAAATGTGCCCCTGTAGGTGAAGATACCACAAAGATACTAAGAACTGCTACGTAGCCCCTCCTTGAGCGGGTCTTGAATTACTTAAAGCGTTTCCTTGAGCAGTAATCACATCTATTTTATGGGACCTTATAGGACTAAGTTTTTTCAATTGCTTTTCTCTAATACATTTAAAACCATATATAACAATAGATCAATCCTATATTTTACCCAGACAATAGCTCTAGAATCTAAACAGAGCCCAATATTTGGTAGGCAATGGTGACTGAACGGCATAGTGTGTTAGGTGTGTGGACTCTGGGGACCCAAAATGCCTGGATCCCAATTCACACTCTATCACTTACCAATATGAGAGCTTCAGAAAGCCACTCAAACTCTGTATCCCAGTTTCTCACGTATAAAAGTGGCATAATAACATTACCTTCCTCGTGGAGTCGTGGAAATTAAATGAGTTAGCACATGAGAATCTCTTGGCATAGAGCCTGGCACATGGGAAGCACTCAGAAAGTGCCAGCTGTTGATGATGTTTACTGTTGTTACAGTTCTTACTGACTTAGGAACCCTGGGGGCAGGTGCATCCCCATTGCAGGTGGAACTGCTTTTCTCAGCCACAATAGAGTGACTCATAATAAAATCATGCTGCCAGCTTCCTGAACTATTGAATTACTTGAGCTTCCATATACAATCACTATTGTTTTTTTTTTTAAGTTACCCTTTCTTTTTGAAGTTCACAGATTACAGAGGCTCTTTCCTCAACCCCGCCTTTCCTTTTCAAGGATGTTAAATCTCAAAGAAAGATATTTGAACAAGATTTCTTTTATTGCTCCCCTTTTGTGGTTCATTTTTCCCCATTCATTCTGCTGCCTCATTTGGACCTAAAGAAAAACGATACTTCATTCATTATGTTGTCATCCATACCTGGCAGTTCGTGACTGCTTTGTATAAGTGTACGTGCCTTTCATACGTATGACTCACTGTGTACTCTCCTTTCCCTCCCCTACAATGGGGGTCACCCTACATTAGGGGAATAGTGGACATTTGGTTAGAAATGTATGAGCTAATATGCACGTTTTCATTGTCCTAGAAAGACGATCTGGGATTTGCACCATCAGCCACTAAATTTCACTTTAGTCTCATCAGTGTTACTGTCTTAATTATATGGACTTTCATCAATGCTCAAATGTCGCGTGGTAAGCAAAATAATTCCCTATGAACTATGAACATGTAAGGTTATGTGGCAAACGAAAATTGAGGTTACAGATGGAATTAAGATTGTTACTCACCTTATCTTAAAATAGAGAGATTATCCTGGTGGGCCCAATGTAATCCCAAGGGTACTTAAAATTGGAAGAGAGAAGCAGAAGTTAGGGATCAGTGTGATGCGATGTGAGAGGGACTCAACCTGCTGTCACTGGACTTGAAGATGAAAGAAGGGACCATGAGCCCTGGCAGGCTCTAGAAGCTGGAAAGAGTGAGGAAAACGATTCTGTCCTCGAGCCTCCGGGAAGGTCCCCAGCCTTGTTGACACTTTGACTGTAGCCCAGTGAGACCTGCGTTCGACTTCTGACCCAAAGAACGTTAAGATAATAACTTTGTATTTTTTTAAGCCACTAAGTTCATGGTAATTTGCTTTAGCCGCAATGAGAGACTGTCTCTGGAGATCTGCCTGGCATCCTCATCTCATGGGATCGCCTCCCTGCTTAAACTGCCCACTGCTCTGTTTTGTCTTGTTTATTAAGTCAATAGAATTTAGTGAGCACCTACTCTGCACCGGGCGCTCTGCTGGATCCCGGAAATGCTAGACAAAGACACAGCACATGCCCTTTCATTTACTCAGCAAACATTTGTGTACCCAGACTCTGAGTTAAATGTGGTAGCAATGAAAAGAAAATAGTCCCTGCCCTAAAGAGGCTCTTAGACTTCTGAGAGGACAATCAACGTAAGTAAAAAATTATTATTCAGTGTACTAAGGGCATGTCATAGGAGTACAGAAGAGAGGCCACCTAACTCAGCTTGATGAAATCAGGAAAGTTTCAGAGAAAGGAAGAAATGGAGCTTGGATAAAATGAGTTTGCCAGACAGATAGGATGGGGAGAGATGTTCAAGAGCTTTGAAGCATGTGGCACTTGAAGTCTGGCTAATGCACACAAGGAACAGATTTTAAATTTTATTTCATTTTAGTTACTTTTTTTTTTTTGATATTCTGCAGTATACCTTTTTTTTTTAAGATTGGCCCTGAGCTAACATCTGTTGCCAATCTTTTTTTCTTTTTTTTTTCCTTCTTCTCCCCAAAGCCCCCAGTTCGTAGTTGTATCTTCCAGTTGCAGGTCCTTCTGGTTCTGCTATGTGGGATGCCGCCTCAGCATGGCCTGATGAGCAGTGCTAGGTCCACACCCAGGATCTGAACTGGTGAAACCCTGGGCCACCAAAGCAGGGTGTGCGAACTTTACCACTTGGCCATGGTGCCAGCCCCTCATTTTAGTTACTTTTAATTGAAATGGAAATAGCCACATGTGGCTGGTGACCACCAAATAAGACAGAGCAGATTGCACCAGATTATACCCTTGAAAGGAAGATTACCTTCTCTTTCCTCTTTTGCCACTTCTTACTGACTGGAAAGCAGATGTGGCAAATCCCCATGGGCCATGCAGACAGGACATCACCCCAGGCATGGAAGTAAGAAAGTAGAATTTGGACTAGAGTCTCGGATACCATGCAGCCATCTTTCAGTGTGGCTTATGCTCAGATTGCTACATGAGAGAGATATAAACTCCTACACTGGGGCTGGCCTGGTGGTGTAGTGGTTAAGTTCAGTGCGTTCTACTTCAGCAGCCCGAGTTCATGGGTTCAGACCCCAGGTGCAGACCTACACACTGCTCATCAAGCCATGCTGTGGCAGCATCCCACATACAAAATAGAGGAAGACTGGCACAGATATTAGTTCAGCTAAGATTTTTTTGAGCTCTTTCTGTGTGCCGGCACTATGCTAACTGCTCTAATCACATGGTCTCATTTAATCCCCACACATTCAATGAGAGAGATAATAGTATGTTCCCATCCTGCAGGTAAAATGGAGACGTAGAGGAGTGGCTTATTAGTGGTAGGATTAGGCCTGTCCAACAGCAAACTGTATTCTTGTGTACAGGTGCAGAATATCTATCATTAAAGGCTGGGTAAATTGAGTGTACAACCAGAGTTTTAAAACGCAGAGAAGATATGGGCTAGCCCAGCGGCGTAGTGGTTAAGTTCGCACGCTCTGCTTCAGAGGCCTGTGGTTGGCAGGTTCGGATGCTGGGGGCAGACCTGTACACTGCTCATCAAGTCATACTGTGGTGGCATCTCATATACAAAATAGAAGAAGATAGGCAACAGATGTTAGTTCAGTGCCAATCATCCTCACCAAAAGAAAAGAAAATGCAGAGAAGATATTTATGTTTATGGCAGACATTTTCAGTTGTCTACCCAGCACCCATTCCCTTCGTCTCGAAAACAGAACCCTAATTTGTTCCAATAGTGGCCAGAGATTCTTTGCTGTCAGGAAGTTCCTATTGCAGAACCCAGGAGAGAAATCCTGACTAGTTTAAACTAGTCTTGGTAATCTCATGCCCCTTGGTCAGTAATTGGTCTGAGGATAACTATGTGGCACAGTTCTGCTCAATGAGATATAAGCAAAAGCCTGATAGGGAGGGTGTCCCTTCCATACAAAAAGCCAAAACCCTGCCCAGAATGAGGATGCAATGCTGGAGATGTGGTATCCACCACGTAACCAAGAAGACAAAAGCCAAGATCACAAGGACGGCAGGGTGGAGAGAGAAGTGAAACCTTTGTTGACATTATTGAGCCGCTGCTCCTTGTCTGGACAGCCTACCTCCAGCCTTCTTGTAATGTGGGAAAACAAACCCAAATTTACTTAGGCCACTATAAATCAGGATTGCAGTCACTTATAGCTGGAAGCCTTCTTAACTGATAGACGCACATATACACACACTTTTTGTTTTCTTAGGAACGATAAGGAGAAGCCACACAGCTTACAGTGGCATCCTGCACACTGCTGGAGACCAGTTCCCACTGGCTCATCCACAGTAAGAATCATTTCAGTCTCTCTCAAATCATACATTTTTGGGGATATGAAAACTAACCTTAAATAGGTAACGGAGCTCAGACAAAATGCATATTTATCCCTTTCCCACCCTCAAACTAAAAAAAAATCCTCTCAATTACAAATATTTCCTGAGTAATGCATATGTATAAAAAGCACTTATATTCTGTTGCTTTTAGACTGTTAATGTTCTGAAATTTTAAAAGAAATCTCTGCAATGGCTCTTAATCTCTGTAGTTTAAGAGAAAAACAGCAATACTAAGCCTAATGCATAGAAAGGATTCATTCAATGGGTAGACCCACCCACACCAAAGATAAGTGAAGAATTGAGGCATGTTGCGGGATGACTAAGGTTTAAAAATTGGTTTAAACACATAGGTAAATACAAGAGGCAGAAATGGTGTTTTGCCCTTGAATTATACTAAAAGCTGATTTAATTCTCCTGAGCATGCAGAAAGCAATAAGTAATATTTATGTAATCCGTTATCTAGAATGACAAACAAATCCTAAAATATTTTGGAATGCAAGACAGTTTCAATTGAAGGGAGAAAGAGCAGACATTGTTCGAGCCATATGCTAAATAGGGGCGCACTTACATAAACACACCCTGCCGCCACCTGAACCACACTGTTAATCTTTAATCTGATTTATAACTGAAAAGATCATGTGGTAGCTGGTTCTACACTATTTCATTCACAAAAAGAGATTTTCCATCAAACAATCACATTTTTCCTTCAGATTTCACAGAATAAATGAGCCAGACACATTTTTCTTCCAAATACCAAGCTACACAAAATATTTCCAGATATAATCAGAAAGGTGTGAAACAGTAAATTAAGCAATGGCCAAGCAATCCTCAGCATTATTTTTGCATTTTTGACAGATCCGACAAAAGTTGAAAAAGTTGAAAAAGCAATTTGAATCAAGACAATATTGGAAAAGAAACATACCTTAGAGATGATCAATGGTTCTCCACGCTCCAGGCCACCTTTCAAAGTGAAGCCCCAGGGAGCCCCTCCCTGCAGGAGTGCTTCCAGATAAATGTACCTTCCCTCGGGGGTCGTGGGAGGGCTTCGGGTGGCGGTACTCTCATCGAAGTTGTCTGTGGTCCTCATCATGCCAAACATGCATGATCCCGCGAGTTAAAGCTTAAATGCCTGAAGCCGACTCGGGAAAGTGGTGCTTCTGCAGCACAAGATATCCCATCCTTCATGACACACGCCAGCCAAAAGAGAGGTCTGGAGAAATGAATTCTCTCAGATGTAAAACCTCCTTCTGAGCTTGACTTGAAGATGCTGAACTGGGAGGATTTTTCACTTCAACATTTCTGAATGTAAATTCTTCTTCTGGAATTCCTGGCTTTCACTGAAGCCCCCAAGTGGTACATCTCTCTCCACTCTGAAAAAACTTCTTTCAGTGTCACTCTCAAGACTGCTTTGATTTTGCGCACACACCCCAAAACTTTTTCTGTATATTTTACAGAGAATATTAAAATACTCTTACGCTATAGTAAGAAAACTGCAAACACTCAAATGAATACCTCTGTTTTTGATTGATTATCCACCCTTTCTTCCTCTCCGAGTGAAATTTACCATTACAATAGCTTCCCCTCTCCCCAGAAGTAGCTTTAAAAGAAAGAAAGCACTTACTATGCTTCTGCTCGCTTCAGAATTTTCTCACTTGTCCCAAAGTGACAGAGAAGCTGTGCAAAAACTTTTTGCTTATGTTTTTCAGCAATAAGTTCATAGTTCATTTCTTGCCCCCCCCCCAAAAAAAAGTTTCTGCAGGATGTAGAGAAAAATGAAAAAAGTATGGGAAATGAATCCAGGAGGCAGCGCAGTTCTTTCTTCGGTGATTTTAGGGATGATCAGCCACCGGTGCTGTGGGGGAGCCACTTGCCTCCTCCGAGAAAGAAAGAGCAAGAAGTGAGAGGAAAATGGATTAAGGCAAACAGGCACCCAGCCCTTGTGCACAACAAGCACCGCTCCGCAGAATTCAGTTGGGCACAAAGACCTCACCAATCACAACAGTCTTAGAGTTGATAAAATACCATAGGCGATGACTAATTACCAAGAAGTAGAAAAAAGTTGATAGAATAGCCCCACCTTGTACCAATTGAAGCAGAATCCCTAGGGGTGAGACACAGGCATTGGTATTTCTTAAAACTCTGGGCCATTCTGCGGTGCCGCCAAGTTTGAGAAGCAGTGCCCTATGCGGTTTTGGTAAACATTTATGTAAGTGTCAAAGTGGTGGCCCAAGGGCTTTATTTTTTCATTAGAAGAAAATCCCAAGTATCATGTACTATATGACAAGCCTCTCATGTTGAAATAGGACTCTCCCATCGAATTTCTGCTGGTTTGACTCAATACAAAAAAGAGGCAATCTTTCTTCTATATTTTAATTGTCTACTCAAGACTGTTTGTTATCCATTCTTCAGATGGAAAGAAATATTTAATGCCTGGTGAGTAATAGACACTCAAGGCTGAATGTTGTTCTGATTTCACGTTATCAACGGAATTTTGTAATAATGTTATGTAAAATTTCACATTACTACTTTTTACTAAAAATTTGAACAGTGCAAGATAACTATATCTTTTACCCAGAAGCCTCAGCTATTGAGTTACTGGAACAATTTAGAATTATTTCCAAGGGATATGTTTGCTAAAACTTTTTTTGTTTATAAGTATGTGATAATGTGAATTATGTTGAAAACTCAGGTTGAAAATTACAATGGGTTTTTTTTGTTTTGTTTTTTTGAAAGACTTTCCTTTTTTTAAAAGGTATGCTTTTTTGCTGACAAAGATTGGCCCTGAGTAACATCTGTCGCCCATCTTCCTCTTTGTTTTTTTCTCCCAGAAGCCCCAGTGCATAGTTGTATGTCCTATTTGTAAGTCCTTCTAGTTCTTCTATGTGGGATGCTGCCATAGCATGGCTTGATGAGCAGTATGTAGATCTGTGCCCAGGATCCCAACTGACGAACCCCAGGCTGTGGAAGCAGAATCCACAAACTTGACCACTATACCACCAGGCTAACTCCTATTGTGGGTTTTGATATCAATTCAATTTCGGTGATTGTAGTTATAATTAATGAAAAGTTAATATAATAGAGAAGCAGATATAATATGTAAATAAATCTAGATGATGTTTAATGTGCAACACATGACAAATGTTATTTGATTTTCAGCAGTAAATTCATCTGAAGGGCTCAAAGACAAAAAATAATAAAATCTCATTTTTACATAATGATAGTATTTTAGTGGAAACATAAAGCATACCAAATGAAAGTATATGGTAAATACTGTCTGATTCTGAAGAGAAATTTATACAATTTTTATTGGGGCTTCCTTTTGCAGCTTAACTTATAAATCAAGAATAAAAAGGGGCCGGGTGGTTGGGTTCTCACCCTCCACTTTGGCCACCTGGGGTTGTGCTGGTTCAGATCCTAGGTGTGGACATGGCACCGCTCATCAAGCCATGCTGAGGTGGCGTCCCACATAGTACAACCAGAAGGACCTACAACTAGAATACACAACTATGTACTGGGGGCTTTGGGGAGAAGAAGAAGAAGAAAAATGATTGGCAACAGACGTTAGCTCAGGTGCCAATCTTCAAAAAAAAAGCATAAAAGGAGAAAGAAACATTGGTTTTTCTTTAACTCCATTATTCAAAGTTATATATATTTCAATTAAAGTGTTATGTAAATGAATAGTTTTTTCCTGAAAATTATTTTTTGTGGCACTTATGATCTTGCCCCTGATTCACTTTGTAAAAAATGGGATTTTACAGAATCAACATTTCATATTAAAAGTAATGAAGCTGAAATCAAAGGGCAAAGGAAATAAGGAAAAGGTAAGCAGTGAAGAACAGAACTCAGTGTTTGTAGACTGATGAAATCTATTTTATATTATTGCCAAAAATATTGAAGACATAATTACTTAATGAAAATTGACATATAATCTGAAAAAAGTATCTAAAACCTCATTTGGTGGATATTCATTGTAGCAACCAATAGATCAGTGTTAGAATAACTTCTTTCCCCCTCTTCCACTGCTCAGATTCAAAGAACGTATCCTGTTTTTACAGGTGAGGACATAAAGACTGTGAAAAGGTTAAATGATCTGACCAGAGTCATCCTGCAAGCAGCATGCGGCCATAAAATTAAAATCTTCAGACACTTAGGGATGGAATCTCAGCTTAAGGCAGGTCTTTTGCATAACTTACGGCAAAAAGACAACTTTCTATGTGGCCAGCATCACTAATTCATAGGAGAACTTCTGCTAGGGCATGTGATTTGGGCCCAAGGTCTAATTAGAGAACGAATTTGGATCCTTCCTCCTCCCCAGGGAGAGGAAAACCACCCTACTGTCTCAGGATGCTGACAGCGGAAGGGACAGGATCCTAACCGAGAATAGGGTTGTTGTCTGTAAATGTTCGGCATCGGATTCAGGCTTTGTCGTGAAAAAACAAGAGGGCTTGCTTTTCGTCTGCTCAGTACCTCTCTGGGGAGCCACTCCTTCTTCACCGATCCTGTGGTGCTGGTGGGCTGACCCTGCCCCTGGCTCCAGGAGTGGACATAAGATAGAGGTGTCAACTTCCCCTTGGCTCAAATGATTGGTCTATGGATGGGCATGTGATTCAAGCTTGGCCAATGTAACAGCCAGGAATTTTACTGGAGCTCTCAAAAAGGGGCATTCTCTCCTAAGGGCTTACTAAGCTGGTAGGTGCAATCGTGGATTTGCAGGAGGTCATCTTTGCCATCACAAGCCTGAGAAGGAAGCCAGCCCCTAGGAAATCAGTCCAAGATATGGAGACAGCGTTCTGTGATACCATTTGAGTCCTGGGCCCAGCTGCACCTCATTTAAGCCGGCAATTCTCAAACTTTATGGTTTCAGGACCCTTTTATACTCTTAAAAATTATTGAGGACTCCAAAGAAATTTTGTTTATGTCTGTTATATCTGCTAATATTTACTGGCTTAGAAAATTAAAACATAAAAGAACACTGAAAACATTTATTTATTAATTAATTTTTAAAAATCTATTACATGTTAAAATAACTAACATTTTTTAATGTAAAATAACTATATTCTCTCAAGCCAAAAGAATTACTGAGAAGCGTGACATTGTTTTGCACATTTGCAAATCTCCTTAATGGCCAGTTTAGCAGAGACAGTTGGATTCTACTGTCTATCTACTTCTTCATTCTATCTGTTCCATATCACACGTCATGCAGCCCCTGGAAAACTCTAGTATCCATTTGTGAGAGAATAAGTGGAGAAAAACAAACAACGTCTTAGTATTATTATGAAAATGGTTTGGTGTGCTTTTTTTTGGTGAGGAAGACTGGCCCTGAGCTAACATTGGTTGCCAATCTTCCTCTTTTTGCTTGAGAAAGATTGTCCCTGAGCTAACATTTGTGCCAGTTTTCCTCTATTTTGTATGTGAGATGCTGCCACAGCATGGCTTGATGAGTGATGTATAGGTCTGCATCCTGGATCCAAACTCATGAACCCTGGGCTGCTGAAGCGGAGCACATGAACTTAACCACTACGCCACTGGGCTGGCCCCATGGAAATGGTTTTGCCCTTGTGGACCCAAAAAGGTCTCAGGGACTCCCTGAGGTCCCTAGACCACACTTTGAGAATTGCTACCTTAACCAGATATAGCCACACCTGAAGCCATCCCACTCCTATCAATTTTTGAGCCCATAAATATCTGTTTATTTTTTTCTTAGGCAGCTGGAGTTGGGTTTCTGCTTCTTGCAACTGAAAGAGTTCTAAGCAATACACAATGGAATGCTTCATAGTTCTTCCTGGTTTAGAAGAAAGTTTAAGGAAGCTTAGTGCAGTCTCACAGATGTAACTTTGCATCTTGTTTTCTCTCTTTCTCTTGCTTCCCTCCTTCCTTCTGTCTCTAACTTGGAATTACTCCTTTTTAAATCAAATTCTTCCTTTCATGACAAAAAGATCCAGTGCAGCTCTCAACTTTACTTTCTGTCTCTATATGAAAAATTCCCCCTGTTATTAAAGTAATTGAGTTCATACTGCTCTGTTACTGTGAATATGGCCCCAGGGCAGAAAAATATTTCAATCATATTGACTCTCCATTCAGCTGGCATCCTTATACCAAACACTTCTAAAGGTCATTTGCCTAATCACTGTTTTGACTTAGAAATTGTGCATCACTCTATTTGTTAACATTGTTTCCTTTTTCTTTTCTTTTTTTGTTTTGTGTGTGTTTTTTCCCCAAATCCCCCCAGTACGTAGTTGTATATTTTTAGTTGTGGGTCCTTCGAGTTGTGGCATGTGGGATGCCACCTCAGCATGGCCTAATGAGCAGTGCCATGTCTGCGCCCAGGATTCAAACAGGCAAAACCCTGGGCCGCCTAAGCAGAGGGTGTGAACTTAACCACTCAGCCATGGGGCCAGCCCCTTACATTGTTTAAGGAAAAATTAACTTATTTTTTAAAAAGTTCTTATTTCTTGATTTTAATTTTTCACAGTAATCCCTAATGTTTTTCTCTTTATCTTTGCTAGCAGTTTAAATATGATTTATAACTTACTGCATTTTTTAACACCTTTTAATTTAATATTTCAAAGACTGAAAATGCCCCAAGATTACCTCTGAAAATAAAGTCAGAGTGACATCTAGTGGTTCTCCTGGCTCTCTTCGTAATCATTAAAGTAACCGTGGACAATAGATTGTTGAATTGTAGGTTTGGAAGGTTATTTAGTGTTTCTTAGAAAGAATGTCTTAGAAGCATCCCAAATAGACCAAAAAAAAACCAAAAAACCCTTATTTTAAAGTTTGCAGAATCTCTCTAGGCAACCTTTCAGAAGCAAAAAGAATCATCTCATCATGTGTCTCTTCCTTAAGACTGAGGACAATTTTCCCAGCAGAGCTTCCTCACCTCTAAATGTCAAGAAGCCCCCCTGAACAGTCACTTGAAAGGGGAAGGAAAGCCCGAAGATTATTTAAAATAGTCAGAATCTACCCCAAGTGGATCCACCCAGGCCAGAACTTCCGCTGAGGCAATGTCATGGCTCTGTAGAAAGTTGTGTTGAATTCTCAAACAAAACCAGGATTCTCTGAGAAAGGAGGAAGGGGACACGGATATTGGGCATGAAGTTTACAGCACCTGCTTCACCACCGGTCCTAAAGGCTGTCACAAAACTATCAAAGCACAATCAATTCAGATCTTTTGGGAATGATCAAAACGCTCTGTGTCTGGATTGAGGTGGTAGTTTCACAGGTGTACATATCTGTCAAAATTCATCAAGTGGTATACTTTCAATGGATGCCGTTTACTGAATGGAAATTATACTTCAATAAAGTTAGTTTTTAAAAAACTCAAGGACTTCATCAATGGATGAATGGATAAGCAAAATGTGGTAATATACACAACGGAATATTATTCAGCCTTAAAAAAGAAGTCAGTTCTGACATGTGCCACAACATGGATGAACCTTGAAGATATTATGCTAAGTGAAATAAGCCAGTCACAGAAGGACAAATACTGTATGATTCCACTTATATGAGGTATGTAGAGTAGTCAAATTCACAGAGACAGAGAATAGAATGGTGGTTGCCAGAGGTTTGGGGAGGGGAACGGGGCAGTTAGTGTTTAATGGGTACAGAGTTCAGTTTGGGAAGATGAAAAAGTTCTGAAGATGGGTGGTGGTGCTGGTTGTAAAACAATGTGAATGTATTCAATGCCACTGGACTGTACATTTAAACAAGCTTAAAATCATAAATTTATGGTATGTATATTTTACCACCACAACAAGTTTTTAAAGAAGCACTTGTAAAAGGTAAAGAAACATTATCAAATGTGACACCATAATTGATCAGGTCATTATTCATCACTTAACCATGCTGAGCAAGGCTTTGGGTGGGTGTAACAAAACTGCCAGATGCATAAAGAACCAGATAATAATAATACTTGACAAAATATACTAAACATTAGATACCTGACAGAAGTTATAACTGTTACAGGGAATATTGTAGTAGGTCATTATAAAAAAGCTGGTAGAAATAGTTCCATAAATTTATTTTGTTTATTTCCTAGATGAGAAGTAAAAGATTTTTTTTTTTTTTTAAAGATTGGAACCTGAGCTAACATCTGTTGCCAATCTTCTTTTTTTTTTCCTTCTTCTCCCCAAAGCTCCCCAGTACATAGTTGTATATTCTAGTTGTGAGTGCCTCTGGTTGTGCTATGTGGGACATCGCCTCAGCATAGCCTGACGAGCGGTGCCATGTCCACACCAGGATCTGAACCAATGAAACCCTGGGCCTCTGAAGCGGAGCGTGCAAACTTAACCACTCGTCCACGGGGCCGGCCCCAAAAGATCTCAATAAGAATATACTCAGCAGAAGCAATAGTATTAAGATCTTAAACACTGGATGGTTACGATAAAGAGTATAAGTTTCCTTTCCTCTGGAAGAAACAGAGTCGGCTTTAAAGATGCTCATGATGATGGCAATTAGCCTCAACTGCAGAAACACAGCTTAGAGGAGAAAAGACAATCTGTCTTTATTTTACTAGCTATTTGACTTCTATCTCCTACTTCTATCTCTTTTTTCAGTCTTCTGCAAAAAAAGTGTTTGTCCTCAAAACAAACAAACAAACTCAAGGACTTGTATTTTTAAAAACTCAACTCATATCAGTGTTGGGAGAGAGAACGACTTAAAGGGATGCAAAGGAAACTTCTGGGTAGACGGAAATGTTCTACGTCTTGATTGGAACACTGGTTACTAGGTGTATACATTTCTCAAAAGTCATCAATCTGTACATTTAAAATGAATGAATTTTATTGTAAGTGACGTACACCTCAATAAAATCGATTTTAAAAACTTCTCCTCGAGGGGCTAGCCCTGGTGTCCTAGTGGTTAAGTTTGGTGCACTCCGCTTCCACAGCCTGGATTCAGTTCCCAGGCACGGACCTACACCACTGGTCTGTCAGCAGCCATGCTGTGGTGGAGGTGCACATACGAAATAGAGGAAGACTGGCAGCGGGCGTTAGCTAAGGGAAAATCTTTCTCAGCACAAAAGATAAAAACTTCTACTCTAAAGAGTAGAAATATTCCTGCACTTAGGATAGCATGTGAAAGTCTTCTTTTAAAACTAGTTTCAAAAGTAACCCGAAATTAGAAATTGCTCATCTTCTTAGTCCACCCTGCTGGGAAATGTTCCTAAAAATATAATCACAATTGCTCCCGGGAAGCAGGTGGGTCTTTCCCTGCTCTGTTTAAATTTCCACACTCCCACACTCCCTCTTCTTCCCTGCTTTAGTTGCCTCCACGGCACTGACCACTGTCTGATCTCTCAGTTAGGTTATAGTGATTATTTATGACTGTCTCTCCCAACTAGAATGGTAAGTTCTGTGATGGCAGGGTTTGGTCTGTTTTGTTCAGGGCGCTTCTGGTATGTAGCTGGAGTTTAATAAATATTTTTGAATCAATTCAAACTTTACTATTAAATATATTTCTGGTGTTCTTGATGGAGAGAAGAATGTCAGAAGATTAACTATATGGTCTTTAATATGTTATACTCTATCTACTTACAAAAATTATTGGAGGTGATTTGCCATTCATTTCCTCTACAATATATATTGAGTCACTTCTGTGTATGTGTTGTACTAGGCACTGGGGAAATATGGCTCTCAAACAAGACTTAAAATGGAAAATATTAAAGCATAGTCAGAAAGGGAAAATAACTATACCCAAAATCCAGGCTATTCTGTAATTCTGGTTTAGCATTATATTTACTTTTAAAGATCTCTGGCAAAGATCTTTAAGGTCTGAGTCATAAAGGAATGTTTAAAAATTTTTCATATAAATCTACACTGTATTTTTTCTACCTACCACTCATTTACAAAACTGACTGTGTCGGGTGAAAAAAGATTTTTTTATTTTGCAGGGAAGGATTCAACCCAAGCTAACATCTGTTGCCATCTGCCTCTTTTTTTTTCCTCCCCAAAGCCCCAGTACATGGTTGTGTACCCTAGTTGCAGGTCCTTCCAGTTGTTCTATGTGAGCTGCCGCCACAGCATGGCAACTGACAGACAGGTGGTGTGGCTCTGTGACCTGGAAATGAACCCCCGCTGCCAAATTTTAACCACTAGACCATCAGATTTTTTTTTTTAACTAAGCAAATAATGAATTAAATTTTAAGTGACCCTAAGTATACGTATATGATGTTTGAAGTGCTTTGCTGGTACAGTTTTAATAAATGTTTTCATACTGAGATAAAGTTCTATTCTTTGATTTTATAGAGTCATAGTTTTTTTCCACTTAGAAAAGTCTCTTGCGACAATTTCTGCATCTAACATTTTGCAGATGAAAATATTAACACTCCGAAAGGTTAAATGGCTTGCCCAAGGTCGTTAGTGCCAAAGCTCTGGTTCCTTATTCCTGAACCATCTCAAATGAACCAATTCTTCTTAACTGCATCTTATAAAGGCGAGCAGCCATTTGGACTGACAACAATAAGGACAGTGGTTTCTCGAGGGCAGAAACTGGAGCTCCCTCAGTGCCCTGCAGAGGATCTGGTCCAGAGAAGGAACCCAATGAAGGGAGACAAATAATTACACTGGATCCAGGCATGGACTCCCACTAAAGAGCTCTTGGCGACTAGGGCCCTGCACGACCAGAACCCGCAACTTCCTCCTGTTGGTCCACTCCGCTCGGGCCTCACTGGCCTCTTGGTTGATTCAGATACACCAAGCACGCATTTGGGATGCTCCGTCCCACGACATCCATATGGCTCCTCCCTCCAGTCCTACAGGTCTCTGCTCAATGTCACTTTATCAATGAGGCCTTCTCAGAGCACGCTATGAAACAGCACCCCACACTCCCTAACCTCCTTACTCTGTCTCCATAACACTTAACCCCATCTGACAGATTTTCTCTTGTCTCATTGCACATGCTCATTTTCCTCCCGAAGAATGTAAACTCCACGAGGGTAGGGACTTTATTTGGTTCACGGCTGTATTTTCACATGGCACCTTCACCTTCACATAGTATGTGGCAGGTGCTCTGTGAATATACGTGAAATGACTGAATGAATGGTAAAGGAACTCTGGATCCCTTCCTTCGTCTCTAAATTCTTTATTTTAAAAGCTAAGAAGATCTTTTAAATTCACTATCGAAAACTTACTGTGACGGGACCAGCCCTGTGGCCAAGTGGTTAAGTTTGCACACTCTACTTTGGTGGCCCAGGGTTTCAGCAGTTCGGATCCTGGGCACGGACATGGCACTGCTCATCAAGCCATGCTGAGGCGGCATCCCACATGCCACACGTAGAAGGACCCACAACCATGTACTGGGGGCTTTGGGGAGAAAAAGGAAAAATAAAATCTTAAAAAAAAATAAGTACAACTGCAAGGCACTTCAAAATGCAAAGAATTTTATATTAAAATTAGGTGCACATAACTTTCATACATATAATTGGGTTTAAATAGTTTTATACTGTTCTAATTAGCACATTATTTTAATTAGAGGAAAGAAAAGAAAAGGGTTACTTTTTTAGCTCTTAGGGTCCAGGTTACAAATACAAATGAGATATCAATGGAAATCGCATACCAGGTAACTGAAATATTTTCTTGCCATAGGAACACACACATGCTTTGATGGAATAAAAGATTAAAATAACATAATTAAAGGGGCCAGCCCCATGGCCATGGTTCAAGTTCCACATGCTCTGGATTGTTGGCCTGAATTTGTGGGTTCAGACCCCAATGTGGTCCTACTCCACTCGTGAGCCATGCTGTGGAGCATACATACAAAGTAGAGGAAGATTGGCACAGATGTAGCTCAGGGCTAATCTTCCTCAAATGAAAAAGGAAGAAGATTGGCATAGATGTTAGCTCAGGAAGAATCTTCCTCTCCACACACACACACCAATTTAAAATTGCTTTCTGTCTGGCCACAAAACCGAGACCATTTACTTTTCCATTTAATACTTTTGGCTTCATTCCCTGTTAAAACGCTTGATTCTATAGGTAATCTTAGATAGCTCCAAGTCAATAAATGGAATAATTTAAATTATAGGCATGATAAAAATCAATCTTTAGTGGTATTTAATACTATTTTTATTAAAATTTATAACCTCATTATATAATGTAGGATTTATTAATATTTCAAAACAATTTATACATAAAAGTTCTTTGCTGTAGGTGTCTGTGTAACGTGACTGCTAATAGTGCAAACGCCACAGGTGCATCCATCCCACTCACGCCTTTCTGGATTCCTTCCATGTGAGCAGTAATTTGGGCAGCACTGACAGGCTGGAGTGCGTAATCATTTAATCTGGTAAATTCTATGTTAGAGATGACGACAGAGAGCAACTGAAGCACAGCGGAGGAAACAACTCTCCGGAGCCAAGAGGGTCCTGAGAACTCATCTGAACCTTGAAAAACACCCCGGACAGAGGATCAGCACAAGCCAAGGCAGAGCTGCAAAATGTGAGTTCTGTTAATTTCAAATGGTCTCGGGGGGGTTTTAAGGGGCGGGGTGGAGTGGAGGAAGTGTCAGAAGTGGAGGCAGGAGGAAGGCTTGACAGGCAACGCCACGACTGGGCTAGACTCTTGGAGAACAGGTACGGACAGGATCTGTGCGGGCCAGCGGGAATTTGGGAAGAGCATCTGGAGGACAACTGCGGGAATGGCGGGGGGCGTTCGGGGGGGGGGGGTGGAGGAGGATGGGGAGAGCGGTTAGGCGGCTGTAGAGAAGTGAGAGGCCTGGAGTGGCAGCGAGTACAAGGGGAGGCCCGAACCGAGGCTCGTTTCTGGGGTAGGGCTGCCGGGATCCGACGCCTGGCTATGGCAAGCAGCCTCCTCAGTTAGCGCTTCTGGGCCCGCCTGGCGCTCGGTTGCCCTGGCGACGGCGTGCCGGGGGCGGAGCCGGGGGTAGTCGGCCCCAGCCGGCGGCTGCCCGGCCCCGCCCCGCCCCCCGCCTCGCCGAGGTGCCCAACGGTAGCCCGCGCGATCCGCGCCGAGGGCGGCGGCCGGAGCCCTAGCACCGCGAGGCTGAAGTGGGCGGGGCCGCGTCCGGCGCCGCCACCGTGGAGGAGTCGCCGCCGCCGCCGCCGGGTCGACGCAGGTGCGGCCGCCGCGCCCGCCGGCGCCCCCGCGGGGATGCGGCCGGTCTCTTAGGATGAGGCGTTGGTGGCAGGTACAGGGCGGGGCGCGGCCCGGGGCAGGGTGAGGGCCGGGTCTTTCTCCAGAGGACCCGGAGCAGCGCGTCTTCATTTCTGGAACCTTCCAGGCCTTTGTGTGTTCCTTCCCCAAATGGGCTGCTTTTGTTTTCGGGGATCGCAAGACCTCCGGACACAGTGGCTGTAACTCTGGGACCGCAGGGCCCTGTGAAAGTATTCCATTTGGGGGAGTAACCGCGGATCCTGTCCCAAAACTACTGCTAACTCCTGTTCCTACCCCGCCTCCGGCGGACAGGGAGACGGGATGGGAAGACATGGAGATAAAGAGGAGTGTCTAGCCTTGGGCAGTCTTCAGCTTCTCATCCAAAATGAGATTCTATTTAAAACTGTGCAAGGGCCTTTTCAACTCGAGCTCTCCCTGTAAGCCACCGTAGGAGTCTGGCTCTGCCCCATTAGCAGCATCAATCAGAAACACAATGAGTTTTCAATTAAGTCCATCCTTTTCCATAAAAGTCTGCTGCAAGTCCCCAGTCGGGCGGGATGTTCCTGGTTTTGTTCGTGCATCTTGATGTACCTTAAGGTCAGGGGAAAGTAGAAGAGAAGTGGAGTGGGCTAATTCTCAGGTGTTTTGGACTGGCAACCATTTTTTGCTTCCTCAGCAGCCAGTTGAGGAAGGGGCGGCCCAGTGCCTTCCACGTTTCCCAGAGACCAGCCAGGCAGGACTGTTTCTCTGTGTAAAGTCCTGGGGTGGGGGTGGGGGAGCGGGAGCGATGGGAGAGGTCTGCTCCTCCCACCTCTGTACCACGCTTGTTGTTTTGAATCTTCGACAGTTAACTATTCATTTGTGTAGTGCGTTGAAAGGGTTTTTATGCCATGGAAATAATGTACTCCCAAAATAGAGGGCAGAAATTGACAATTTATTTGGTATGTGCAAAGCCCTCCATATTATGTTTTACAAAGAGGACTCAGTGTCGTCTACTATGTTAGTGTCTCTCACTTTAAAACTATACAGTTTATTAAATAAGGCCTCTTGTGAACCATCTGTTCCCAAACTAGGTGGCCCCAAATTATATGGTCTTGTAGGCTGAATAAGGGCCACCCAAAAATACCAAGTCCTGATCCCTGGAACCTGTACATGTTATAAGGAAAAAGAGTCTTTGCATAGGTGGTTAAGTCAAAGATCTTGAAATGGGGAGATTATCCTGGATTATCTGGGTGGGCTCTAAAAGCAAACACAAGTGTCCTTGTAAGAGAGAGGCAGGGGAAGATTTGATCCAGACAGACGAGGAGAATGCATTATGACCACAGAGGCAGAGATGGCAGTGATGGGGCCACAAGCCTGGTAATGCTGGCAGCCAGCAGAAGCTGGAAGAGGCAAGGAATGGATTCTTTCCTAGAGCCTCTGGAGGAGTACAGCCCTGCCAACACCTTGATTTCAGCCCTGAGAGACTGGTTTTGACTTCTGGCCTCCAAAACTGGGAGAGAACGGATGGCTATCATATTAAGCCACCACGCTTGTGGCAATTTGTTGTGGCGACTACAGGAAACTAATACATATGGTCATGCTTCTAGATCACATAGAATCAGTCCTGCATTGATGAATATTTTAAAGCTCTCTGCTGGGGCAGTGGCAGGTTTAGTATTGGAGACCACTGAATATCTTCCTGAACTCCGTAAATCCTAAGGAAAAAGTTTGAACGAGGAATTTGGTAAGAAGAGAAAATAAGTTATGTGTGTAGGAAAGAGGAAGTCCAGCATGGAAAGCAATTTTTTAAACTTTCATTTTTATTCCCCTTACTATATCACTGTATTTGCTCTTGTTGAGAGAATAAAGGTACAAAGTGACTTAGGCTTGGTCCTTAGCTCAGACGTTATTGAATATCCATCATTGTATATCAAATAAGAATTGCAAGAGTTGCAGGCACCTGGGGATTGAGGTCCAGGCCTGGGGAAAATAAGCAATGCAGAAGTGCCTCCGTGTGAGGGGATGTTAAAATCTGACTAAAAGCAACCTCTAGTCATCTTGAAATGAAGGCATTCTGGAGTTTTCAGGTTGCAGGAAAAAACCAGTGTTCAGGTTTAATTGACTGACTTCTGGGACCCAGGCAGCTAATTTGCACTCCCACTCTTACCCTACAAAACATCATGAAAATATACATAAAAGAGTAGCCAATCCGCTTTCTTTTTGAGCTGCTTTTTTGAGGTATAATTTACATACTATACTATTCACCAATCTTAAGTATAAAATCCAGTGATTTTTAGTAAATTTACAGAATTGTGCAATCATCACCAAAATTAAATTTTAGAGCATTTTCATCACTCAAAAAAGATCCCTTGGGCCCATTCTCAGTGAATCCCCATTCCCAACCCCAGCACCAATCTACTTTTGATCACTGGTCTACTCTAGAGTTAGGCTTTAGTCCCTCTGCTGGGCTGTGCCAATGGCCTCGTAAGTGGCCTCTGCTTCTGCTCAGTATGTTTTCTGCCTAGTGTTGGAGGATTATATGCCCTGATTAAAATCCTCCACCTTTCCATCACAATTTGAATAAACCCCAAAGGCCTTAATATGGCCTTTTCAAGGCCCCTTGAGTTCTGCCCCCTGCCAGCATCACCAACAACTTCTCAGGGTAATCTAGGAAAGGAACTGAGAATCAGCACAGCATGCCTTCGGGCGCAGTACACAGTTGGCTGTCCATAGGCAGGCCTCCCATCTTCCCTTGACTACATGCAAGGGATGTAGTCACTAGCCTCCTGTCTCGCCATTCAGTGAACACTAAGCCCTTCTCATCTCAGTCATCTGCGGGGTTGACTTCTTTTTGTCATTCAGCTCAAATGTCACCTTCTCAGAAAGTCCTTCCCTGACCTCCCCTAACTCAGAAGCCTCAACTCAGGCTCTCTGTATACTACTCCCCTGTGTTGTTCTCATCATTGCACGTAGTCACTCTCCAAAGTTCCATTTTTGATTTGTTTCTTTAGTGTCTCTCTCTCCCCACTAGAATATAAGATCCATGAGGGTCGAAACTGGATTGGTCTTGATCTTAGCTCTATCTCTATTATTTATAGAAACGCTTTTCATAGCAGCAGTACATTTTAAACCATCAGAGTGCCAACAATAGTAATTAATAATTATCAAATGCTTAACAGTGTGCCAGGCCCTGTGCTAAGTGCTTTATATGTATGAATGATTTAATTGAAGCTTACTACTTTTAATGTGAGATGAGTAAGGGGAGCATGCCTTCCAAATATAGTCTCTTACATTAAATTATTTTTTTCAGAGGCGTTGGGCAGTTTTCTTTCTCTTATTATTAGAACATTGATTTTAAAGACTGGATAAGTGTACATTGACACCAGTAATATGTATGTCAACGTATATGGACACCCTAAAAACTGAGCTGGAGAGGTTTTTGCTAGGAAGGAAAAGAGGAACAAAAAGCAGAGTATAAATACAAGCAGAGTCCGAAAAGAGCAGGACACAGCAAGTAGGCTTCAACTGGAGCACGGAGCACAGTATGTTTCAGGGGCGTGAAGAGGAAGGAGATGAAGCTGGGAGGTTGATTAGGCCAGATGTAAAGGTGCTAGTCTTTGAGTGCTAGTCTTAGTTCACACCTTAGTCTTTGAGCAAGATATGGCAAAATGGCTCTGGTTTTAAAGAGAACTCTTTTTTTTTTTTTTTGAGAAAGATTAGCCCTGAGCTAACTACTGCCAATCCTCCTCTTTTTGCTGAGGAAGACTGGCCCTGAGCTAATATCCATGCCCATCTTCCTCTACTTTATACATGGGATGCCTACCACAGCATGGCTTGCCAAGCGGTGCCATGTCCGCACCCGGGATCTGAACCGGTGAACCCTGGGCCGCCGAGAAGCGGAACATGTGCACTTAACCGCTGCACCACCGGGCTGGCCCTAAAGGGAACTCTTAAAGATTAAAAGAAACTGAAGCTAGAAGACCATTTTGAAGTATTTTATAGTAGGTCTGGCAAGAGTTAATTAAGCATGAAAAAATACAGTGGGACTAAAATTGCATATTCAAGGATTCCTTCCTTCTGACTTATAACTACACGTAAGTTTTCTTCACTGAGTTAAAAGATCTTACAGAGGTAAGATGTGGTGACTAACTGGAGGTGGAGTTTGAGTAGATGAAGAATAGATGAAGATGGTGAAATGTCTGACTTGGGAAGTTGAGTTTATGATGTCATTATCTAAGAACATCCTAGAAAGCAAATTAGGTGGGAATATGAAGGGACCAGATTTGAGAAACGATGAATTTAAGATGACTGTAAACATATATGCGAGGTGTTAAAGGAACAGATATTTATTAAAATTTACCTAGAGCCAAATCTGAACAAAACAGTGTGAAACTTGCTGGAGGTAGTGGAATTGTCCCTATCTAGCTTTGCTGTTGACTGAAAACACCTGTAAGAAGTCATCGTATATTTGGTCATCTTTTTGCTGAATGTTTTCCGTAGAAAATCATAGAATGTCCAAGTTGGAGAGGATTTTGGAAATCTTCTAGTCCAACACTGTGCCCAAGAGAAAATAGCCAGTGACCATTGTAACGAACAAATGCTGATCCACCCTCAGTGTGAACACCTCACAAGGAAGCCCACCATGTATGCGTTCCAGGGGCTCTAGTTTTTAGAAGGCCACCTGCACCCTGAACCAGACCTGCCTCCTGTTGTTTCTGCTCATTAGTTCTAATTCTGCACATAGAATATTCTCACTCATCTTTCCAGTGTGGCAGCTGCTCACTTAGAGTCCACTGAGGTAATCCAAAAATCCTAGTAGTTTATCATCTCAGCTCCACTGCTTAAAATTTATGGACCTATTTCTCACTCACCAGACAGAAGTTCCTCTACCCAGTAACTTTTCTAACGAAGCACAAGGGCCTGGTCAAAGCATCTGTAAGCAGTAAAAAGCAGTTCAGACAGTCAGAAGACATTCAGCTGGTCTATTTACTTAAGTCAGTTTGAACTATACCTGGAGAAAGGTCAGGCCTGGGAAGGTAGGTACAGGGGCACGTGCCGGAAGTTTTACTTGCTGTGTGTCTCCATCATGCCGCTAAGATCTGTATCAACAAAATCAGCATTGGACCAACAGGCTGCAAGTAACTGAACATGTTCTGTTGTACAAACATAGCCTAGATAAGTACGATAGACTATTAACAATAGACTTTCATATACAAGATAAGCCCAAAGGAAAAAGAATTTAAAGGTTTTTGTTGTTGTTGTATGTGTGTTTTAGATGTTGTCGAGATCTTAAGTGATGAAAATGAACTTGTGAATTGAACATTTTGAAAATAATACCTTTTAGATAATGAATCATTATATATTAATGAGCAGATTTTAAAATATTTTATTTTTTTCAGGTGTTAATAGGATAAGTGAAAAGAATATCCAGATATTAAGGTATCTCTTGTTTCACTTTGAGTTATATTTAAAAATTGTGAACACACACAAATGATATACTATTTATTATATCTATATCTAATTTATTTTAGAACTCAAAGCCTCGAACTTGGTGAATGCCTAGGCTGGACTATATAAGATAATAAAGCTGCAAGGGCTTTTATCTCTGTGGTTTTCAAACTCCGCTCAGTGGAGCCTTCTGCATTACATAAAAGTGACTCCAGGGCAGAGAGGAGGGTGTGTAGCTGGGGCTCTGAAGATTTAAAGAAAGGCTTCCACTGCTTAAAGAAAGTTTGGAAAACACAACTGTAATCTCATTCAGTAATGGTGGAAATTGAGACTCAGAGATATGAAAAGATTTGCCCTTGCTCTCACAGGGACCAGTGACAGAACTGTTTCCTGATTCTCCGTTCTGTGCTTCTCCATACTGCCTCCCTATAAAACAAGTATTATGTGCTGGTGAAGTATGGTCTTAAATAGCTTAATTTTATGTTCCATCATAATAGCCCCTGTGTTTACTTAATGCAATTTAAACCCACTTTCTTTGCTGTTAGTGGACTATGTGAAACTTATATCTTCTTTCTAGATAAAAAGTAAGATACAGCCATTTACTATGGGAAAGTGAGTTAGTACACACTGCTTAAATAGAAAGACAGTATTGTTACTCATGTTTACTATCGTGTTATGTCGTATGATAGACATATAGATTGAGGCAGGTGCTGTTTAGTAAATTAACGTGAGTTATCTCAGTTAACTCTTATTCTTTTGAGGTATATACTCTTTATCTGCATCTTATAGTATTAAATAGGTTAAATATTATTCTCAAGGTCACATACCTAGTAGATCACAGAGCTAAGATTTGAACCCTAACAGTCAATAACGACATCTAGAGAGACAGAATGATTGAGAAAGCAACCACAGAGTGGTGTGAGGTTAATAAGCAGTTAACTAGCTCAGGCAGTAAAGTGCTGTTCAACATTAACTGTTCTCATGGCATTTCTGAGACTGTACCAGCCCAGATATTTTGTATTTGGATCAATCTTGGAGTACCTTAGAATTTCAAAGGAAAACATAACTGCAGACTGGTGCTAGGAGAATATGGACCAGTTTTGTAAAATCCCCAGTCTCAGGCGCCTTTGGAAGGTAGAATGGTTCACATCCTAGGGGCTTTAGTCATGACCCAGAAATCTAGATATAACATACATTATAATGCAGTTTGTACTCAACTAAAATAAAGCATATGATCTTAATTCAAATCAAACTCATTTTCCACTTTACCCTCAAGTGTACATTCTCTTACTTTTTTCTTTTACTTAAAAAAAAAAAATCCTTACTGCTAAACTTCCTCTGTCTTTATTCCCTTTTCTTTCTTTTGAAAAATTGCATGTTTTAACAAATTTTTTATTCGATTTATTTACACTAAAAAACAAAACAAAACGGGGGACAGCCCAGTGGTGTAGTGGTTAAGTTTGCATACTCTGCTTCAGTGGCCTCGAGTTCATGGATTTGGATCCCAGATGCAGACCTACACACTGCTTATCAAGCCATGATGTGGCAGCGATGCACATGCAAAATAGAGGAAGATTGGCACAGATGTTAGCTCAGGGACAATCTTCCTCAAGCAAAAAGAGGAAGATTGGCAACAGATGATAGCTCAGCGCCAATCTTCCTCACCAAAAAAACAAAACAAAACAGTTCACGCATTTCTCCAACCCCCCATCCCTGGCCTCGTGCAGCTACCAATCTGTTCTCTGTATCTATGAGCTTGGGTTTTTGTTTTGTTTTGTTTTTAGATTTCACATATAAGAGAGATCATATGGTATTTGCTTTTCTCTATCTGACTTATTAGTCAGACCATATTGAGGAGGAACCAGACAATGCAAATTAGAAACATTATGTTACATTTCAAAAGAACATTTCCTTGCAGATGTTATAGCTGACTATACAGTCTACTCTTACCTTTCCTCTCAATGGTAAGGCAACAGAAGAGGAAGAGAGAGAAAGAAGCAGAAAATAACTGGGAGTGAAACAGAGAGAAATCATAATGAGAGACCCATTTTCAGGGTCAGTTGTTATTCAACTCAATTACTTGATTTACTTTAAAAAATAGCCTTTAAAAGCTATCCTTTTACATGTTCTGTATGTTCGTTTTGGGATTTCATGTTAGTCAATATTCTGGTGCAGAGAACAGATTCCACCCTAGACAATTTGAATAAAAGGATTTATTAAAGCATGTTAGATGGCTCACAGAGTTATTAAGATGATTGAATAAAAATCTGTAGGATGAGATTCCAGAATCTATTCTCAAGTCTATACTGCAGAACCAGGCTGCCCAAGGAGCTGCTTCTGCCGTGATCAGGAAGCTGCTTGTGAAATCAGGAGGCATCCCTTACTGCGTGTGTGGAGATAGGACCGCCTCAGTCTGAGCGGCTAGATTAGCCACAGTTACTAGTTCCGGAACAGCATCAAAGTGCTCCAGTCAGGAAACCTTGTGTGCAAAATCAGGAAGCTGCCGCTATAGCTTCAGGGTCCCGCATCATGCCACGTTTTCTACCATTGAGATGCCAATTTCTGCTAAATCACCCTCAGAGACAGAGTTGGGCTCCAGAACCATGCCACACTTGCTATAATCCAAAAAAACAAAATAGAGCATAGGTTCTAAATCAACTTACTATGGAGATAGTCACATTCTGTCACAGTCACAGGAGAGGGCACCTTAAGTAGCCATAGGGAAAGAAAGCGAGGCAGGACTGTTCACATGAGGAAAGATGCAGGTGCACAGCCACCAAGGAGAAGGGATAAGAATCCAGAAGATACTTTTAAGTTCTTTAGCTTAACTGTATAACAAAAACGAAAGCCTATAAACTATTTTCCTCTAAAAGTCCTTTTCTGTGGTCTGTGGCTTCTAAGGCCTTTTCTGCAACACTCTGATCAACCATCCAGAGTAGAATGTTTACCAGCTATTTCTTCCAGAAATGTCAGGCTCCCTTCAGTGTAAAGCTTTTCATAATTTTAAGTCAGGCAGAATTGTTCATCGTAAATCTTGGGCATACCAGAAGAGGCCAAGATCTCGTCTTTGTACTTTACTCAGAGATTTAAATCAAACCCATTTAAGTTCGTGTTACGATTTCCAAAACAACAAAGTGCAGTGTTTAAACAATTTTAAGACTTATTGAGGCAAAAAAACTTCCTTTTCCCAGAAATCCTTAACAATTTAATAAGCTTTATGCCTGAAAATAGAAATGTTTCACTTCTTTATAGTGTCACGAAAGTAAAGAAACACTGGATGACTTGACCAAACTGAGGGTATGGTCAGTCTAAAATAGCGAAAATCTGAATTACAGGTATTTTTTAAAGACGGATTTCAGTACTCTAAGGTACATAAAATAACTAGCAGCATTGGCAAATAGAAGTACTAAGCATCTTTTTTACAAATAAATGGTTGTTTTAAAATTCTTGTTTAAGTAAGTAAACCTATGCTGTCTTCTTTTAGCTACTAATTTTCCAAGAAAAAGAATTTCCCTCTGAAGGACTGCTGCTCTTCAGTGGCCTATTACCAATCAGTGGCCACTGAATTATTGAGTTTATCACGTTCATCGTCTTATGCCAAAGTAAACAAACGTGGTTTCTGTATCAGAGTGTTCTAAAGTCAAACCCTCTCCTTTCGCCTTTTCCCTCTTCTCCAGCTTCTAGTTCCAGTGCTGCTTACCTTGCTCGTAGGTTCTCTTTCCTGCTTGATGCCGAAAGCTTGGGATGAGGCCGAGTGGATTAGTGCGTGGTTCCCCAGCACTGGCTGTGCTTCGCTTGTGCTGCTCATTCCTTCGTGCTTTCGATCTAGCTGTCATTTGTGATAGTAACATTACTCAGTAATTTGAATTTTCTTAGTGTCTTTCCTCATCCTGAAGAATCTCCAAATGCATCATTTCAGTCTGTAAGTTAAATTATACAGCAAAGGTTCATGATAAAACTTGTTTAAATGAGGATGTTTTTTTCTTTTCCAAATAGCAATCTCTTCTATTTAGAACATTTAAATTGCCTAGCAATCTTGACTAACATTCTATTTGTTATAATTCTTTATGGAATGTCTTCCTACCTACTACTTATTTCCTAAAAATGATAGCACGAAACATATTAAGGTAGAATTTATCTAGTTGTAGTTTTGACAGATGACACTTCAGTAATCAAAAGGGAGAAACTGTAAGTGAAATAAAAAGGAATTCTCTTCAATAAAAATTCTCTTTAGCTCACAAGTTTAAAAAAATTTTTTTAACACTATGCTTACAATCATGCATTATTGTAAAATGATAAGCAGTATGTTATATGTGATCTTCTCTTTCTGTCACTTTGATGGTCCTTGCCTGTATTTTTATAGAATCAGGATTCTGATTTATTAATTTGATCTTTTGTTTTTCTGTTTTCTACCTCATTAATTTCTGCTTTTATTTTTATTATTTCCTACCACTTGCTTTCTTTTGTTTTACTTTTTTTCCTACCTTTTTGTGTTAGAAATTGAATTCACTTCATTCTTTCATTTTTATTGAAATAGGTGTTTAAGGCTAGGAATTTTCCTCTTTTCATTGCTCTAATGTATCTCAGATTCTGATGTGTAGTGTTTTCGTTGTCATTATTTTTCAGAAATTCTTTAATTTCTGTTTTTATTTCCCTTATCACACAAGAGTTATTTAATAGAAGGCCTTTTAATTTCCAAGTGGAAAGGCCTTTTTGTTTGGGGTTTCACTTTTAGTTTCTAGTTTTATTAGTTGTGACCAGAGGATGTTGTTTGTAACATTTCTACTTTATGGAACCTACTTATCTTTTATTTGTGCCCTAGAATATGATTGGCTTTTGTGAGTGTTCCCTGTGCGCTTGAGAGGAGGGTATATTCTCTGTTA
Source organism: Equus przewalskii (assembly GCF_037783145.1). Taxonomy (NCBI): domain Eukaryota; kingdom Metazoa; phylum Chordata; class Mammalia; order Perissodactyla; family Equidae; genus Equus; species Equus przewalskii. The sequence continues at coordinate 59,617,947 of NC_091833.1, forward strand.
TTAAAGTGTAGTGTTCAGTGTATACCCAAAAAGTCTACCTTACTGATTATTCATCTAAATCTTTTCTATCCTTACTTGTTTTTTGTCCATTTGTCTTGTCTCACACTGAGTGACCTGTTAAAGTCTCTCATTGTTCCTGTGTTTCTAGTTCTTACTGTGTTTCCTTTACTTTATGTCTTATCTAAGTGGTGGCTGTGTTATATGGTGCATAGAGTCAGAGTATTATATCTTTATTGTGGAATGCAGCTTTCACTTGAAGTGCCCTTTGTCTTATTTAATATGCTTTGGCTTGAAGACTTCCTGGTCTGATATCAGGATTTTAATCTGTGCTTTCTTACTGTTTTCATTTTCCTGGCAAATCTTTGCCCTTCACTTTATTAGTTGTCTTTTTGAATCAGTGCCATTTAAGTGTCCCCTTGAATACAGCATGGAGTTGAATCTTTTAAGAGCCGATATGAAAGTCCTTTTCTTTGAATAGGCAGGTTAAATCCCTTCACATTTATTGACAGACTGTTGTGTTTAGTCTAAGTTCTCTCATATTATTATTACATTATTATCTTGTGGTGTAATTTCTGTATGTATTATATTCTGTTTACTGTGTGTATTTGGTGTTTTCTTCTTTACTTTTTCTTTTTAAAATTCTTTTGTCACTTGAGAAGGTTTGTATTTTTATTCTAGTGGTTACCTTTGCATTAATACTTTTTATAGTGCACCGAAAACCCCCTTTTTTTCTTACTTAACCTTTTGTTTTTTGTCTGTTTTAAATGATATCCTTTGACAACCAGGGACCATCTTCTGCTTTCTCATTTTTCCTCTCTTCTCTTGCCATTTTTTTTAAAATTAAGATTATGATAGTTAACAACCATGTGAAATTACAGTTGTACATTATTATTAGTCATGTTGTAGGTACACCACTTCCCCCTTTGTGCCCTCCCCCCACCCCCCGTTTCCCCTGGTAACCACCGATCAGTTCTCTTTGTCTATATGTTAACTACCACCTATGAGTGGAGTCATACAGAGTTCGTCTTTCTCTGTCTGGGGCTTATTTCACTCAACATAGTACCCTCAAGGTCTATCCATGTTGTTGTGAATGGGACTTCTCTTCCCATTTTTAGTTACATCTGTTCTTCTTTGTTACACATATATACTTGTATATTATTCTTTAATGCCTTTACCCCACCCATGTTTTAGTCTCAACTCTTCAATTGAGTATTTAAATGTTCACCATCAGTCCTTTTGCAAAGTATTCCCAGTCATCTTTTTTTTGTAATGTTCATCTTTACCTTTGTTTCCAAATTTTTTCTGAAAAATTTAAAACCTACAGAAAAACCAAAGGATTTTCATCAGTTGTAACGCTTTCCCACATTTGCCAATGTTAATGTTGTTTTATTAGGATATGTTTCAGAGTTGATCAGTCTTGATCAATTTTCCCTAATATGAAAAATATGTAGTTCGGGTCTTTTTTTATTTCTAGGCAACTTTCTTGGATTATAGTTTTAATTAATACTTCTGTTTCATTGTTTTGACTTTTTTTTTTCAGAGGCACCAATTATGGTCAGCCTCCTTTGCCTGTCTTCCATTTCATTTGCTTCCCTTCCCACCCTGTTTACTTCTTTATCTCAGTTTTCATTCTTTTGGTTGTTCTGATTTTCTTCAATGCCTTTATTACGTTTTCATTATGATCTCTCCTTCCTTGTATACTTTGTAATTTGGTTTCCATTTCTTATATAATTTGTCTTTTTCTTCTCTTTCTTACCTGACTTCAGCCAACTCTCATTTCATTTCTTCTTGTTTGTTTGTTTGCTTGTTTGATTTGTTTCTTGTCCACTTCTGTTCTTTGGTTTTACATTTCTGATTCAAGGGTGATTTTTCATATCTCCACATGCTTGTTGGAGAATATTTAGTTCAGTTTGGAGTGTTACTGTTTCCTTGACTACGTATTTGTCTGTAGGGCAGCCAAGGGGGGTACTTTTCATCAGCAGAAAAGATTTTATTCACCTTTTCTAACATTTTATAGTAGTTTTGTATAGATGTGGTCTGCTTTAGTCTATTCCTGTTTTTCGTGGGCAGGATTCCTAGTTCGAGGGTGTCTTCTTCCGTGCGGTTTCTCTTTTGGATGGTGGTGGGAGAAGGAGGGTTGCCGTATGTTGCCTCTTTTTGTTTCTGCTGGTCCCTGAATTTCCCCTCTCATTTCCTCCTTTTCCTTTACTGCCATGACTCCAGGGGAGACCACTGCTTCTCTCTGTACCTGATTCTCCCCCAGAAACACTGCTTCTCCTAGGCTGCTACTTCTGGTCCCCTCCCACTTTCAAGCCCTTACTGCATAGCCAGGGCTGTAGACTGTCAAGTTCCAACCTATGCTTAGTATCCTGGCTTTCATTGTTCGCTTTCTGGGGGTGAGTTTGTCTGTGCTTCCTCTCAGCCTTCTGCTCCCCTCTGCTCCTGTTCAGTCTTTTCAGCTTCTCTCCCGTTCTCCTTCTCTCCTATGGCCTGCAGTGTTGGCAGGTGGACTGTGGGAGCTCTTTTAGAAAAAATTTTCCCTCTGCTTACAAATATTTGAAGGTTGCACTCTTCTCTGTCTTTTAGGGATGCTTAAAGTATGGAGCCAATGTGGTTTTATTTATTTGTTATCTTTATTGTTTTTACGGTTGTTTTCAAAGGATGAGGGGGAGATTTGGAATCAGGCCACTGCCGTTGTTCTCCAAACTCAGAAGTGTCGTCTTGGCCTAATCTAAACTTATGAGCACTTTTTGATATCAAAGCAGTTTTTCCACTTTTATTAATGATTTCCAAATTGCTGATTTGTGATTTTTTTACTAATTTGCGACTTTTTACTAAGGAGATATTTTCTTTCATTATTTGACAATGTAACTTTATAAGAGACTTGAGAAAAAACTGTGCCCCAAATCAGAATGCTAATTATCATAATAATTAGAGTATTAGTTTTTGATTTTCAAGTTGTCTTTAATAAGCGACTTGGCCATTAAAATCAACAATTTTTAGAATAAGATTCTATTCATCTATTGCTTTTATATAATAATAAAATATTTCTATATAATATTTTCTTGGTGAAAAATTACTACTAAATTTCAAATATGAACAATGTCATTTCCTATTCTGTGAATTTTTTTCACATAATGCCTTATTAATAAAGATTGAATCTCTGTCTTTTATAGATAAGAACTAAAAGAGCCAAACAGGGAAGCATTCATACTTCAAGATCTCTAAGAACAGGTAGCAATATTTAATATGGAACCAAAGTCTTGTGAATCAAATAATGAAGATCTTTTATCAAGTAGTGGCATCACATCCAATGGAGGTATGTATTCTTTATAGAACAAAATGGGAAAAAATTAGAATTAAGCAGTCTTCATAATATTCATTCAAACTGCTGTTTTTTAGTATGTTTTCGTTTTAACTGTGCTGGGCACAGACCTTGGTCATGAATGTTTACCATGTTGTTTGTAATTCTACTTTCTGAGGAAGAAATTGTTTAGTCTTTTAAAAATAGCATATCTGTTTCTTAGCATATGTTTACATTACTTTTTTGGTTTAAAAATTGTCTCCATGTTGAGGCACTTCAACACATTCCATGTTTCCCTAACGTCTTCTCTTCCTCCGTCCACTCTAAGCCAGAATTTGTATCGTTTTCCCTTATCCACTCCCACATCCAGTCAGGTACCAAGTCCTGTTACTTCTATTCTCAGAAATGTCTCGAATCCATTTTTCTCTTTCTGTTCCCATTACTGCTGTCCTACTTCAGGCCCCCATCAACTCTGACTGAAATTATTTCAGTCAAGAGATAGTCAGGAAAACAGAAACAGGTGGAATAAATAGGCAGAACTTAATACAGGAACTCTGTAACACAGGTGTTGAAAAAGCTGAGAAGTCTCGCAGGGAATGGGTAAGACAACCCAGAGATTACAAACTGCAGGAAGCTGCTACCAGCCCTGGGGCTAGAAGGACCATGAGAAAAGAAACTGTTCTGAGGACATAGAAGCAGGAGCTAGAACCACAGAGAGGGCTGCCCAGAGGGATTAAGCCACCACTAACAGGAAGCCCATCTGAGGCAGGTGAGAAGGAGCAGTACCTTAGCTTCTCGTCTCCTCCTGCCTTCTCATTGTTCGCCAGCGCCTCCTATGGTGAACCTACCAGGAAACGAGTTGGGAAGAGAGCCTGGGAAAAGTAGTTCTCTACACCACACAGCAGACTAGGGGAAAGACAGAGAAGGGATTTTCTGGCATTCAGGCAAATGGCCTGCACAGTCTTGACTGCTTTCCCTGTCTTGTCTCTCTCATCTAAAAGTATGCATCCAGAGTTTATTCTCAGTTACAGGTCTGTTGTTTTACTGTTCTGCTTAAAAACCTTTATTTTAGCAGCCTTATTTTGCAAAAGCTTCTGCTTCTCCCATCCAAATACTAACCAGGCCCTATCCTACTTAGCTTCCGAGATCAGACGAGATCGGGCGCGTTCAGGGTGGTGTGGCCGTAGACAAGCTTCTCCTTCTTAGGATGCTCTTCCCATCCTAAGATGCCATTGTCACTTCCGCCCCACTATACCCATCTGCCCTGCCCACTTCCTCACCTCCCCACTTACACTATATTCCTCATACTCATCACGGGCACTGGCACTTAGCTCATGGGTTGTCTTTGCTTCCTCAGGCACATTGTCATCTGGTAATATCATTGTCCTCATGGATGACCTGTCTAAGATCTTAGACCCACAGCTTCTTGACCTTTCTAGTTATTATCATTTTGACTTTTACTCTAGCCACCCACTTTCATATCTTGGCTCTATCCTCTGGACTGTTGGGTCTGATTTTGAGTCCTCCTTCCTTTTGCATGAAAGGTAGCATATGTTTTCAGCTGAGTGGTTTTCTCAGCCTGCTTATAGAAAAGCTTCTCTTCATTTCACACTGTCTCTGTTCCTCAGTCCAAGCCAGTGGTGTTTCTTGACTGTAATTCTCTAAAATCTTTGTGGGTCTTCTGTGAATCATACTGGGTTTCACTTACTTTGTCTTCCCTTTAAATATCGGAATTTCCTCAGAGTACTCTTCTTAATCCTCTTCTCTTTTCACTCTTTACACTGCCCCCAGGTGATCCCATTGACTCCAGAGATTCACTGGAACTCATATGCTGATGATTCCTGAATCCTTATCTCTGAAACAAAACACGCTCCTGAACTTCAAGTCCGTGTACAGTATTTGCAAATCAAACATCATTACTTGGATGTTGCTGAAGCTCAAAACCCACGAGAAATCTTTGACACCTCCGTCTCTCTTACTTACCACGTATATTTCTCAAATCCATGCTCTTGTATCTATCACCACTGCCTCTGCTCCAAGACAGACTCTTGCCACTTCTTGCCTGTATTGTTGAAAGCTTTCTTCCACTTAGATTCTCTACCTTCAGTTTTTTCCCCATCCAATGCCTTTTCCACACTGATGCCAGAGAGCCTTTTCAAACCACAAACCTAGTTATAATACCCCCCTACTTTCAAGTCCAGTAATGAGTCCCCAGAGCTTTCAAGATGAAGTCTGAAGTCCTTGGCATGACCACAAGACCCTTCATGATCTGACTTATATTTTCATTCTCATATCTGGCTGCTACTTTCCTTTCACCTGGAATATGCCATGCTTTCTCAAGCCTCTTCACCAACAATTATGGTGCTCCCACTGCCTGGAATGCTCTTCCTCTTCTCCTGTCCTCCATACTAGTTAATTCTTGTTCAACAATACTTCAGAGTTCATTCAGCTCAAGCGTCACTCGAACACTGTCAAATATCCCTTCTCCTCCCTAATCCTCCTTTTTACCTTGTGCTCATCTCTCTCAGAGCTCTCACCAATCTTTCTCTTGTCTGTTTTCCCCATGATGCCTCGGGCTCCTCAGGGTTCAATAAGGGAATCATCTAGGATAATGTTTGCCACAAGGTTATTTCATAAGTTAATTAATTGATTAATTCTTTAATATTTAGGTTCAAGTCCATTTTTTATATCATCTATTCGTGGTACAATAATTGAAAACACAGCTTCAGCTGGGACATTGACACAAATTCCTTTTTTCCCTAAATATGAAGTGGAACTTGATTCTCATAGAAAAGTCGTCCCTTACCCTGGAAAAGAGCACATTGAACGTGTTTTAGAAGAGTACTCCCATCAAGTCAAAGATTTGCAGAGAAGACTAAATGAAGTGAGTTGCATTTTTACTTCTAGTACCTGAGGCCATTTTGGGATGACAGTGAAGCACGTTGCGTTGGAATAGAACCTAAACTTCCTGGAAGAAAAACTTAACTGGTTAAACTTGTTAATTTGGCCTATGCCTTCTATTTCAGTATTAAAAATTGGACTGATGAAAAGTCTACATACCTATTTTTCTTTTGTTAATAATTAGTCATAATGCATTGGTTTCATGGTTAATTTTAATGAAATTTGAATAGCTCAAAATGTTATAATTAATGACATTCGTCTGTAATTTTGATTAATAATTGGTTCAGGCCTGCTGTTCTCCTATCACAATACCTGGTTTTTCTATACAAAGCAGTGGTAGGAATAAGTTTTTAGATACATGTGTATACATGATAGCTACATAGTATATGGAAGTTATTTGCTAAAAATTTCAAGAGGACTGTACGTAGAATCAAGCTGGCTATAGCCAGCTTTACAGTTGCATGTTGGGTCCCAGTAGTCTACAGCCTAAAAGTCAAACTTACCATCGGATACGAGGCACTTCATCATATAACCTCCCCTTGTACATTTGAGCCTTATCTGCTACCTGTTCCCCATATGTTCCCTCCATTCCAGGGATATCAAGTTACTTGCTCTTCCCTGCATGTACCATGCTATTCTAGACCTTCATGCCTTTGCCCGGGCCATTTCTTCATCTTTACCTTGTCTGCCTGGCAAATTCTTATTACCCATCAAAATTCAGCTTAAGCATTTCCTTCTCCAAAGCCTTTCCTCTAGACAGCATTAGGTGTGTTCTCCGCTATATAGCCTGTGTGCACGTGTCTATTATAGTATTTAGTACATTTTATTGTACTCATTAAGGCATTGTTCTACCTCACGAGACTGTGTGAACACTTTGAGGAAAAAAGACTATAACTTTATTAAGTGCTGAAAATGATGTACTATTGAATTAAATGTAGGGGATACAAAGATGAATAAGATAGGATCCATAAAGAGTCCATAGACTTGAAGGAGAGCTAGTATATAAACAAATAGTGACAATACCTTATGGTAAGTACACTAATAAAGATGGATGAACGGATGGACGGACAGATGGACAGACATGGATGGATGGATGGATGGATGGATAGATAGATAGATGGATGAAGCACAGAGGTACCAATGAGGGAAAGAAATGGTCTCTTAATTCACTTTCTATGTCCATCCTCTGACAGAGTATCTGACATTTGATTGACTCCCAATAAATATGTATTAAATCAGTTAAATAAATAACAGGCCTATTTGGGTACTTGTAATATTTAGCATGAACCTCCTATGTAACAGATATTGTTCTATGTACTGGATATATAAAGATGGAAAAGACATGGTCCTTTCCCTGTACACGTTTACAATCTTGTGGCTGAGATATTTAAAATAGAAAATGTTAGTAACAGTGAGATCTGTGCTACAGTAGGGGTAAGCAGTGATGCTAAATCCAATCTATGCTTTACATTCCTTATCTTACTTGACTTTTCAACAACATTTGACACAGGTGACTATCCTTTTCTTCTTGAAGCACTCTTTTCTAGCGGAAGCACTCTTTCTAGTTCTTATGGAAATATGCTCTCCTGATTTTCCTTGAGCTCGTTCTTTTTCAGTTTCTTGTTCCAGCAAAACCCTCCGTAGACAGTCCTAGTGATTCTCATGGCTTCTGTTGCCATTTATGCAGCAGTGAATGCTTAACTTATATTTCTAGTGCAGACCTCTTATCTTAGCTTCACACCAGTGAGTATACCCACATACTTACTTATATTTCTACTTGAAATGTTTCCCAGGCTCTGTAAACTCAACATTTCCAACTGTTTACATGATCTTTCCCCCAAACCTACTCTTCCTCCGGTATTCCTTCATAGTTGCACGAGGCAAAGACCTGATTCATTCCTAATACCTCTTCCTCTTCCCTGACGTCCACTTTATCACTAGGTCCATCCGGTGTACCTCATATATATTTCTCAGCTCTTTCCATTTCTACTGTTACCATCCAAAGTTCAGACTACTGTAGTCATTCATCTAGACCATAAAAGGTGAAGGTAAAGGGACTTACCTTATATTGACTACATAAACATTGTTCATTGCAGAATCAGGTGGTATCCTATTACATTTTCTTTCTTGTGTAACATTTTGTTTTTCTGGTGGTTCCTAATGCTTTTTATTTTCCTCATACTATTTGCCTTCATCATATCCTCATTTAAAAAAAAGAAAACTGTCATATAGGTTGTCTCTCAAATTCTCCATTGACCCAGGACTCTTCAGGAGTCTTCCGTCTTTTTTCCCAGTTTAGATGAGTTTCTCCTTAGGTCTGTTGTATAACTATTTTCCTAAGACTCCCATCACTGCCTTCCTGGTTGCACCCATGATTTCCAGGAATCACTGTTTCCTGTCTTCCTCTTTCTTGGTCTACTTCATGTAGTCAAAGCACATCGTTAGAAACTTAAAAAAGAGTAAATGGGACATACATTTTATGAATCTTGGCATTCTGAGAATGCCTTTAGTTGGATAAAAAAAGTCGTATTATCTCAATCCTTTGAAAATATTGTGCCCTTGCATTCAGTAATGCTGAGAAGTAGATGTCTGTCTGATTCTTGTTCCTTTATAGAGAGATGTTTTTACTTAATTGAGATTCATCTTTGGAAGCTTTAGAGTCTGCTCTTTATCTCTGAAATTTCACCATAATGTGCTTAGTTGTGGATTTTAGTTTTTTTACTCAATGTGCTAGGGATTCAGTGGCTCCTTTTGGTCTGCAGATTTGTGCCCTTCAGGTTTAAGGAATTCAGTTGTGTTTTTTCTTTGATAGTTTTCCCACTTCTCTCTTTCTGAACCACCTGATAGTCAGATATTATCTCCTAGGTTGAACCTCTGAATCTCTTACCTTTTCTTTCAGTTTTTTTGGTCTACTTTTTCTGCTTTTGGGGGACATTTCTTGACTTCCACAATTTCTATTGCAACTTTTTAGTTTGCAGACATTTTTAATTTCGACAAGTTCTTTCTTCTCCCCTGAGCACTTCTTTGGCATAGTATCCTCTTACTTTATGGCTGTAATGTCTTTCAGATTTCTCTGCAAATAGAAGTTTTAGGAAGTATTCTTCCATTGCTGCATTAAGTTTATTTCTGGATCTTTTTTTCTGGACGTTTGCTTGTCTGCTTCATCTTGGTCTCTGGGTTTGTTTTTTTTAACAATCTTCCTTCAAGTGTTTAGTGGTTTGGGGCTTTTTTGTTCATACTCAAGGATGAACAATGAAAAAGATGATGGCAAGCTCTCTGTTCATGAGCAGAACTTGGTGGCTCTGCTTTGCAATGATTAGATGGGCATCAGTTGTTATGCTGGGAGATCCCTCAGTGCCTGATTTTAGAGATCTTAGTGAATTTCTTTGTAGTAGAACACCTTGATTTTGGGTGGTGGTTATCTGCTGTCAAGTATTTTAAGTGGGTTGGAAGTGGGGGTTTACTTTTCTGTATGTAGAATTTTAACCAATTCTCCTGTTTTCAGGAACAAAACTTATTCCTATCTCTATCTTGAGCCAGAAGTCACATTTGTTTTAGAAATAGTGTTTTGGTTATAAAGTAGAGAATAGATTGAAGAGGGCAAGCTTGAGACGGTGAGACTAGTTAAGGTATTCCAGTAATCTAGGTGTGAATTGGTTAATTAAGCTCTGAACTATGGTGAAGGGGGAAGGAAGTACACATAAAAATAATAACATATAGTTTTTTTGAAATTATTAGCTATAAGGAAATATGTTCCTCTAGCAATGACTAATTTGCATGGCATTTTTTTCAGAGCAATGAATTGCATGAGAAACAAAAGTTTTACTTAAGGCAGTCAGTCATTGATTTGCAAACAAAACTTCAAGAGATGCAAATGGAGAGAGATGCCATGGTTGACATCAGGTTGGGATTTGTTACCTGAAATTATTTTAAAGTTTTACTCTTTGTAGTATAAAGCTACTTGTGTGAATATGAATTTTATCAGTATTATTTCTTCTCTTTCATTTACTTCATAGACGAAGGGAGAGTCAGTCCCAGGAGGACTTAAGAAATCAGCTTCAAAATACGGTTCACGAACTTGAAGCTGCCAAATGCCTTAAGGAGGACATGCTGAGAGATAGCACCACCCAGATAGAGCAGCTAAGAAGGACGATGCTTGGTCATGAGGGAGTGCTTCAAGAAATCCGGTCAATCCTAGTTGACTTTGAAGAAACTTCAGGCAAGAAAGTCTACGAACACGACAGCATGGCCACTCTCCACTTCCGCAGCTTGGGCACAGCCATTAGTAAAATCCTGAGAGAATTAGACACAGAGATTTCTTATCTTAAAGGGAGGATATTTCCAGTAAGTGGTGAGAACACTACTTCAATTTTATATTAAAATTCATTAAGAGAATAGTATTAGGTGTATAATTTTTTAAGTTCTTGAAAGTAAGCCAAGTTTTCATTTTTGTTCTCTAAAATGACAGAAGTTACTTCCACAATGATCTCTCAGTAAATAAAGGGAATTAGCTTGGTTTGCCTGTATAGCTTCATGAGAGTGTAGCCAAAGTAAAAGATTTAATGAAATACAGTGATAGGAGGTATCTCATTTTCTTGTTCTATTTGCATCTTTCTAAAGCATTCCTTTAGTTGGAAAATGTCTAAATTTTCCAAGCTTTACATTCATCAGTCCCTAAATCAACATTTCTTTTTTGAAACCAGGTAGAGGATCAGCTTGAAGCACTGAAATCTGAATCACAGAGCAAAATAGAACTACTTCTTCAACAACATCAAGATAGGTAGGTTTCTGACTGGAGTATAGTCATGTGCTGTATAATGACGTTTCAGCCAACAATGAACCACGTGTGTGTCAGTGGTCCCATAAGATTAGTACCTTGTAGCCCAGCGAGTAGTGGGCTATACTGCCCAGGTTTGTGTATGTACACTCTATCATGTTCGCACAATGACAAAATCGCCTGACAACGCATTTCTCAGAACGTATCCTTGTCGTTAAGCAATGTGTGACTGTATAGAAATCATAGTGAAACTAAACGTCAGATCCGCAGTCCCTCATCAGCAATTCCAAAATCTAAAAAGCTCTGAAACACAGAATTTTTTTTCATAGGTTTGTGGCAAATTCATGTTAAAGAAAAAATTATTCTGGCAGTTGTTAAAATGGTAAGGAAGACTTTATTCAAGACTATTGCAGTAGGAATTTGCATTAGGGAAGAGAGATCAGGCTCAACTCCCAATACAACCAGGAAAGTGGAGGTTTATAGCCAAGGAGCAGGGTCAGGGGGTCAGTGGATGGAAAATCACTAAGAGGAGACATCGGGGTGGGGGGATTCTCCTAAACTGACTTAACAGGATTCTTACCAAGCCTGGGCAAGACAGGCCAAAGTTGGGGAGGCGAGGGAGGAAGGGTGCCAAGGTCAAAGCCTAGTAGAGGCTCAGAGGAGCCTGCCTAAAGTTTGGTCAAGGAGAGAGTCTTTGTCACTCATTTGTTGGCAAAACCTGACCTGAGCTAATATAAAGCTATTTATCGTCTTTATGGTTTAGTGTGAATATTTAAAAACCTGTTGTTGCATTAGTAATATGTTTGGCTTGTAGGACACTTCCCTAGGAGTGTCATATAATATATAATGCTTGTAATTTATCATCATTGTAAGATTTTTTTGAAAATCTAAATTCCAAAACCTAGCTGGCCCCCAAAGGATTTGGATAAAGGGTTCTGGACCTATCTTAGACACTTCTCATAAAAAGAGTAGCATATTCAAAGCCAAAAGAAAATACTTACTTTAAGAGTGTTGAAAGTTATTAATTTCTGAAATAATTCATAGGGAAAATCTTGTGTATCAAATAATAGTCATCACATTCTTTTTATAGGATTGAGCAGTTAATAAATGAACATGAAATTGAAGTAACAGGACTTACTGAAAAAGCTAGCAGTGCTCGAAGCCAAGCCAACAGTATCCAGAGTCAACTGGAAATCATTCAGTATGTGTGTCCTGCTGGTTTGAAATTGGTAGTCATTTATCTTCATTTTAGAGATATTATTTTAATTAAATTTTCTGCTCTAAAATTTTTTAAAAATTGCTTAATAATTCCACAAGAAAGTAAAACTTTTCTAACATTCAAATGAATAGCAAAGATTATTTAAATGATAATATATGACCATATCAGAAGTTTTATTGCAAGTATTTGGGCCTCTTGGAATTAGATGTTTTAAATATTGTTCATATTTCAACTGATAGGATAAATCAAAGACACCCGCACTATATATATATGTGTGAGTTATGAATATACATAAATAAAATGTATATATATGCATATAAATAATTTTATAATTTGAGCTTGTGTGTTGAAACTTTTTATATGAACATTTTCAATTGTGCACAAAAGTAGAGAGGAAATAGTACAAATGAACTCCTATATACACATCACCCAGCTTCAGCAGTTAACATTCTTGAACTGAAGCTTTGAAGAAGCAATTTTGGAAAATTTTGGCCTAGTAATGCCATAGAAAATAATGAGTGGAAGTATCTAAAAGCTGGAGAACACTTAGGTATTACACTTATTCTTAGCTTGCCATTTGTTTTTATTCTCCCTTTAAACCCTTCTTAGAGAACAAGCAAGAAACCAAAATTCAATGTATATGCGTCAACTAAGTGAACTGGAATCTACTGTTTCTCAGCTACGTTCTGAGTTAAGGGAAGCCAAAAGGATGTATGAAGACAAGGTGAGGTTAGATTTTGCTGCTCTGCTTCCAGAGACTATTATACACAGAACCAATTATATACTTTTTATTTTGGTGAGGAAGATTGGCCTTGAGCTAACATCTGTTGCCAATCTCCTCTTTTTTTTTTTCCTTCCCAAAGCCGCAGTACATAGTTGTATATCCTAGCTGTAGGTCGTTCTAATTCTTCTATGTGGGATGTTGCCACGGCCTGGCCTGATGAGTGGTGTGTAAGTCCGTGCCCAGGATCTGAACTGGTGAACCCCAGGCCACCGAAGTGGAGTGCATGAACCCAACCACTCAGCCACGGGACCAGCCCCCCAATTATATACTTTTTAATGGAATACTTGAAAATGATGAATCAAAGTAATAATTTCAAACTAAAAGCAGTTTATAAGGTGGAGTAGGAGGATGTCAAAATGTTAAATTATAAACAATTTTAATTTAAATTGTTGCTCAAATTCATTCTCAGATAAAATGTTGCATATTTCAGGTAAGTTTCTAAAAGTAAATTTAAAAATAAGGCCATTTAAATTATTTTTACAAAGCTTAGCTTTAGCAAATACTTTGGTACCAGCTGGTCTCTCCCTACCACTCAATACTTTAGGGGCCTTCCTTCTAGCTCTTACTTCAACTCCCAATTATTATCGTGTGGCTAGCAAACTGAATTAACTTCAAGACTGGTCTAAATAAAAATAATTAGGAAGGTAAATCTTCATGGCTCATCGCACAATTCCTCTTAAAACCAGATATTAATTAACATTTGATTCTGTCGTTTTTGTTCTCTCACTTTCCACAGCTAAAGGGGAGCTATTCACTATCATTATCAATCATTTATCCAGAACTTATGCTTCTGTTCATTTCAAGCATTTATGAAACAGTAGAGACCCTAAAAAAACAAGTGAAGAGCTACCTTTCAGAGGGGCTTGTGTTCTTTGTTCCCTAGGAGAAGGGTGATCATACAGGCCCATTTGGTGAGACAGTCCCAGTTTACACCTGCTATCCCAGTGTTCTGTTTTGTTAAACCACCTTTCATCTCTAAAGTGTCGCAGTTTGGAAGATAAATTCCATATGTAGTTATCCTACATGTAAGAGAGTCTACAATTCTAACCATTGCTTTTAGCCAATTTCTCACATCTTAGCTGATTGGGAAGAAATAGAGTATAAGGAAGCTACCAGATTTTCTTTATACAGTAACCCAATTCTACAGAGTAACAGTATGAGAAGAAAGCTTCACATGGGAAGAAGCAGTTGAATATTGCAGCTTTCATTTTTCCAGGCATTTGGCCTCCTTTGGGCCACCCCTCATTGAATTACCACTGTTACCCCTGGGCTGGCCACAGGAGGAGGCTGTTCTTCCTCGGTTCTCTAGTTCGGGCACAGAAGGAATGTAAGACCTTGACCTTATTCCCTGTGGCCCAGCTAAAATAAGAAGGAAATTTTAGACATAGCTTTACTAAAGTCTAAACAATAAAGAGTAACATGAAACACTGTAATCTCAGTTATGAGATTTGGATCCTCTACAGCAGTGGCTTTCCAACATTTTTGATCACTACTCACAGTAGGAAATAGTTTACCTTATTATCTAGTGCACACATCTAGCTGAAGCAAATTTTACTCCCTTTATGTATGACACTGGCTATTTTTTGTTCTCTTCAGATGCTGATTTTTGATGCTCACTAAATGATTCATGATTCACTGGTGGGTTGCAGTTTGAATAACACTACCCTACCAAACCCTTCTTAGCTCTTAGCCTAAATGTTTGTGTCACGGTCATTTCAACCACTGTCCCCTAGGAGCAGTTTTAAGGAACCTTCCACTGCCTAAGGGCTAAACCCAAGAAACAGAAGCCTGGAGAGAAACATTTCTGCTTTTCTGCTTCTCCGAGGTCTGCTTTTTGTGTTCTAGCTTTTTTTCCTCAGGATGAGCTTTTCCTCTGAAGATTGACAGCAGGAATGTCCACCCTGTTCTGGGCAGACCAAGACTACACAGAAGGTCTTGATCTCGCCCTGCGGGATGGTCACGATTTCAGTACAGCCTAGGGTGGAAGGAGGCTTTATCACTCGTCTCTGGTGAAGGCTGGCAGGTGGGTGGAAGGGCGCGCT
This sequence comes from Equus przewalskii, assembly GCF_037783145.1. Lineage (NCBI taxonomy): Eukaryota > Metazoa > Chordata > Mammalia > Perissodactyla > Equidae > Equus > Equus przewalskii. The sequence continues at coordinate 59,632,974 of NC_091833.1, forward strand.
GGTGATCTGACAGTGAGAGAGGAGCTAGGAGAGCTGTTGTGTTACAGTCCAGCACAATAACTGATATTCATCACTACCCAAACCATTCTGAAAAGATGAAATATTCACTGTTCATTGACAAACTCTTTGAAAAGCCACAAAGTGCTAAATAAAACTCAACTCACCTCTGTTTTCTTACATAATTTGAAATTGCTATAGCTTTCCATTGTAATATTAGTTGGAAAAATTGTGCCTTCATAAGCTATCACCCATTATTTGCTAGTTTGCTTATGGTCTGATACATAGCATCATGCTGATCAATTATAAATTTAGGCATGGTAGGAAATTTTAACAAATACTGAAACATCCATCTAGAGAATACAAAAATAGTGATTGAGTTTTTATAAATATTTATCTCTTTGGCATTGTAGAAGTATAAGCAGCCAGATGAATGAGTGCAAACTTTTTTATATCAATGTTTTGAGGTTATATAGATAAATGATAATGCATAAAGATATGCTGTTAGAATCATTATCTTATTGTGCTCTAATGTAAACAGTGGATCACCAAGAATTTTGATAGTCTCAAATACACAATGTTTAATAGAAGTAAGGGAGGATATAACAGCTTAATTAATTTTAATCTAGATCATTGAGATTTATAATACAGCAGTTTGAACCTGTTCAAGTTGGCACCTGGTTGATGCTTAACTAGGCTCTCTTAATAGTAACTCCCCTTAGTCGGGGAACACTGAGAGGTAATTATCTTGTCATGTTCATAGAGAGTTGAATATACTCTGGCCTGAAATGGCAGTAATACATGGTGTAACTGAGCAAGGAAGATCGAGCCATTTAACAAAAGGATTTCATTTTGGAGTCATGAAAAAGTCTATTGTTATGAAATGTTTTTGTTGTAATGAGTTGAATATAAAATCTAAAAAACACAGATTTTTCATTTCTTTCATTTTCATATACTTTGACTTTACATTGCTAAAGCCTATTAAAACTTTAAAATCTATTTTATTTTCTGCTGCTTCAGTGCACATTTTAGTATATACTGTCCAAATAACAATAAGGAAAAAAATCAAAGAAAATAATACGTAAAGGCTGTGATTAAAAATAAGCTTTGTGTGAAAAGAAATTTATAAGAGTGTGTTGATATTATTATACATCAACATACTTTATGAGAAACAGTGTTAGTATTTTCTCCTAAGGTCACACTCCTTCAGAAAAAAAGTGTTTATTATTTTAAACAATTGATGACATGACAGGTCTGAACAAAACTTTCCCAACTAGAATGCATGAATTTAGAGAAAACTCATTTAGGAGGTCATTGTTTCTCTTCAGATTAACAAAAGTATTTTCAGATTGATGAAAATAGAAATTGGGTTTCAAGGAAAATTTTAGACATAGCTTTTGTAGCTTACGAAAGTGTTTTACCGTAATGCTTTTTTCTATTCTTCTTTTTCCATTTTAGGAGAACCTCCAGAATTCCCCTTTACGAATTTGGACGAGTAGAAGCTGTCACTATTGGCTCTGTAGATTTGGCTTTACTCTTAACTTTCGCTTTTTGACAACAAAAATATCCTGTGTTCTTGTTTATATGTTTATTTTTCCTACTTTGAAAGCATTTGGGGCTGAATTTTATACTCAAAAAGTAAAGATTTAGTAGCACTGGCTGGAGCTGTATTCTGTGCAGGAAGATTCTGTGCAAACCTTTTTGCATAGTTCTGCCAATGCACCTCTGTGCTGATCTGCAGCATTGCTTACTATCTGCTATCTGTGTCTTTCTGAGCACAGGAAACAAGAGGTACAATTTGGTGTGATTGGTAATATCTCTAAAATCACTATCAGATAAGAATGAGATCCCAATACTTATTTGTCCAGTGATCCAAAACAGAAATTGATTCATAGATGGTGAAAGGGAAAACCAGTGCTGCTATTTAAAAAGAAAAGAAAAAGAAAAAACTTTTACTATATCTCAGATGTCAGTATTTATTCTGGACATTTTAAAAGGCTTTTCTTTATAGTGTTTTGTACAGCTGTTTGTATCAGCTCAGCTGCTACTTCAATGGTTTTCCCTTTCACTCTCTATTTATTTTTTTGATTGGTTAATTAATCTACATATTTTTACACTAAAAAGTGAAAGGTAAAAGCAGAGCTATAGCAGTTGAGTCAGTACTGACAACTACAAAACCAACATGTCTCTAGGGGTCTGGAGGAACTTCTGATACTTAATAACCTTAGATGGAAAGATAAGACTTGGCTCTTTTCTTTTTCTTTTCTTTTTTAAATTTTGGTCTCATAGATTTTACCATCAAGTTTGATATTATCAAATGGTCATCCAGAATTTTTTAAAAAATGAAAACAGACATAAAATAGCAAGTCTTAATTTAAGCTTTTAAAGCACATATACAAATACTTTGCTCAAAGATAGAAGTGGTTTTATGCCAGGCCAGGAGTAGAAAATGTTTTTAGTCATATGATGCAACTTCTCAAATTGAAAGTGTTCTTGTTAAATTTATAACTCAAAATGTGATTTCTTTGACCATGTTTTGTTTCCAAAGACAGGTGGAAAATACAGAATTTCAACTTTATTAATACTGTTCTTCTCATATAAAAAAGTATTAGAAGCAGAATTGAAAGGAATTTGAAAGATCACTTTTCAATACTCTTTCAAAATACTCTTTTCAAACTATAGATGAAAAAAAATTGAGACTCAGTGAGGTTATGTGACAGAACCTGGATCAGAGCCTAAGGTGTTTGACTCTTAGTCTGATCATATTGCCTCTCTGATCACGTTTGTCTGCCCAAAGTAAAAGTTGGTGAGTTTTTTCCTAAGTATTCCTAATGTCCTTAGTAAGTCTGTGCTGACTTAGTTTTTCTCAAAAATAATAGAGCTGAAGAGATTATATCAACTGTACTGTTCATTCATTTTTCTTAGGAAGCTATTTGTGCCATAGAGGTTGAATTGTTGTGGAGCTTTGTTCTATATATGCCCTCAGAAAAGCACAAGAGTGAGAGTACTTCTTTATAGGATTACTAGAATCTATTAGGACATTTCTATCTAGTAACCTAACGTTTTATGTATATCTTAATACTTGTGAAATAATTTTTTATATATAACATACAACCAAATACAAAGTCAGTTTTACAATATAGCCAATGTAAATATTAAAATTTATACTCTGATCCCTGTGAGCTGTGATATTACTCTGTAGGTAAATGTGAAACTGTTTGATAGTCCTATGTTAGCCCTTAAGTCGTATACGTATGTGTAGATAAAGAGATACATATAATTTCTATGTATTCTTATTTATTAAAGAGATAGTTGCATATATGTGTGTGTATATAATGTGATTAATAAGTATATGTTGAATTAACAAACGAAGATCTTAAATGAACCTAGTCCAGGTGAAAATAGAGTCATCAAGAAAAACTTAGCTTTGCTCATATGTTCTTTAAGAAGATTTCATCACAATTTGTCATCCAAACAAATCAAGAAGTTTTGTTCTTGACATAGTAGATTTGGAAGCCTGTTGAATAGAAGCCTTAGAAGTAAGAAGGAATATGTAGCATTTATGCGGAAGAGTTCTTATTGGTGGAAAGTGGATGATGATGGTATTGTAGGTATCACATTAAAGATCAGGTATCACTATATAACTCTTAAGTATCAACATGTTCTCAGTATTTTAATATCTCAGTATCTAAATTATGAATTTGTGTGGCTAAGCCAAAATCCAAACCCAGAGTCTCCATCATCTGAGATGTTAACCTCTTAGCCTACACATTAAGAGCTATAGGACTGCCGTTAATAGTGGTGGGCCTTCTGGCATACGTCATGAAAGTGCATAGTCACACAGATCAAACAGCTGCCCTGTCCATGAGAGAAAAATATACCTATAACAATCTTTTAAAATTGGTACTCCTACCCCATTTTATAGTTGAAGAAAATAAGGACTGGAATGTATAACGTGTATATGAATATATTAATGTATCTAATACATATATCTGAATTCACTCATCCTTTCAAAATAGTGACTATGTAATAATCTAAAACTAAACTAAACCTTGATATTACCATTCATCCTTTTATATTCAATGGCTTTTTATTATTGAAACTCTGATATTCTGAAACAAAATAGCTCTTCTAAGTATAATACAGTTCATTTGTGTGGGCTCTGAAGAATGTTGTTTATGCCACATCAAGCTTCCTAAAATACCAAATTACAGAACACTCACAGAAGATAAATCTTAGTGTGAAAATGAGAGAGAAGCATTACAGACAATGCCTGCATCGAACCGTACCAGATAGTTCATTTTGACTAATTTCCCTGGCGAAGTTCTTCATAGATCTTAAGTTTAGAAAACTGCAGAATGCATCACAATAAACTTTTATTTTTGACCCTAAAATAATACCCTTTGTTTTCCAAAGACTATATTTATTTTACGTTACCCACTGACATGGTCAGACTGTTTGATTTGTGCTTTCCTTTTAGATAGAAGAGCTGGAGAAGCAGTTAGTCCTTGCCAACTCGGAGCTAACTGAGGCACGGACAGAACGTGATCAGTTCAGTCAGGAATCTGGAAATTTGGACGATCAGCTTCAAAAGCTGTTGGTAAGACTATGCTTTAAAATAATGAATGAAATTAATTTGGGGAAGTTTTTCACCAAAATATTTCACAAAACTGGTTTCATTTATAAAATTACAAATTTTACAAAGTATTCGTGCATGCATGCACAATAGAATTTCCTAGATATTATTCAAAATTTGCATATAAAATATAACATTCTATGCTTTACCTGTTTTTTTCCTTAAGCAGAACTGTTATGGCTTAAAAGTTAGGTGAAGCTGATCTTCAAACAGCTATTGTCTTCCAATTAGATACTGTATTCTGCTAAATTGAAGTAGTGTTGAGCGTTCATTTCAAAGCCAAATAACATTCAAAACTTATACAAATTATGTACAGTCAGGCACTGCATAATGACATTTCGGTCAACAACGAACTGCATATATGACGGTGGTCCCGTAAGATTAGTACCATACAGCCTAGGTGTGTAGTAGGCTATACTATCTAGGTTTGTGTAAGTGCACTCTGTGATGTTTGCACCACGACGAAATCACCTAATGATACGTTTCTCAGAATGTATCCCCGTTATTAAGCAACATATGAGTGTATTTGGAAAATTTGAATGGAAGTTTAGGTAAAAATTTTTTCAGAAAGAAAGAAAATGGGATTCTGATAATAGTGAACCATCTCTGCCCTCTGTTAGAGGTACCAGAGGCTGAGAAATTTAGGAAAGGAAATGTTTGGTACCCTTTTGTGTGCTATCAGTGGTACAGTGGAATAAATTTCTCTGTTACTACCAGACCCCATTCTAGGGTATAGCTCTCTGTGCTGGTAAAGCCGTCCTTCACAGGCTCGACAAGGGACTTGATGAGCATGTGCGAAAGGTAGAGCTGGCAACTGTGTGTAAGAAGCTCCAGACCTTGGGATAATCCTTCATTTCTTTCCCTCCTGTTGTGTGTTTCCCAGTGTCCTCATATCTGATTTGAAAATCTTGGAGATTAAATGTCTTACAGGTCCTCACCCGTCCCCTCCTTTTCATTCTTACCACCACTGCCCCTTTGTCCTAGCCCATGAGTACACCTGGAAAATGACAATGTCTCCATACTAGGGTCCCTAATTCCAGTTTCTGCCCTCTTCAATCCAGTCTGTAAAGTGCAGCCATATTCATCTTTCTAAAATATAACTCTGATTGTGTCACTCTTCAACTCAGAAATTACCTTACCCATAAAGTCAGACTCCCTGCCATTCAAGACTGTTCACTATCCGGCCCCAGCTTACCTTTCTAGCCCTTTCTGTGTCTCCATACCCAGTGCTCCAAGCAAACCACACATGCCCCTTTCCAGTCCGTTCTTCCGAATCTCTGCATCTCCACGCTGTTCTCATGGCCCAGCACAGATGCCTTATTGAAGCATTTTGATCTCCTTAGTGATTTCTCTCTGCTGTTCCTTAGCTCTGTTTCTTTAATGAAGAACCACTTCCAGTTATTTGTGTCTGTGTCTTGTCTTTGTCTTCGGGTGATAAGTCGTTTAAAGATCTCTGTGTCTTTGTTTCTCTTTTGAGTTTTTGCTAACAGTAAACACTCACTGTGTATTTTTTAGTGACTGAAGAGGGAGATAATTCTATTCACAGCCCAACACTACTCCAATCCCAGTACCAGACACTATTCTGCCATTTCTGAAGCAGTAAACCAATTACTATTGCTATTCCTTCGAGCTTTTGAGCATTTCTTTATTACAGGAGCACACTTGATGTAAACATAATGCCTTTGTTAGAAAATTTAAAACCTAAAAACAGGAGGACTTTTAAAATCTACTGTATTTTCCTTTTCATTATATGTTATTTTGGGTTTAGTTCATTGAGATTTACTTATAATGCTAGAAATTACAACTAAGCAAAATATTAACTTATTTTTCTAGGAAGTATTTGTTCTTAAGCAAGCCATTAAAAGGGAATCAGATTCCAAAATCAAAGGCTTCTCAAGTCACATAAAAACTCCAAAGATAATAAAAGGAAAATAAGAGTTTTATTTTAATTATTTAATACTAGGGGGGAAAAGCATTCCTCACTTCTTGTAGGCTGATCTACATAAAAGAGAGAAGGAGCTGAGTCTGGAGAAGGAGCAGAATAAGCGCCTGTGGGACCGGGACACTGGCAACAGCATCACCATCGACCACCTGCGGCGGGAGCTCGACGACAGGAACATGGAGGTGCAGCGCCTGGAAGCGCTCCTCAAGGCCTTGAAGAGCGAGTGTCAGGGCCAGATGGAGCGGCAGGTCAGGCAGGGCACGGCATGGCTTCTGCAAGTGGTCTCTTCTGGGGGAACAATGTATTTCATGTCACTGGAAGAGGGTTTTTTTTCTTGAACATGTATAGGCCTAAAATAGCTCTAAAGTAGAGCTATGGATTCTATGAACAAGATAGAAAAACCTGTTATTCATTTCTATATTTTTGACAACGTGTTAAATTAAGAATGTTAAGCTTTGTCTCATTTTTATAGGTTGTTGAGTAATGAGACTCCCATCCAATTACCTGTTCTTTTTCACCTAGAAATTGGTGACCTAATAATTATTTCAGAAGAGCATCAAACTGTAGGGAGAGCTGAGGAACAGCAAGGTTGAAAGTTTCCAACAATTTTGTTTTGTTTTGTTTCTGTTTTTCCCCCAAAAGAGACTTTCCCCTCCTTTTCCCGCAAACTGCTTGAGACTGCTATATACACAGGCTGCGGCCACTCCAATTCAGTGCACCACTAGTGAAATGTGGAATGCTTTAGTAACAGCAGTGTACCTTCAGTACTGGAGGGACATGGTTCCACTGCCAGTTATTGCCGCAGAGACTAAAAGGTGTCCCACAAGAGTAAGCTTCCCAGATGTGAAAGCAAACCAAAGGGACCAGTCTTGGCTTAGACCCAGGCAAAGGCAGTTTCCTATCCTCTGGCTCATGCTGGACAGGAAGAAAGGTGAAAGGAGCCACTGGAGGTTAGGATCTTACTCTTTTCCAAACAAGGACCAGAGAATGTGAATGTGTGTTGAATAAAAGCCATTATTCACTTTTCCCTCAGAGGTAGAATTAAGGGGCAGGTTGGAGAGAAATAGAAAGGACAGTTACCTGCAGTCCTATCACACTTTGCCCTAGTGCCAGTGTTATCCTAATTTAAACTGGCACTGAGAACATCCTCAGAGGAATCTTTCCAAGCTCCCCACCCCAGAAAGCCATTCTGGAGGAGCATTATTATTTAGTTAAGGTCTCTCCACCTGAGTCCGATGAACACTTGTTGGCATGTGGTCTACATGGCGTTATGGCATCAAATTGATTTGAGTTAGTCTAAGTAGATATTATCCGATTCATGATTTCATGTTTTTGAGCTGACTTGTTATATCTCTTGGGATTACCTCTACTTATCTGCCAAAATCCATAAAATTCTCTTTTCTTTAACAATCAGATGGCAGCAATTCAGGGAAAGAATGAAAGTCTAGAAAAAGTGTCTTCCTTGACTGCTCAGCTTGAATCCACCAAAGAGATGCTCCGCAAAGTAGTAGAAGAGTTGACAGCCAAGAAAATGACCCTGGAGAGCTCAGAGAGGACTGTATCGGACCTGACAGCTTCCCTCCAGGAAAAGGAGAGAGCCATCGAGGCTACCAACGCGGAGATCACGAAGCTGCGCTCCCGGGTGGACTTGAAACTGCAGGAGCTGCAGCACTTGAAAAACGAAGGGGATCACCTCAGAAACGTGCAGACAGAATGCGAGGCCCTCAAGCTGCAGATGGCAGAAAAGGACAAGGTGATCGAGATTTTGCGACAACAGATTGAAAACATGACACAGTTGGTGGGCCAGCATGGAAGAACGGCTGGCGCGATGCAAGTAGAAAAAGCTCAGCTTGAGAAGGAGATTAATGATAGGAGACTGGAACTACAGGAATTCAAGGTCTGTGGAGTTTTTTGGTGGTTTAGCTTTTGAAATATCTTTTTCCCTGTTATTAAATATGACCTAATTGACTGAAAAGTGGTTCTGTAAAGAGGATCTGTGCACACTGACATTGTTTGAAAGTATTTGTGTCTATGTGCTTATGTCTGTTTTGTGAGAAATGATCCATACTTTTATTAGATTCCAAAAGATTCTTTATTAGATTCCAAAATACTGGGGCCGGCTCTGTGGCCGAGTGGTTAAGTTTGTGCGCTCTGCTGTGGTGGCCCAGGGTTTGGATCCTGGGCGTGGGCATGGCACTGCTCGTCAGGCCACGTTGAGGCGGCATCCCACATCCCACAACTAGAAGGACCTGCAACTAAGATATACAACTGTGTACGGGGGGTTTGGGGGAGATAAAGCAGGAAAAAAAAAGAAAGGGATTCCAAAATACTCATACAACTGGCCCCGGAGCACAGGGGTTAAGTTCGCACATTCCGCTTTGGAGGCCCGGGGTTACCTGGTTCGGATCCTGGGTGCGGACATGGCACCACTTGACAAACCATGCTGTGGCAGGTGTCCCACATAGAAAGTAGTGGAAGATGAGCATGGATGTTAGCTCAGAGCCAGTCTTCCTCAGCAAAAAGAGGAGGATTGGCAGCAGATGTTAGTTTAGGGCAAATCTTCCTCAAAACAACAACAAAACACCCGTACAAAAGAGAAGTTTGATAATCTGACTTCTTTGTGGAGCCTTTCCTGATCCCACAGTTTGGAGTATTTTCTCCCTCCTCAGATAGACCTAAATTTGAACCCCATCTCTCAGCGCTCAGTAACTGTAAAACACTGGACCGTTTGCTGAATCTTGGCTTCTAGATCTGTAAAACAAAACGAAACCAAAAAACAAACAAAAGGAAAAACCTGCAGCAACCTTTTTGGGTTACTTGAGGCTTAAATGAGAAAATATATATGAAGGACTTGGCCTAGATCCTGGCCTGTAGAAGATGTTTAGAAAATATTAGTCCCCTTCCCCTGCTCCATTCTCTGTCTGAAGCTTTTCGCCCTTTATTTGCACCTACTGTAACCTGGATCACATTCTATGTTGCACTGTGTGTGTGTTTATAGCAGTGTCTCCTCTTCCTTATAAGACTGCAGACTTCTCCAGCAGGGGACACATCTTAGTCATGTTTGTCCCCCTGTCCCCTGGCTTTATGCCTTGCACCCAGCAGGTGCTCAGTAAATATTTATCACAATTAAAAACGATTGAATGAATTTTTTGAAAATTTTATTTCCAGGCCAGCCCCAGTGGCCTAGTCATTCAGTTTGGTGCAGTCTGCTTCTGTAGCCCAGGTTCAGTTCCCGTGTGTGGACCTATACCACTCGTTCGGGCCACGCTGTGGTGGCAGCTCACATACAAAATAGAGGAAGATTGGCAACAGATGTTAGCTCAGGGCAAATCTTCCTCAGGGAAAAAAAAAGATTTCTTAAGCTTTATGTCACCTGTATCTCTGACTTGGTAACTGATAGGAGACAAATCATATACAATTAATTTGTTTCTTTCAGTGTTACTGAGATATGATGGACGTACAGCACTGTATAAGTTTAAGGTATACAGCCTAGTGACTTGACTTACATGTGTTGTGCAGTGATTACCACAATAAGTTTGGTTAACATCCATCATCTCATATACCAAAAAAAAGGTTTTTTTCCTGTGATGAGAATTTTTAAGATCTCCTGTCTTAGCAACTTTCAAATATACCATACAGCAGTGTTAGCTATAGTCACCATGCTGTATGCTACATCCCCAATTCTTATTTATCTTATAACTAGAAATTCATACCTTTTGATCACCTTCTTCTGATTCCCCCTCCATCCCCTGCCTCCAGTAACCACAGTTCTCACATAAACTTTAGATGGCTGCGTTTCCTCATTCTAAAAATAGGGCCAACAATAGATTATTATCTATCTTATGGAGATATGCAAATTCATTACATAACAAACTAGAATTTTCTAGTGCATAAGGTTTTACTTGATTATCTCATAAGAATTTTTTTTAGTGGCCAGTCTCACCGTGAAAGAGACTTTCGAAGGCTTCTCAATGGCCGTCCCTTACAATGAAAACTTTAGAATAAGTTTGCAGAACGTTATTAGAGGAGAAGAGATGATTGTTTCACCTTCTTGTTAAAGAAAAGCAGTAGATTTCTGGTATTACTGAATACAAATGGAAGAACCTTATTAAGTCTTATACTCTAAAAATTAAATCCGTTTAATCCTTACAAAAACCTTATGAGGTAGGTACATTATTATCCCTTTTTACAGATGAGGAAATTGAGACACAGAGACATTAAATCACTTGCCTGAAGCCACACTGCCTTGGGTTTGCTCCTAGGTGGTAAATGAGTAAATGTTATGAGGCAGTGTTTCCGGTCACCTGAAAACCGGAGGTTCTCACTCACCTGGACTGAAAACAAGAATCACCTGGAGGCCTTGTTAAAACAGACTGCTGGGCCCCACCCCAGAGTTTCTGATTCAGTACATCTAGGATGGGGCCTGAGACTCAGTGCTTGTAAACAAACTTCCATTTGATGCTGGTCTAGAGAGCGCATGTCAAGTTTTAATATTAGAGAACACCAGAGCAGTGTGGATTTACTGTGACTAGAGTGGCCAATGGAGACTTCATAGAGAAGTGGGAACTTGAAATGGGTTAAAACCAGGCAAAGAGGAGGAAGGAAGGCATTCCTAGCAGAGAAGCTCAATCTATACTTTATCCTGGAGATAGTGTGGGAGCCATTAAAGGTTTTGGGTAGAGAGGAGGAGGTGACATGGAAAAGGCAATATTGGGGGTAGGCAAATCTGGCGAAGTTTGGATAAAGAATGTAAAGATAGATGGGAGAGGGCAGAAACTAATTTTCAATTCCCAAATATAGAGCTGAAGCAGCTCCAGGAAAATATTTCCTAGATGAGAAGAGGTTCACACAGAAACAAGGAAAATTTGTTAAAAACTCATTATTATCATTAATATATTATAACAGCTTTGATGCCACAGCCACTTCCCTCCACAATCCAGTGAGGAAGAAAGGAGGGGAATCCTAACCCTAGAAGGTATGGTTTCTCTTGTCTCTTCAGGCTGAGTCCTGCAACACTGACAGCAGAGAAGCAGGGTGAGCTTTCTCCCAATAACTGCAGGTCCTCAAAGCTGGATCCTTTCTTTTCTTTCTTTTTCTTTCGCTGAGAATGATTAGCCCAGAGCTAACATCTGTGCCAATCTTCCTCCACTTCTTATATGAGGGTCACTGCCACAGCATGGCTGACGAGTGGTGTAGGTCTGCGCCTGGGATGCGAAGCCGTGAACCTGGGCCGCTGAACTGGAACATGCAGAACTTAACCACTACTCCACAGGGCTGGCCCCCAGGATCCTTTCTTAGACGGCTAAGAAAGGACTGAATGTCCATCATCTGGTCCCACAGATGGGACAGGAGTAGCACATGCGCAGTACATGTTGTGGTGCCTCAGTCTGTTCCAGGGAAGGCCCTCCCCTTCCCTCACCTCTCGAGGCCAGCTGGATCTAGTGTGGCAGTTAATTACCAGGAACGGCTAGGCAAGCAGGCATCAGGTGGCCTTGTTAGGGCCTTTACTGCCCAAGCCCATCACAGGTGGGCAGTGAGACAAGCCTGCTCCTCTCAACTGGTCCTTTGTGAACAACTAAAAGCTTATTATGTGTTTACATTTCAAGTATATCATTGGCCTGTACATTTAAACTGCCATTATATAGTCAAACTGCATTAGCTAGTATTATATTTAAGGCCAACAGGCCTTAATTTGGAGGGACAGTTTGATGACCAAAGAAGTAAGTTTCTTGGGCTGGCCCCATGGCCTAGTTGTTAAGTTCAGCGTGCTCCGCTTCAGTAGCCCAAGTTCACCTCCCAGGAACAGACCTACACCACTCGTCAGTGGCCATCCTGTGGCAGCGTCTCACTGGCACAGATGTTAGCTCAGAGCTAATCTTCCTCAACAACAACAACAACAAGTAAGTTTCTTTTCAAATGGCATTTGCTTGGAAGGAACTAGGCCAGATCTGTCCGCTAGAAATACAATGTGAGCCACATATCTTTAAACTCTCTAGTAGGCGCATAAAAAGAAACAGGTGAAATTAATAACATATTCTGTTTAACTCAACATATCCAAAATATGGTGATATTTTTATATCACAATCAACATAACAAATTGAGATATGTTACATTCTTTGGTTATATAAAGTTTTTGAAATCTGGTGTCTTTTACACTTAGAGCACATCTCCACCTAGATTAGCCACATTTCAAGTGCTCAGTAGTCACATGTGGCTGGTAGTTTTGTGTTAGACAGTGCAGACCTCGGTCCTGGGAAGAGAAGTTCAGCCTGGGAAGCCTTACCAACTCAAATAGAGGCGATTGTAGGAACCCACGTGAGAGGTGATGGTAATCAAATTGGAAGCTGGGAAGGATTTGGTGAACAGGTGATGAGATGGGGGGAGAGGAGGACATAGGAGACTTTGAAGTGTCAAACTGAAGTATCTGAGAGACTTGGAATATGCTTGCACCCCTAGCAGAAGAATTAGGAAGAAGTCAAGAGGAAAAGCCCTCTATGAGGAAGGAATAGGAGTGGTTTGGTCAGAGTTTGCAGAAGCATACCAAGCTTGGAATTTCTGACAGTTAGTTGGAGATGCAAAATTAGAGTTTCCATATTCATATTCCCTGCTAAATTCAAAGGACCAGATCCAGCCACCACCATGCTCACTTGCTCTCGCAGTTGCCTTCTCATTGGTCTCCCTGCTTCCACTCCTACCTCCACCCCCACCCCTGTTTATGCTTCACACAGGAGCCAGAATTTATTTTTAAAACATTATATCACTCCTATGCTCAAAACTGTCCAGTGGCTTCTTATCTCGCTCAGAAGGAACTCTCACATCCTTACAATTGCCTCTGTGGCCAACCTTGCCCATGGCTCCCAGTCTGACTTCATCTCCCACTACTTCCCCCAGACCCACTCCACTCCAGTGTAGAGGAGAAATCCCTTTCCCTCTATCCTAAATTCTCAGTTGGGGCCCCGGAACCAAGACAGATTAACAGGAGAAAAACAAACTGTAAGTCTTATTAACATGCATGTCTCATATACACATGAGAGAAACCCAGAGAAATGAGTAACTCGGGGAGGTAGCTTAGAATTCAGGCTTAAGTACCATCGTTAGCTAAAACAAAGAAGAGGATGGGGAGGCAAGTCATAGGAAATTGAGCAGGAACACTGTGGTGTACAAATCTCTTATGCAGCTTTAAGTCGGTACCTTCTCCTTTGATAAGATTCTCTGATGATTTAGAATCATCCTTCTCTTCTGGTTCAAAGAGGGAGAGAGACATCCTTACAAATGGAGATTTCCTTTATAAGTGTAAATTTCTCTTACAGGGTAACTCCTACTCTGTTTTCAGAGCTTCTCCCATGTCTGCTGTTTCTCAAAATAATCAACTCAAAATAATCCTTATACCAAAGAGGCATATTTGGGGGTGGCATGTTCTGGTTTCCTCCACCAGCCGTTCTGATGGCTTTACTGTTCCTTGAACACATTACCTGTGCCTGGAGCTGTCCCCTAGCCTGCCATATGGCTTGCTCCTTCACCTCTTTGAGGTTTCTGATCATCAGAGACACCTTTCCTGACCAACTGTGTCAGGGTCCCCAAGACCACTCCAAGGTTCAGGTGTTTACTACAAGGACTCACAGGACTCAGCATATAGTCATGCACATGAATACTCTGTATTACAAGAAAGGATTTAAGACAAAATCAGCAAAGGGAGAAGGCGCGTGGAAGAAACCAGGCGCAGTTCCGTCAGTCCTCTCCTGCAGTCGAGCAGGATGTGCTTAATTCCCCCCAGCAATGTGTTTTGACAACATGCATCAAATGTTGCCAACCAGGGAAGTTTATTAGAGATTCAGTACCAGGGTATTTATATTGGGGGGTGGTCCCATAGGCACCCATTGCCTGGCGGGTGAATACAGTCTTCCAGAAGGAAAGCAGGTGTTCAGCATAAGTCATTTTGTTTGCAGAAATGGTTAGGCACAGTGAGCCACTCTTACTAGTTAGAGTGGTGGGAACCTTCCCCAAATCTAAGTTCCCAGGCACCAGCCGAGGTCCACCTGGTTAGCTGGCTTTAATAAGGAAGACAGTCAGGCTGTCTTCTATGTACACTTGCCCTCCGGATCTGCAGGTTCTGCATCCATGGATTGAACCAACCGTGGATCTTGTACTATGTTTACCCATCCCCCATGATACTGAGAGACAGCTGTACCAACGTATCTTGAGTAGCAGCCTTTCCCCTGCATTCGTTCTCTACCCCCTCACCTTTTTACTTCTTTTTTTGTCACTTATCATTACCTGACTATTAAATATTTGTTATTGTCTGTCTCCTCTCTCTAGAGTGTAAGCCCCGTGAGGACAAGGACATTATTTGTTTTCTGCTATGTGTGGCCAGGACAGGGTAAGGCGAGTGAGGCCTATGGTGTGAAACTTAGGGAGGCGCACTCAACTGGGGCCTCACCTGCTCACCCTAGTCCCTGCCCTGCTCCGCTACCCCAACGTGTAAAATAGTGCCTGGCACAAAGGAGGTGCTCCCTACATCTTTTTCTGAATGAATGAATGAATGTGTGGAATAGAATTAATGAAGGGTTGTGGCAAGTGATACTGGGAGTTGATGTCTAAGGTTAAGAGAAAGGTCAAATATTCCTTTTGTTTTTCCACTTACTATTGAAGCTTTCTAATAAAATACAAAAAATTTAATATCCTGGGAAATAGTGAAAAGATATTAAATATAGATAGTGTACTAATATGATACCTATAACTGTAAATGTACATGTTTTTTATTCCTTACTGTAGCCTTGGTATTTTCCCCTTGTATATCCCTTGCATATTGTATATATTTGTATATTTAGATTTTAAAAGATAAAAAAGATGCAAAGATACGAGAGCTCGAGGCCAGAGTGAGTGACCTGGAGCTGGAAAAGGTGAAGCTGGTGAATGCAGGCTCTGAGCGGCTCCGTGCAGTGAAGGACATCAAACAAGAGAGAGATCAATTATTAAATGAGGTGAAAACTTGTAGGAATGAGTTAAACAGTCTGACAGGTATGTTACTTCAGTTCAAATTCTGCTAAAAAATAGGAGAGCTATCAGTGAAGTCCAGTGTGGGCACTAGGACTTTTGCAAAAGATTGTTCCTCGTCCCACATTACAAATGTGGATAATTATGCTGCCCCAGTGGAGCATTTCATCGCCTGAAATCCTGATACTTCTCCTTGAAGAGCTTCCATGTCTTGCACTTATTAACCGTTAACTTTAGTCAGTCCTCAGGGTTCATGAAATTCTGTACTGTGTTTCCAAGAGAAGTATGAGAGAAGTCCTTGAGTCCTTTGAATCAAATAGCTTTGTTAGAGGTTTGATAATGAAGCAACACGTGCAAGCAGACTTATGCAAATTTATTTTTATTGAGGTTATGATAGTTTACAACCTTGTGAAATTTCAGTTGTTCACTGTCACTTGTCAGTCATATTATAGGTGCACCACTTCACCCTTTGTGCCCATCCCCCACCCCCCTTTCCCCTGGTAACCACTAATCTGGTCTCTTTGTCCACGTGTTTGTTTATCTTCCACATTTGAGTGGAATCATACAGAGTTTGTCTTTC
Source organism: Equus przewalskii (assembly GCF_037783145.1). Classification (NCBI taxonomy): domain Eukaryota; kingdom Metazoa; phylum Chordata; class Mammalia; order Perissodactyla; family Equidae; genus Equus; species Equus przewalskii. Next base: position 59,649,123 of record NC_091833.1, read on the forward strand.
TCTATCTGGTTCCTGTTGCTTAACATAATACCCTCAAGGTCTATCCATGTTGTTGTGAGTGGGACAATTTTATCCTTTTTTGTGACTGAGTAGTATTTCATTGTGTGTATGTATGTGTAGATATATAGATATATATATATCTATATATATACAGCATATCTTCTTTATCCAGTCATCAGACGATGGGCACTTAGGTTGCTTCCACGTCTTGGCTGTTGTGAATATTGCTGCAGTGAACATAGGGGTGCATGAATCTCTGAATTGCTGATTTCAAGTTCTTTGGATAGATACCCAGTAGTGGGATGGCTGGGTCATATGGTATTTCTATTTTTAATTTTTTGGGACTCTCCATACTGTTTTCCATAGTGGCTGCACCAGTTTGCATTCCCACCAGCGGTGTATGAGGGTTCCTTTTTCTCCACAACCTCTCCAACATTTGTTATTTTTTTGTCTTGGTTATTTTAGCCATTCTAACGGGTATAGGGTGATATCTTAGTGTGGTTTTGATTTATGCAGATTTTTTGAAAGGAAAAATCCAAGGCCCTAAATTTAAAAATGAAACACTTTTGGTTCATGATTAGTATGATACAGATATCATTTACTTCACACACAAACACATACAGAGTCAATGATGCCTGGGCACATACTATGCTAGATACTGAGATAGGCCCTAGAAACACAACAGTGAGGCTCCCGGCTAGTTGGGAGCCAGTGCTATAGAACAGGTTACAGTACAGTGGGTGAGGCACAGTGGACGTGTGCTGGGTGAAGATGTTGGAGAGAGTAGAGAATCAGCATCCCTTAGGAGGTGACATCTGTACTAGGTTTGAAGGAGGAAAAGGAATTCGACAAGTGAAAAGAGGTGAAAGGGCAATCCAGGCAGAGAACATTATGGGCAAAAGCATGAAGGCATAGAATAACGTACTGTGATCTCAGAAGTATTTGTTGGAGTAAAAGTACAAAGGAATGAGGACTAAGAAATGAGGCAGAATAGATAGGCAAAGCCAGACAATGTGGAGCCAACAAAAGATAGTAAGTAAGAGATTGTTGTCATCAAATTTACATTTTAGAAGCATGGTGTGAGCAGGTAAATAGAGAAAGGCAACACTAATAAGACAGAAGCCAACCAGTTAAGGAGGATTTTTCAGTGATCCAGGGAAAGATGATGAGAGCCTGAACTAAGGCAGTGACAGTGGGAATGAGAGGAGAGGAAAGAATTGAGAATATTCTTGGAGATTGAGTCAAAAGTACTTAGTGGTTGGAAGGGTTGTGTATGGGTTTCAGGTTTTAAGTTTGCGATACTGGTGGAGCAGTGATAACAACAGTTGAGAGAGAGAAACCAGAAGGAGGGATAGGCTTGAGGGCAGGAGGGTGAGATGTAGTCAGTATGAGGCAGGTTGTTTGGGTGACACTAGGACATCCACATGGAAATGTCTGCACAGACAGAGTTAGAGCTCAGCAAAGAGGTCTTGGCTGTTTGTTCCTGTTATGTGTGAATCTACCTATCATATATAAATATAAATTAAGTAGATAGTTGAATAAGTGTGTATGTGTGTGTGTATTCTTGTATACAAATGGTGAACGTGTGCCAGGTATTTTGATAGTTACTGGAGATAAAAAGATAAGACAGATGGCAGCTCCAGATTACTTACTGTGTCGTGGAGATTTTTGGACCTATAGATGGTGGTTAAATCTGTTGTGGTGGATATGATCATCTAAGAAGAAGGTTTAAGATGAAATAGATGTAGGCCAATTACACTGGCTGGGAAAAAGCAGTGAATAAGTGGGTAGAGGAGGAAGGTCCATCCAAGCAGATTAAAGATTAAAAGTCAGATCCCTGGAAATGGGTATGTACATCTAACTTGTGTAACAAATGACAGTTACGACAGTAAATGAAGTCTCTCCCAGCTCTCAAATTCTGTGATCATTGTTACAAATAAAATATACTTCACAGCAATGGGATAGAAAAAAGTAACCATCTATTACTGACTATCATGTTGTACAGAGGACTATGACGTCTTAAAAAGGAATTTTCGAAACAAGAGTGAGGAAATGGAAACTACTACGAATAAGCTGAAAATGCAATTAAAATCTGCACAGTCTGAACTAGAACAAACAAGGAATACATTAAAGTCAATGGAAGGATCTGATGGTCACGGTATGCCTTCTTAGATTTTTTCTTCTGTTTTTAATTCCATTGGTCTAGATTTATTAAAACACAAACCTAGATACATCCTCTGCCCCCTCTTCACAGTGCCGTATGGCCTGAGGGGTGTACGGCAATAGGTAGCAATGACGGGTGGAACATAGCAGTAGTTCTACTCAGGTTTTTGAAGGGAAGTTGCCATGTACTTAATTTAATCTCTAAAGCATTTGAATCTTTCTTTTCCTGTAGCTATTTCAATAATTTCTAACAGACTTGAATGTCTGTGAATGCCAATTAATTATTTTTAAGGAAGTGTTGATATAAATACAAGTTAGGGATAACTTTCGTTCAACCATTACTTTTTACCTGTTCATTATCTACATAAACTATGTATCTGTGGCTCATTGTCAGTTCCTGACTCCTTCTCTGTGATAAAAACAGGAAGGAGCCCTGGGAATGGATCTGCTAGGATGAGCACCTACTTAGACCTGCTCCCTTTTTATCTTGCTGCTTGAATTAATTCAGAGAGAGAAGATTATTTTCTGTTTCATATTATTCATATCATTGTTGATACAGCTATATTAGCTGACTATAAGAATAAATATCTAAGTAAAGGCTACATTTTTCTATTTCTCAATATTTTTTAATGTCAAAAGATTTATTTCTGTGCTCACTTCAGCAGCACATAAACCAAAGTTGGACCCATACAGAGAAGATTATCGTGGCCCCTGCACAAAGATAGCATGCAGATTCTTGAGGCATTCAGTATTTTGTGTGGTTCTCAGAGGTTCAGCTCTTTCTTTGCTGGTTAACTTAACCAAGAACATGGTGGGGTTTGGAGAGGTCACTCAAGAGGCCCATTTGGAATTGCCCCCCAACACCAGACAGTCCCTTCCTCACTGCCCTCCAGGCGTTCCACAACTGCCCCAGTCACATGACAATTATTAAATTAAGCAGGTAATCCTTTATTTGCATTTGAATGCTTATTTTCATTGATTAAAATCATCTTAATAAAAAGGATTTAAGAAAATTACCTTGGAAGTCCAATCATGATCTAATTAATAAGACCAGAATTCTTCAGAGTGGGACTTTTAATCTATTAAAAGTCTATTTTAATCAATGTACTGTGCCTGTATTAACCTTGTTTTTGACAGTTTAGTTAGAAACTGTATCTTCTTAGCAAAAAGTCAGACCTTTCATCCTCTCCAATGGTTTGTTTTTGAAGAATGGTACGTTTTCTGTTTCACCTCTAAGCTATAGCTGGACCTGACTCAAAGCAGTGGCATTTTCAAACCTCTTTCGTCAGCTGACTATAAGAAACAACATAAGGTCTCTCGCTTTGAATTTCCAAGCAAGGATGAGCTTTGTGTGTCTTTTCAGTGGCCTGCCGTGTATTAAGTATTCAGTGTCATCAGTTTTACTAAAATGATCACATATATGCTTGTGCTGCCAATTTGACTATTGAAACAGAAATGAGTTCCAAGCACATGACAATAACCATGAGAATGCAAATTGAATGGTTTGTGATATCACAGGAATCTTTTAAAAGATCACTAATAGTAGATTTCTTGTGTGGTATTTTAAATATGAGTTTCTAGAAAAAATATTTTAGTAAAAATGCTATGTACATTATTCATTATATAACTATATATTTTTATGTGTATATTTCCTGTGTGTAAGTGTGACTTTGATCAGTATTATTTATTACCATTGAAATATGGCAAATTACAGTGGTCAATGAAACTTAATTCCAGTAGCAAAGAAATCACAAAACATCATCATTTATATATATTTCTCAGCTCAAAAGTCTCTGAGTAATTGCTGAAAATTATTATATCCCAATATTGTAAAATATGAAGACTTTTTTCCATGATCACTTCCTTGAAACTGTCCAGGTGCCTTGGAGAATCTTACTTGTCACTTTCTCATAATAGTAGCCTCTCAAAATTTAGAAAATTTAAAAACTAAAGCACAGTTTACTTTCTTTTTTTCCCAGCTATGAAAGTGGCAATGGGGATGCAAAAGCAAATCACAGCTAAAAGAGGTCAAATAGATGCCCTTCAGAGCAAGATACAATTTTTGGAAGAGGCGATGACAAATGCAAATAAGGTGAGTCCCTGTCCTCGGAGTGGGGGAAGCCAACATGTTCACTCATTAATATACTTCATGACAGAAAGACATAGCAGAGATACAAACTACAGTGGAGAAAAGAAAAGAGGTTATTTCTGACTAAGAGAATGAGGAAAAGTTCCCGAAGGAACATTTGAACAGGATCTTGAAAGAGCTGGTATTTTAAATGCAGGAATTGGGCAAAAGGACGTTTATGGTGAAGACAGGGAACACAGTCAGTTCTTCTGTAACGCGACATAGACGTTCCTAAAATCACTGTGCTGTGCAAAATTATGCAGTAAAAACTACAGGGCTTATGAGAATCAGAGCACTGCACTAACAGATTTAATCAGTGACACCAAAAAAATAGGAACCTAATGAAAATGGTCACACAGTTTTATACATGTTAAATGGTTAAGAAATACATAAATACTATAGTAAAGATAGCCCTTTATCTTAAAAAAGACCTGAAGTTTGCTTGCGGGTGTGTGCGTCTAAGGGTTGCAGCTTGTGACTTATGAAGGGATAGAGGGTGGGTTTTCTGTAACACCAGATGTGCATGGGCGTGGCTCACAACACAAGGTAAACTGAGGTAGCTGATAGATAGTTGTTTGAAGACTGTGCATGTATGCTTTGTGTGTGTTCCTATACAGCTCTGTTTAGCTGGTGCGGTTTTCTGCATTGACCTAATATTTCTCATAAATGAAGCTGTGCATAAGTAAATGTGAAATTTGTGTTATGCTCAAATATTCCCTGATAATCACTTGGGAACAAATTTGCATTTTCAAAAGAAGAATGATAACTGAACTGACTGTAATGGAAGTGAGAAAGTAAAGAGCTTAAGTAGAAAATAATAAGTGCAACTAAAGTAATTGCTTCCCCTTACCCAAAGGAGCTGCTGAAATACTTTTTTAGAACAAGGCCAAATATTAACAATACGTATATGCGTTTGTGCACACCCCTAATCGTGTAGACTTACTTCCTCTTTTTTGTGCTTTCTCATTTTTTTCTCTCCTCCTTTTCTCTTACCTTAAATTTGTTTTTTTCTTCTTCTTCTTCCATTATTTACCTATCTGGAACCTACGCCATGTTTATCCTCATCCTGAGGGTGCTTAGGGCGTTAAGAGCTTGCTGCCTGCCATCCTCAGAGATTCCTGTCCCCCGAAGGAAGGCATTCATCAAAGCTCAATGACAGTGCATTCAAACAGAAAAGAGGCAGCTTGTAAAAGTAATCCCTCTTTCTCTCTGAAGCTTTTCTGCCTAACTAATCAGAAAAGGAAAAATTATTTGCATCCAAAATGTGTGTTATAGCAACAATACCTTCTACCTTATTTACATTAAAAATTTTCTCTATGAAAAAATATGTTATTTAAAAAAATATAGACCTCAATAAGTTGAGGTCTATATTTTAATTTGACTACTATGCATTTTTTTTGTATACCTATTCTATGATTTTTTTTTTTAAGATTTTATTTTTCCTTTTTTTCTCCCCAAAGCCCCCCAGTACCTAGTTGTATATTTTAGTTGCAGGTCCTTCTAGTTGTGGCATGTGGGATGCTGCCTCAGCGTGGCCTGACGAGTGGTGCCATGTCCACGCCCAGGATCCAAACCAGCGAAGCCCTGGGCTGTCGAAGCGGAGCGCGCAAACTTAACCACTCTGCCACGGGGCGGCCCCTCTATGATGTTTTTTAAAGGAGTGAACTACTTTTAATGAAGTTTTGTTGACTACCAAAGGCTCTCCTGGAGTGTATATCAGCAAGCTCATTCTTGTCACTGGGCTGTAAGTGACTTGAGGGCAGGAACAGTGTGTCCCATTTCTTTTTATGTTGGAGTATCTGCAGTAGACATTTGTGAAATGAATATTCAATCTTGAAACAAAATAGAAGCCCATAAAGCTTTCAAATAAATGCATCTTCTTTAAATCACTTCTGTCATTTTAAACAAATTTCAATAAAATTTGATGTATGATTACTCAGTCTCAATTCACTATTACACTCTTTTTTTATGACAACATAGTTATAACACATTTTGTAGGTTTCATCAAAGATTTATTATGCCTAGAAAGAAGTAATAATACTAGTAGCAATAAAAATGAGTACAAGGTAACATAATTTTAGCAGCTCCCAACTCCAACTCAGAAGCAATTAAATGGCATATGACTTAAACTGTAGTTCAGATCTTTATATAATAATAGTTTTATATTTCCGTCACATCTCAGCATCTACATCAGCATATTATTTCTGATATTTTCTTCTCTGTAATTGTAGGAAAAGCATTTTCTAAAAGAAGAGAAGAATAAATTAAGCCAGGAATTAAGTACTGTTGCAACAGAAAAAAACAAGATGGCCGGAGAACTAGAAGTCCTGAGATCTCAGGAACGCCGTTTGAAAGAAAAAGTGGTTAATATGGAAGTTGCTCTTGATAAGGTAGTTATTAACTAAATATATAAAGTAGTTAACTAAATAGTTATTAACTAAGTAGAATTGTTCTGAATGAAAGCTCCATGTTGATAGGAAGCAAATCTGTCAAATTGCATTGTATCCTAATCACCTCATACGAGGAAAAACTATATCCGATAGAGAAGGTTTTTTTTTTTTGTATGAGGAAGATTGTCTCTGAGCTAACATCTGTGCCAATCTTCCTCTATGTTATGTAGGATGTTGCTATAGCATGGCTTGACTAGCTGTGCTAGGTCTGCCCCCGGGATCCGAACCTTTGAACCCTGGGGCTGACCAAGCAGAGCGCATGAACTTAACCACTATGCCACTGGGCTGGGCCCCCAGAGAAAGCTCTTCTGAACTTTGAAAAATAGTCATAGTGCATACTTCTTTCAAAATTAGTTTTTTCAGGCTAACGTGGTCATAGGAGCAGTAAGATAGAAGATATAAGATGCTCCTGGTATCCTTAGTGGCCTGAATAATTAAAAACGTCACCAATCTAACTTACCCCCAAAGAATGACTTAAACGATAGGTAGAATACAGTCTGTCAATAATACCAATAAAATGGTAAAGTAAGGCTAATGTCTGTCACTTTGTGGGGTCCAGCAAGTGTCAGTAGAAAACAGAGCTTAAAGAATGAGAAGGATGAAGGACAGTATATTTGTCACTGTCACTTATTAGAAATAAATCTCTCTTCTGGTCACCTGAAAACTCTGGAAACCTAAAAATGTACCAAAAATAGTCCTTGATTCTTATCAGAGCCTTCATGGTTATATAAAATGATCTGTGATCCCACCTATGCCAACTCTGATCTTAAAACATAATATATTGACCCAATGAATTTCAGTTGTGGTTATTTTTATGTAAATGTTTTTACATTACTAAAGTTGTTTGCTCATTTCATCCTTAGTTTGTTCATTCTTTTGAGTGACCTCCACATACTAAATGCTGTATAGAGGTGGGGATACAGAGGATAAAGACATCACCTCCAATTGCTCTCAGTTTCCTGAATAGAACAGATAAATAAATGATAAATGTAATACAGTGTGCTAAGAGTGGGGGAGTTTCCTTGAAGAGATGGCAACTCTGCATTTATAGATTAATACAGTAAAATTGCATAAAGAATGAAGGATAAACCACGTGTGGTTGCTTGATTGTAGGCATCTTTGCAGTTTGCAGAATGTCAAGATATAATACAGCGTCAGGAACAAGAATCTGTGCGCCTAAAACTTCAACACACTTTGGATGTAAAAGTAAAGTCTTTTTTTCCATCATAAGTTGCAGTTTAAGCAAGAATAATGCCTTTGATATACTTCATGTACCTTAGATACATTCACGTGTACTTTTAACATTATCTAATGCTAGCAATTATGAAATCTGTACAAATGTTATTACATACTGTGCCTGTCCTTTCCATATGTAGTAACAAATTGCAGCACCGTGCTTTCTGTTAAGTTACTAATAAGGAGAAGAAACACAAAAGTCCCTGCCTTAGGGATTCTTGAGGGAAAGTTTTGCATACAGAAGGCAAAGTGCAAAGGCCCAAAGTGAGAGCGTGTTTGGTGAATAGCAAAAATGATGTAATCTGCGGGACATGTGTTCTTTAAAAATTGTACATTTTCCACTGAAGTGTATGTCTGTATTCCAGTGTATTTTAAAGTTGCAAACATACTTTCAAGTCTCAGTCCTGGAGACTTTACAGGCAAGAGCACTCTAGTTGCAGAGGCTCTTCCACAGTAGTGTGCCAGAACCAGCATGGAGTCTTTGGCAAAAGTTAGAGGCCAGTGTGGGAGCAAACCTTCCTAGGTGTGTTTTCACATCTGGATGCTTTGTCACTCGGGAATGTGAAGCCATCTTCCTGAGCACATGCTTAGTCTTCCAGGAGTAGCTTATACATCCAGGATCACCTTACTTAATACTTTGGTTTATAACCTTGTAAGTTCAACATATAACATTGAAATTATGGTTGTAAAAATAGATTTTGATTTCACAATTCTAATTGTAGATTGACAGTTATTTTGCTCACATGATATACTGTTTGCCAGGAACTTCAGGGCCCTGGATACACCTCAAATTCTTCTGTGAAACCGCGCCTCCTACAGTCGTCCTCTGCTGCCCGTTCTCATTCTAATGTACCGTCTTCCCAGTCTACAGCCAGCTTCCTGTCGCAGGTAAGTATCTAGGCTTATAATCCAGATGCAGATGACATGATATGTAAACACTTTTAAAGTAAGAAGAATTCTATTTAAAAAATATGTCTTTAGTTATGACATTTTCAATTACTAGATTTTAGATTTATACAGACAGATGGATGAAAACGTTTTCTTCACTGATGTTTTCTCTGGGAAAAACAGACATGAAATATTCAGTGAGATTGATTTTAACAGTAATTGTTAAAGTAAATTATTCAGTTGCCTTTTGTTCAATTTTTTCCCTCACAAGCCTTTCCAGATTACAAAGCAGATGTTCACATGGCTAAAATAAGCATCATTTCAAATGGCAAAGGCAAGTTAGTGGTGTGTTTAATACACTACCAAGATAAACATGATTTGCTGTATATTGTCTTTTCATGAACTTTATGTGAAACTTATGTGTAATAAAAAATTGTATTAACCTTAGAACATTTTTATTCCCTTTAGTTACAATGTTAGTGACTTTGGAAAATTTTTAGTCTAACTTTTCAGACTTTTAAAGCTCAGGAAAAAAATACGTGCGATGTAAAATTCACGCTTTGTCTCTTCTGAACATACATATGTTTATGGAACCACAAATCTCTTGCAACCAGTGTTCAGCTCCAGCTCTGAAGAAATGAGGCTTATTTCATAAATCATGCATGAAAATCAATTTCAGTAGTTAATGGTCCTATCATATGTATAGCAACAAGATCACCAGTGACCTACCAGTTATTCTGCCTGTGCCATTTAAAGGAAAAGTATGCACTGTGAAATGACTAAAAGTTGAAATGGACTCCTCTCACATGCTTACGATGTGTGCACTGATAAACAAGCTATCCCACAAGAAATAATAGAACATTCTATCAAACAATAGAATAATAATGTTAATATTAGAAGTTAAACGGTTCTGTCTAGAGACTGGAACTTGGAGGCGGGCAGAGAAAAGGCAGGAGACTGCTGCTTTTTGTTTTCAGTGTTATAAAGTCATTTTACCTTTAAAACCCTGGATATATTACGCCGATAAAAATTAAATTATACTCCCTCCTCAGAATAACCCCATGAACCAAACAACAAACAAACAAAACAACAGCAACAAGGAGAACTTGACCAGGTATCCTTGGGACTAAGATGTGTCTCTAAATACTTTGTGTGATCTTGGAAAATCAGTAAATATATCATGCCTTGCTCTTTTCATCTCTAATGAGGAGTCTGGACTAGGTAATCTCTAGGGTCATCTAGAAAGATCAACTCTGAAATTCAATGACTTTTCGTTACTCAAAAGCCAGCCTAGTGGGTTTTACCTTGCTCCTTAATACACAGACTCCACTTGATTATACAGAATCTCATCCATCACTATAAAACTACCCAGTCTTAAGTCTTTTAAATTAAATTTTTAAATTGCAATTCTAACAGCAGTAATGAACTATATTTTCTAAATAGACTGTCAAGTCCGCTTTATACAATTAATTTCTTCTCTTGAAAATGTTTATTATACGGGCTGGCCCCATGGCATAGTGGTTAAGTTCAGCACGCTCCAATTCGGTGGCCCGGGTTCATGGGTTCAGATCCTGGGTGTGGATCTACACCACAAGTCAGCCATGCTGTGGCAGTGTCCCACATACAAAGTAGAGGAAGACTGGCAACAAATGTTAGCTCAGGGTGAATCTTCCTCAGCAAAAAAAAGAAGAAAAAAAAAATGTTTATTATATAATTTTACACAGTTAAAAATACCATACATTCTTTGTTTTGTTCTCTGATATGTTTCAAGTACCTAGCACTGTGTTTAGCCTATAGTAGGTGTTCAACACATATCTATCTAATGGGTGAATGAATTCATTGTAAAACATTGTGTTCAGGTTTTCATTGTTTCTACTGGTAAGTAAGTTTTAAGTCTTATTGTTGCTCTTTTGGAGGTAATTTTTTTCTATGACAGCTCTTAAGATTTTTCTCTTTGTTTTGGTCATAGCAGTTTGACTGTGATGTGCCAAGAGGTAATCTTATTTGTATTTATCTTTCTTACGGTTCACTGATCTTTGTGGATGTGTGGATTGGTATCTTTTATTAATTTTGGAAAATTTTTCTCCCTTTCCTTCTCAGTTATTTTTTCTGCCCTCTTTTTTTGTTTCCTTCTGGCACTTGTACTATTAACATTATTTTTTAAATTAGTGTATGATAACTGCATTATCTGAATCCCCTATGGGCCTGTGGCCATTGTTTCTCTTGGTTTCTAGTCATGTTATCTGGTCTTTTTGCTTCCTTTTTTCCAAGACTATTGTTTTAGAGCAGTTTTGTATTCACACCAAAATTGAGAATAAGCTACAGAGATTTCCCATGTACTCCCTGCCCTACACACACACAGTCTCCCTGATTATCAATATCACTCACCAGAATGGTCATTTGTTGCCAAGAATGAACCTGTGTTGACACATCATAATCACCCAAAGTCTGTAGTTTACCTTGGGGCTTGCTTTTGGTGTTGTACATTTGATGGGTTTGGACAAATGTAAAATGGCATATATCCATCATTATAATATTCTCAGTATTTTCACTCCCCTAAAAATCCTCTGTACTCTGCCTATTCATCTCTCCCTCCATTTCACCCCTAGCAACCACTGATCTTTTTATTGTCTCCATAGTTTTGCCTTTTCTAGAATGTCATAGAGTTGGAATCATTTAGTATGTAGCCCTTTCAGATTGGCTTCTTTCCCTTAGTAATATGCATTTTAGCTTCCTCCATGTCTTTTCACCGCTTGATAACTCATTTCTTTTTAACACTGAATAGTAATCCATTGTTTGGAGGTACCACAGTTTGTTTAGCCATTCACCTACTGAAGGACACCTTGATTGCTTCCAAGTTTTGATAATTATGAGTAAAGCTGCTATAAACACCCATGTGCAAGTTTTTGTGTGGACATGTTTTCAGCTCCTTTGGGTAAATACTAAGGAGCACAATTGCTGGATCATATGGTAAGAGTATGTTTAGTTTTATAAGAAACTGTCAAACTGTCTTCCGTACCATTTTGCATTCCCACCAGCAATAAATGAGAGTTCCTGTTGCTCCACATCCTAGCCAGCGTTTGGTGTTGTCAGTGTTCTGGATTTTGGCCATTCTAATATGTGCATAGTGGTATCTTGTTGTTTTATTTGCATTTCCCTGATGACATATGCTGTGGAGAATCTTTTCATATGCTTATTTGCCATCTAAATATCTTTTTTGATTAGGTATCTGTTAAGGTCTTTGACCCATTTTTTAATCATTTGCTTCTTTTTTAAATAATTGAGTTCTGGACATTGAATATGAAAAATTACAGAGATAATTTGGGGTTCTTGATTTTTTTTTCTTCATAGAGGATTTGCATTTGTTTCTGGCTGGTAGCTAAAGTAAGGGCTCTAACAATCCTATGTCACCTTAATTGATTTGAGAATTGAGATTGTTTGGTTTAATGCTCTTCTCTCAAAACCTGAGGCTTACCAATTATTCCCCACCTCTTTGATACAGTTCCAGTTTTTATCTCTCTAGCTCCATGATTCTGTCAAAAGCTCATCTCACCTTCTCAGCCTCTGAGCTGCTTCTTTAGAATTGGCAAATGCTTCACAGAAAAATGGCCCCAAATGCCTCCCTCCCTGGATTTTCTTTTGTTCCAGGCTTTGGCCCCATAATTCTTAACTGTGTTAGTAGCTGTCTAATGTTGTCAGGCAGACTTAAGAAATATATTTTGTATACTTTTCTAGTGAATTCTGAACAGAAGGGTTGGTCTACCATTACTGGGAAAAGAACTCCTCTACTATTATTCATTGCTCATACAATTTTAGATAGTATCCATAAACTACTATAGAATATAAAAATTGTGCTCTTTTTTACCTCACATACATACACATACACATTTCTTTTCCCTATTTAAGCCCGTCCATGTTATGATATCCAATTTTGGTTACGTCTCATTGAGTGTTCAAATTATTATGATTATGTAAATATTCCCTAGCTGAACTGTGCAATGAACTGTGATTATATTTTCTTTTAGCCCTTAGATTTACTAATTGTTTTGTTTTACTTTGTTTAGTTTTCTAGATATCTGGAACTAATTACCTTTCAGAATTCTCTGGAAAAATACTATAAAACTCCTTTTAGTATGAGTGAAGTATAGGGGCAGAACGTTTTTCACTTCTTCCCTTCTAGGTTCTTTGGCTGGTCTGATAATTAAATAGACCTAAGACAGATTAACAGGAGAAAAACTAATTTTGTATGTATGGGAGCCCCACAAAGACAGTGAGACTCAAAGGCAGTCAGGCAGTTTGAGACTTACATGCCATCTTGAGCTAAGGGATGGGGTAGGAGCCCGGGGCTTCAAAGGGGGAGAAGGCAGTTCACAGGAAGATGAGCAGAGCAGAGGTTTGGTACTCAGATGTTTGCCCTGCCAGGCAGGTAATTTTTTCAGATAAAAAAAGTTATATCTGGTAATAGGTCTCTTTCGGGGCCAGGCTATTTGAATTCTTTTTGGCAGTTTAGGGAGAGGTATAAGTTTTTCCTCAGTCTGCTGAATCTTGATTTCCTTTGGTTTGAAATAATCCACTTACAAAAGTGGCACATTTCGGGGTGCCGTATTCCATCCTCTTGCAAAAGGGATCAGCTGTTTTATCAGTTCCTTTATTCGTTTATATGTTATGTATTATGTTTTTCGGAGCCCTCGTATCCTGTTCTAATCTGATTGGTTGCTCTCTAGACTTTCGGCATGCTTGCTTTCTTGGATTTTCCTTCTACCAAAATTCGGGGAATTTCTTTCATCTTTTTTTCTGTGTTTTAGGTTTAATTCCCTTTCTTGGTTTCTTTTTTCCTTTTGGTGGAGCATATAAAGCAGCGGCTTCCCCTGAAAGGGTGCATTTCATTCTTTAACTGTTTTAAAACCTTCCTGTCTGAAATTACCTTTATTCTTCACTTACATTTGATTGATGTTCAAAATGTTGTTGCTGTTGTGCCATTTTGATTCCAGAGCCTTTGTATGTGACCTGTTGGGGTTTTTTCCTTAAAGGTTTTAGGGTTTTTCGTCTATCCCTGGTGTTCATTTCAGGAGGCTCCCTGCTGGACGTCTTCTCTTTATCATGCTGGGGACTTAGCAGGCTCTTGTGCTATTTCTTCTCAGAAACTTTCTTATATCATTTGTTTGATCATTTTCTCCCTCCATTTTCTCAGTTCTCTCTGGAATTCCTGTAGTCACCCATCAGACCTCCTGGATTGGTTCTCTAATTGTCTTTAATTTTGACTTCCACTTTACATCACCTCTTCTTTTACTCCCACCTTTTGGGAAATTTCCTCAATTCTGTCTTCTAAACATCTATTGAATTTTTTTCCTAATATCATGTATATTTTTTTTAATTTCCAGGAGCCATTATTTGCTCTTTAAATCTTTTCTTTATATAGTTTAATGTTCTTTCATGGATGCGATACTTTCTCATTTCCGTTTAAGGATATTAACTTCAATTTTTTGGTAATTTTTTCTGTAGCCTGAATTATTGATGTTTCTTCAAATTCGTTCTTTTCTGTTTCTTTTGATGTCTGTCTGTCATGGTAGAGACTTTCCTTCACTGTTTGGTGATCAATTACTGTCCATTCATATTTAAGATTAAGGCCCTAAAAAGCTGATTAAAAGCTCTTTATGTAGTTGACAGGATTTGTCAGCTGGTAGATGGTTAGGTATTAATTTTTTATTGAGGGACCCAAAATTTGTCTATAGGTCTTTTGTCTTGGTCCTGTCACTTCCCCTAAAGAGCTATTCTCTTACTACTGATTTTGTAGTGTAAATCCATCTGCCAGTGTTCTGAGAGGTGAGTGGGGCAGGGAGTCTAGGGTATCTGTCTATGTACCTATGCAGTCTCACTTAACGCTCGTATTTTCGGTTTGCAGCCTTACTCCTGCTATGCCAGATATGCCTTTGGGGCCGAAGCTCCTTTGATTTAACCTCGCCCATTGATTAGGCCTCTGAATTCATTTAGGGGAAAAGGATGAGTAAACCTGACTATGTGGAGAGAACATTCGGGATTCTAACATCTTCTCCCATAGACTTTAGCTAGTCCTCCCATTTTGCTGTCCTATGGCTTACCCTCGTCTTCAGAAGTACGTGAGGCTTCCAGTTCCTGAGTCTTTCTGGAATGCTTTGATGCAGAGCAGCTTGCTTCTTGTTGGCTACTTCTGTGCAGGTTTTAGCCTTCTTTGTTCTGCTAAATCAGTTATGAATTATCCGTTTGCTTTCCGTCTCCCGAAATTTTGTTCTCATTACTCATCCAATGTTCTCTCTCCTTTCCTCTTTATCCTTATTAATTCCTTTAGTGTCATTTTGGTGGAGCTTCAGATAGAGCAGAAATAAAGGCTAAGTATTATATTTAGAAGTAGAATATTTCTGTTTGCGTTACTCTGCATTGCCCCTTAATTTATCTTGTTTCATTTTAGTCTTCTTGTTCCATGATTCTAATAATAGCTGATACTTACCAAACACCAGACACTGGGCAGAGCACTTTTTGTAGATTATCTAATTTATTCCTCACAACTACCAAGTTGAGGTAAGTGCTGTTAAACCTATCTTACAGGTGACGAAACAGGCTTGGAGAAGCCAAGGAACTTACAGAATTTACACACCAAAAACACAGTTGTGCCAAGACTTAACCAAGGCGACCTGAGTCTAGAGTCTGTGTTCTTAACCATTATACTGTAGTGATTGTCTACACTACACTGCTAAATGCTGTCTATACAAAATAATTTAAATAACGGATGATGTGAATAGATACTATTCCTGAATTAATATTGTATTTCATTAGGTCTTCGTGAGTGAGGATTATGCCATCTTAGAGTTTCAAAGGCATTTAAAATTATCCAGTTGACTCCCTTTGTGTTATAGGTAAGAAAATAGGAGAACCAGAAACATTATGTTACATGATTTGGTCCAACTTGAAACACCTAGAACATGTATGTATATATGTATATGTGTATATACGTACATACACAAACAGACACGTACACACACATATAATTGGTAGCTTGATATAGAAGTAGTTTAGATTAATGTTTCAGATAAAGGCTATTTTAGCATATAAAAATAAAATATTTCCAGGATCATATAATTTATTTTACTTCTGTATCAGATTCTATACACATGCACAGTAATGTGTACTAGCTGTGCTTGGTTTCGGTCACTGAAGTACCCATGATTTGAGCAAGATTTTTAGCAACACTTTGTAACTTATGTCTTGTTTGCTACTAACCCATATATATGATATAAAATAGAATATAGGCCTAATATATAATATAAATAATATGTTTGTATTCTAAATAGTATGTTTATATTCTGTTTTTATTGCAGTCTTCTAAGAAGAATACAAGTATAAGAGATGGATTTGGTCAGACATTCTCAAAATAGAATAGTCTATTTCAAACTGAATGAGATCAAGCTTTTATTTTTAGCTTTTACATTTATCTTCTATCTTTGGAGAATGGAGATAGGGCCAGTTGAGAAACACATACTCTCCCTAGACATTACTTATGATACATCATAACTTATAAGGTTGCCTGTAATGGACTCAAGGCCATTAGAGAGAACAATATTTGGAGAAGATGGAGGTGCATTAGAGAGAGAATTTAGGAGTTATTTTGGGAAAAAATCTAACATTAAATGATTTCAGGGTCAAAATGTAATATAAAACTAATCAAATCACAAAATAAACCTTAAGTTTAACAACAACAGTAAAAGCTTATATTTTTCCCTTGAAACCAAAAGCCTGCCAAAGTTTTAAACTGAAAATATCTATTCCCTAAAGACAATCTTAATGTGTATCCTAAAGGTCGAAAGATTAGGGTGAGGGAGAACATGATCCTTTGAGGGCTCCAGTAACTTCAGGAAGAGCACTTAGTTATTGCTTTACTAGCCAGCCAAGAGTCATATATGAAGAGTGTTTTAGAATTGTTTATTTCCCAGCTATTTTCTAATTTTTTTTAAAAAGTGTATTTTGCTTGTGTTGTAAATCAAAATATGTTCCATATGAATTAAACAGTAAATTACTAAAAATGAATCAATAAAAGTATTACAAGATGTACAAACATTGAAAGGAAAGATTGATAATTTTGACTAAATAAAACTTAAATCACAAAACCACCATAAACAAAAGGAAATCACAAACCGTAGAAATATTTCCAATAGATAAAAGGTTAATATCTATAATATATAGTGTTTTTACATACATGGGTGAAGACAGCATATACTCTAAAAGTGTACTAAAGATATGGATACAAACTTAAATAGGAAATGTGGATAGCCAGTAAACATGAAAAATGTTCAAACTCATTTATAAACAAGTAACAATAACTACATATTAAAGCAAAAACAAACTAGCAATTTTGCATATAAAAATGGTCAAATGGTAATGGGAAGGGTGTGGCATAATGGACATTCTTGTATCATATAACCTGCTGATAAATATAAATTGGTGTCTTTTTTTTTTTTTTTTACCGCAGTTTACTTAACCATTTACCTATTTTTTTATTTTATTTTATTGAGGTCATATTGACTTTCAATATCATGTAAATTTCAGGTGTACATTATTTCAGTTTCTGTATAGATTGCATCCTGTTCATCGCCAATAGTCTCGTTTTTATCTGCCGCCATACACATGTGCCCCTTTACCCCTTTCTCCTGCCCCACCCCCTTTTTCTCTGGTAACCACTAATCTGTTCTCCTTATCTATGTGTGTGTTTGTTTATCTTCTGCATATGAGTGAAATCATATGGTATTTGTCTTTCTCTGTATGACATTTCACTTAGCATAATGCCCTCAAGGTCCATCCATGTTATCACAAATCGCACAATTATGTCTTTTCTTATGGCTGAGTAGTATTCCATTGTATATGTATACAGCATCTTCTTTATCCATTCATCCATTGATGGACACTTGGTTTGCTTCCACGTCTTGGCTATTGTGAATAATGCTGCGATGAACTATGGGTGCATAAATCTTTCTGAATTGTTGATTTTATATTCTTTGGATAAATACCCAGTAGTGGAATAGCTGGATCATATGATATTTCTATTTTCAGTTTTTTGAGAAATCTCCACACTGTTTTCCATAGTGGCTGCACCAGTTTGCGTTCCCACGAGCAGTGTATGAGGGTTACCTTCTCTCCACATCCTCTCCAACACTTGTTATTTCTGGTCTTGTTAATTATAGTCATTCTGATGAATGTAAGGTGATATCTCATTGTTTTGATTTGCATTTCCCTAATAATTAGTGATGTTGAACATCTTTTCATGTGCCTGTTGGCCATCTTCTTTGGGAAAATATCTGTTCATATCCTCTGCCCATTTTTGGATCAGGTTGCTTGTTTTTTTGTTGTTGAGTTTTATGAGTTCTTTATATATTTTGGAAATTAACCCCTAGTTGGATATATGATTTGCAAATATTTTCTCCCAGTTGGTGGGCTGTCTTTTCATTTAGTTGATAGTTTCCTTTGCCATGCAGAAGCTTTTTAGTCCTATGTAGTCCCATTTGTTTATTTTTTCTTTTGTTTCCCTTGCCTGAGTAGACATGTATTTGGAAAGATACTGCTAAGACCAATGTCAAAGAGTGTACTGCCTGTATTTTCTTCTGGGAGTTTTGTGGTTTCAAGTCTTACATTCAAGTCTTTAATCCATTTTGAGTTAATTTTTGTGTATGGTGTAAGATAATGGTCTACTTTCCTTTTTTTTTTGCATGTGGCTGTCTAGTTTTCCCAGCACCATTTATGGAAGAGCCTTTCCTTTCTCCGTTGTATGTTCTTGGCTCCTTTGTCAAAATTTAACTGTCCATAGATGTGTGGTTTTATTTCTGGGCTCTCATTTCTGTTCCATCGATCTATGTGTCTGTTTTTCTGCCAATACCATGCTGTTTTAATTACTATAGCTGAGATTGTATTCTTGACTTCTCTTTCTGCTAGTTTGTTATTAGTGTATAAGAAT
This sequence comes from Equus przewalskii, assembly GCF_037783145.1. NCBI lineage: Eukaryota > Metazoa > Chordata > Mammalia > Perissodactyla > Equidae > Equus > Equus przewalskii. The sequence continues at coordinate 59,667,964 of NC_091833.1, forward strand.
ACAACTGATTTTTATATATTGATTTTGTATCCTGCAACTTTACTCTATATATTGGTTATTTCTAATAGTTTTTTGGTGGATTCTTTAGGATTTTCTATATGTAGAATCGTGTTATCTGCAAATAGTGAGAGTTTTCCTTCTTTCCAATTTTATTTCTTTTATTTATTTATTTCTCTTTCATTTCTTTTTCTCACCTAATTGCTTTGACTAAAACTTCCAGTATTATGTTGTGGTGAGAGTGGGCATCGCTGTCTTGTTCCTGTTCTTAGAGGGATGGCTTTCAGTTTTTCCCTGTTGAGTATGATGTTGGCTGTGGGTTTGTCATATATGGCCTTTCTTATGTTGAGGTACTTTCCTTCTATACCCATTTTATTGAGAGATTTTGTCATAAATGGATATTGGATCTTGTTGAATGCCTTTTCTGCATCTGTTGAGATGATTCTGTGATTTTTAGTCCTCATTTTGTTAACGTGGTCTGTCACCTTGATTGATTTGCAGATGTTGAACCATCTTGTCATCCCTGCAATAAATCCCAATTGATCATGGTGTATAATACTTTTAATATATTGTTGTATTCAATTTGCTAATATTTTGTTGAGGATCTTTTGCATCTTAGTTCATCAGAGATATTGACCTTTTAATTTTCCTTTTTTGTGTTGCCTTGTGTCTGGTTTTTGTATCAGGATAATGTTGGCCTCGTAAGATGAATTAGAAAGCATCCCATCCTTTTCAATTTTTCAGAGTAGTTTGAGAAGTTTAGGGATTGAATCTTCTTTGAATGTTTGGTAGAATTCACCAGAGAAACCCTCTGGTTCAGGACTTGTTTTTTGGGAGATTTTTGATTACTATTTCAGTCTCTTTGCTTGTGATTGGTCTGTTCTGATTCTCTATTTCTTCTTGATTTAGTTTTGGGAGGTTATATCATTCTAAGAATTTGTCCATTTCTTCTAGGTTATCCAGTTTGTTGGTGTATACCTTTTCTTAGTATTCTCTTATAATCCTTTGTATTTCTGTGTTGTCATAATTTCTTCTCTTTCATTTCTGATTTTATCTATTTGAGTCTTCTCTCTTTTTTTCTTAGTGAGTCTGGCTAAGGGTTTGTCAATTTTGTTTATCTTCTCAAAGAATCAGCTCTTAGTTTCATCAATCCTTTCTATTTTTTTTTAGTCTCTGTTTCATTTATTTCTGCTCTTATTTTTATTATTTCCTTTCTTCTGCTGACTTTGGGCTTTTTTTATTGTTTTTCTAGTTCTTTTAGGTATAGGGTAAGCTTGTTTAATTGAGATTTTTCTTGTTTGTTGAGGTATGCCTGTATTGATATAAATTTCCCTCTTAGTACTGCTTTTGCTGCATCCCTTAAGTTTTTGTATATTGTGTTTTCATTTTCATTTGTCTCTAGATATTTTTTTATTTCTTCATTGATCCAATAGTTGTTCAGTAGCATGTTGCTTCATTTCCACATACTTGTGACTTTCCTAGCTTTTTCCTTGTACTCAATTTCTAGTTTCATAGCATTGTGGTCTGAAAAGGTGCTTGATGTGATTTCAGTCTTCTTAAATTTACTGAGGCTTTCTTTGTTTCCTAACATATGGTCTATCTTTGAGAATGTTGCATGTGCACTTGAGAAGAATGTGTATTCTGCTGGTTTGGGATGAAATGTTCTATATATATCTCTATTAAGTCTGTCTGGTCTAGTGTTTCACTTGAGGCCACTGTTTCCTTGTCAACTTTCTGCCTGGATGATCTATCCATTGACGTAAGTGGGGTGTTAAGGTCCCCTACTATTATTGTCTTGCTGTCAGTTTCTCCCTTTAGGTCTGTTAATAGTTACTTTATGTACTTTGGTGCTCCTGTGTTATGTGCATATGTATTAATAAGTGTTATGTCTTCTTAGTGGAATGTCTCTTTTATCATTATATAATGGCCATTTTTGTCTCTCGTCTTTTTTATCTTGAAGTCGTCTTTATCTGATATAAGCATGGCTATACACATTTTCCTTTGCTTGCCATTTTCCTGGACTGTCATCTACCATCCCTTCACTCTGAGCCCATGTTTACTTTAGAGCTGAGGGGTGTTTCCTGGAGGCAGCATATTGTTGGGTCTTGTCTTTTAATCCATTCAGCCACTCTGTGTCTTTTGATTGGTGAATTCAACCGATTTACATTTAGAGTGATTATTGATATATGATGGCTTAATACTACCATTTTATCTTTTGTTTTCCAATTGTTCTGTATTTCCATTGTTTATTTTCCCTTGTATTTCTGGCTGTCATTTCAGTTTGATGGGTTTCTATGATGGTTTTCTGAGTTTTCTCTTTATTACTTATGATTTGTGACTCTACTCTGATTTTTCATTTTGTGGTTACCATGAGGCTTGTATAAAAGATCTCATAGTTGAGATAGTCCATTTTCTGATAGCCTCTTAAATCTGTTAGCCTGTGTAGATTCCATCCCTTTTCTCTTCCACTTATATGTTTTTGTTCTCACAAATTATTTTTTGTGTTGTGAGGTTGTGACCAAATTGAAGTGTCTGTAGTTATTTTTGATGCTTTCTTTCCCTTTACCCTGTATTTTATAATTAAGTGTTTGCTAACCTATTCTGATAGAGAGGTGTAATTTTCTGATTTTTTCTCTTTCTCTCCTTGCTCAAAGCTTTGTAAACCTTTGCCTTTTTATTTCCAATAGGAGGGCTCCCTTCATCATTTCTTGTAAGGCAGGTCTACTGGCTATGAACTCCCTCAACTTTTGTTTCTCTGGGAAAGCTTTTATTTCTCCATCATATCTGAAGGATAATTTCACTGGATAGAGTATTCTTGGCTGATAGTTCAGTATTTTTGATATGTCATTCCACTTTTTCCTAGCCAATAAGGTTTCTGCTGAGAAAGCCGCTGAAAACCTGATGAGGGTTCCTTTGTACATTATTTTCTTCTCTCCTGCTGCCCTTAATATTTTTTCTTTGCCATTGACTTTTCACAGTTTTAATATTATATGCCTTGGAGAAGATCTTTTTGGATTGGTGTAATTAGGAGTTCTATTATCTTCATGTTCTTGCATGTCCAGTTCCTTATTCAGGTTTGGCAAGTTCTCTGTTATTATTTCTTTGAGTAAGCTCTCTGTCTTTCTCTCACTCTTCTCCCTCTGGGATACTATAATCCTAATTGAGTCAGATATTTCTAGAAGAATTTCTTCATTTTTTAAAAGTCTTAATTCTCTCTCCTCCTATACTTGAATCATTTCTAAGTTTCTATCTTTGAGCTCACTGATTTTCTCCTCCATAAAGTCTCCTCTATTTTGTATGCTCTCTACATTATTTTTTAGCTCATTAATTGTGTTCTTCATATCCAGAATTTTTGTTTGGGTTTTTAGAGCTTCGATCTCTATGGTGAAGTATTCCTTCTGTTCATTGATTTTATTCCTGAGCTCATTAAATTGTCTTTCTGAGTTTTCTTGTGACACATTGAGTTTCTTTATGACAGCTATTTTGAATTCTCTGTCAATCAGATTATAATCTTCTGTGACTTCAAGTTTGGTTTTTGGAGAGCTGTTATTCTCCTTCTGTTCTGCCATGGTACTATAGTTCTACATGGTGTTTGATGTTTGATCCTCTTCTGAAGCATTTGTGATTGTAACCACCTTTTTTAAAAACAGATACTATCTTTCCTTTTTCTCCCCAAAGCTTCCTGGTACATAGTTGTATATTTTTAGTTGTGGGTCCTTCTAGTTGTGGCATGTTGGACACCGTCCCAGCATGGCCTGATGAGTGGTGCCATGTCTGTGCCCAAGATCCAAACCAGCGAAACCCTGGGCAGCCAGAGTGGAGTGCGTGAACTTAACCAGTAGGCCATGGGGCTGGCCCCTGTAACCACCTTTCTTATTTGGGTACAGCTTTGGTTACTTTGGTTCTGAGCTACCTCTGATTGTATTTGAAAGCCTCCACTTTCCACCCTCCATTGCCTCTGCTAGAGGTGTTGTCAGTGCCCTCCTTGTGCCACTTGTGCCTCTGAGGTTGCTGATGCCTTGCTGCTTTCGATGTCACTGCAGCATCAGGTGCTGCCACTGGGGTCACTAGGCTGTAAGCACTTCTGCTGCTTCCAGGGTTGCCTGGGTCTTGTGTTCCCCCGCTTGCTCTCCATGGGCTCTCCACAGGTTGGGTGCTGCTGCTCAAGGGTTATCTGGGGGTGCTGGCAGCATCACTGCCAGGAGCTCTGGGTTCACAGGTGTTGCTGTTGCTATCAGGAACCCAGGTTCTTGTATGCAGCCCCCGCTGCTGGTAAAGCCAGTGTTGAGGGTGCCATCACTGAGGGCTGAGTCTTGTGTTCTGCTGTGGTTCCTGAGGCCTCAAGTCACAGGTGCCACCTGCCACTGCTGGGGGAGGAGTTGGGGCTAAGCCTCAAGTGTTGTTGCTGGCCCTGCAGTCTCTGGTCACTGGCACTCGCCAGTGTGCTTTTTGAGACCTCAGGTCAGAGCACCCTGCTCCTGCCAGTGAAATCTGTGTTTTGGTTGCTGTTCCCACTGCTGGAGAGACCAGCACCCCTGGCAGGGGAGGAGAAGGGGGCTGGGTCACCAGTGCGGTTCTGTATCCTGGAGCCTCAGAATGGGTGTGGTACCCGCCACAGCTGGAGAGAGGCAGGGGCCACAGCCTCTGGTCACTGGTGCTGGCACGCTGATGATCTGCTCTGAAACCTCAGATCAAGGCACCCCACTGCTGCCAAGGAAATTTGCGCTTTGGATGTAGTCTCCACTGTTGGAAAGACTAGTGCCACTGCTGGAGGGGTGGGAGGGGGCCAGGTCACCAGCTCCATTCTGTGTCCTGAAGCCTCAGAATGTGTGCACCACCTCCCACCACTGGGGGTGGGGCAGGGGCCAGCCGTTGAGTGCTGTGTTTGCCCTTGCAGCCTGTGGTCGCTGGCATGCATGCCAGTGTAAGGATCTGCGTTTTGGATCACCACCACCAGGGGAGAGAGAGGGGGCTGCTCCCCTACTTCCACTGCCTCCCGGAGGTCCAGTCCACCCACCTTCAGATGTACAGATGCACAGATCACTCTGATGTGCTGTGCAGAGGGCTTTGTTGGTCACTGGATGTCTGACTGAATGTAACTTAGAGGGGAGAGACAAAAGGAACAACTCACTCTGCCGTGATGCTGACGTCACTTTAAATTGATATCTTTTTGTTATTGTTGCTGCTCCCAAAGCCCACAATTTTCCTTTTTAAATTAATAGACTTTAGTTTGATGGAGCAGTTTCAGGTTTACAGAAAAGTTGAGCAAAAAGTATAGAGAGCTCCCGTGGACTCCCTTTGCCTTGCCTACTCACCCCGCCAGTTTCCCCTGTTATTAACATTTTACATTAGTGTGGTACGTTTGATGACCGAATATTGATACGTTATCATTGACTAAAGTCTACAGTTTATGTTGGGGTTCACTCCTTGTGTTGTACATTAAGTGAATTTTGACAAATGTGTAATGACGTGTATTCACCATTACAGTGTCATTCAGGGTAGTTTCACTCCCGTAAAAATCCTCTGTGCTTCACCTATTCCTCCCTCTCTCCCTTCCCCTGAACCCCTGGTCACTAGTGATCTTTTTACTGTCCCCATAGTTTTGCCTTTTCCAGAATGTCATATAGTTGAAATCATATATGTAGTCTTTTCAGATTGGCTTCTTTCACTTAACAATATGCTTACAAGACTCCTTCATGTCTCTTAATACCTTAATAACAATTCTTTTTATCACTGAATAATATTCCATAGTATAGATATACTGGAGTTTGTTTATCCATTCAGCTAGTGAAAGACATCTTGATGGCTTCCAAGTTTTGGCAGTTATGAATAGAGCTACTATAAACATCTGTGTGCAGGTTTTTGTGTGGACATAAGTTTTCCACTCCATCGGATAAATACTAAGGTGCCTGCTTGCTGGATTATATAGTAAGAACATGTTTAGTTTTGTAAGAAAGTGCCAACTGTCTTCCAGAGTGGTGTGCCATTTTACAATCTTACCGGCAATGAATGAGAGTTCCTGTTGTGCCACATCCTTGCCAGTATTTAGAGTTGTCAGTGTTTGGATTGTAGCCATTCTGATAGGAGTGTAGCAGTATCTCATTGTTATTTTAATTTGCAATTCCTTAATGACATGTGATGTTGAGCATATTTTCTTGTAGTTATTATCCATCTGTATATCTTCTATGGTAAGATGTCTGTTACAAACTTTTGCCCATTTTTAAAATTGAGTTGTTTTCTTATTGTTAAGTTTTAAAAGTTTTTTGGGTGTGTTTTTCATACCAATCCATTTTGAAAAGATTTTCTCCAAGCCTGTGACTTGTCTTTATTTTTTTAACAGTATCTTTCACAGAGAGAAGGTTTTAAGTTTAATGAAGTCCAACTTAATGATTTTTTTCCTTCATGGATCATGCTTTTGGTGTTGTATCTAAAAAGTCATCACTAAATCTAAGGTCAACTAGATTTTTCTTCTATATTATGTTTTATGAGTTTTATAGTTTTACGTCTTACATTTTTAGGTCTGTGATCCATTTTGAGTTAATTTTCATGAAAGGTGTAAGGTCTGCATCTAGATTCATGTTTTTGCATGTGGATGTCCAGTTAAAAACAATAATGCAGTTTGCGTAGAAAAATAGTTATACTTTTTAAATAATAGAACTAATGCTTTATTTGAACACATAGCAAAGAAATACGTTCTTAAAGTGATAGTGATAAAATTTACTGACATGTAATTTTCAAGCTCTGCACTTGTGCCCCTAAATATTTATACTACTGGCTGTTTATTTTGCTCATGTTATTTAATTTTCTGAGATTTAATTAGAGCCTCTGGGAAATTTTGCCAATTACCAAATCCCTTTTTATCCTGCTCCTAAAATTTCCTCGCATGGCTCACGTATACTTACCTTACTGGGAAAACTAAAGAGAGAAGAATTCTCTTCTTCCAGGTTCATGGTACGTTCAGTTCCAGAGCCACTGTATTACCTTTATTTGAATGTCAGTGTTGAAAGTATTGTGTAAAAACACTAAAGTAAGTGCTTTCCTCGCTATAGAGCAGAGTTCCCAAGAAAAAAGTAAGATGTTGAATATACTCCTGTCCTGTCTTGCAAGAAGTTGTTCAAAAAACTATTTGGAAACAAAGAGGAGATGAGTTTCAGACTGTGTCCATGTAAATTTTTCCCTGAAGCTTAAAAAAAAAGAAAGAAAGAACATGGAAAAAGAAAGACAATATCTCTACTTGTATCAAGAGGAGCATAGTAGCTAGAATGCAGTTAACCCTGCTAACTTCGTATTAGTGGCTCTGCCCTGGCTCTAACACATTGCACGTTAAGTTGTAGTACTTTTCTGGTGATTCTAGATCAGTATATATGAAGCATTTAGAATACTTTGTTTTGGGGCCGGCCTGGTGGCACAGCAGTTAAGTTCGCACGTTCCGCTTCTCGGTGGCCTGGGGTTTGCTGGTTTGGATCCTGGGTGCAGACATGGCACCACTTGGCAAAAGCCATGCTGTGATAGGCATCCCACGTATAGAGAAGAGGAAGATGAGCATGGATTTTAGCTCAGGGGCAGTCTTCCTCAGCAAAAAGAGGAGGATTGGCAGCAGGTGTTAGCTCAGGGCTAATCTTCCTCAAAAAAAATAAAATACTTTGTTTTTATGCTAAGGGGAGAGGGAACTGGAAGCCAGCCTTTCTTGAATACTTAACTATGCACACTTCAAGTACTTCTCATTTCTTATACCATCCTTATAAAACAAGCTATTTTCCTCATTTTTACAGATGAGGAAATGGAGATTAAAGAAGCATTTCACATATTATAGTGAAATTATATTTATGCATTTGGCTCCCTTATTAGTCTGTGTGGTCTCTTCAGGCAGGGACTAGTATTATTTGTCATCTTACTTTCATTTCTAACAGAGTGTCTGGCACATAGTAGCTGTCCTGCAAAGTTTGTTGGCATGTGAAGGGCAACTTGCCCTGGATCACGTAGCTGGAGAATGATAGTGGCCATGTTCAAAAGCCTGTGCTCTTTCCCTCTGTTCCACACTGCCCCTCTATTCCCTGTCACCTCAGGCATGGGTTAGGAAATGGTGGTGGTGTTTGTATTAATGTCTCTTTAGTAGTTTTAAAGATTCCTGAAGTGCATTTGACTTATAAATTAATCTTTATTTAATGCTTCTGAGTTTGAGGTAATTGCCCTCATGTGATTTGTAAATTACTTTGGTAATAACCAGTCTGTAAGTATGTCGAGGTAAGGTGCCCCACTATATTCTGTAACTTTGTGATTTTGTGATCCTGAATTGAGCATCTCATAGCACGCTGATCACATTTCCTGGTGAATATACGCAATGATAATCAGGCAGTGTACCAAAGTGGAAATATCGTGGGCTTTGAATTCAGACAGATGACACTCTTTATCTGCACTTTGCCATTTACCCCTTGTGTAATTTTAAGCAAGTTATTTAACTTCTCTGTGCCTTAGTTTTCTCATTTCTAAAATGGAGATAATGATTTCTACCTTAGTGGGTGATTTGAAGGTTGAAGTTTAAATGAGGTCATATATAGAGTACCTGGTACATGACAAGCACTAGATAAATGGTGCCTCTGTTCGTTTGTCTTGACAGTCTGGAATGATGAGCCAAGTCTATGAAGGGAAAGTTTGATTGGAATAAATATAATCTTGAACTTGGTACTAAATACACAAAAATACAAGGTGCAGGACATGGAAGATGTGGCTTCTCAATAACACGTGGAAAAGACCTAGGGAGCCTCAGCTGACTGCCTGCTCAGTCTTAGTCAGCAGTATTATTTGGCATCCAGAAAAGGTTTTAAGGATAGCATCCAGATCCAGGAAAGGGACAGGTCTTCTCCACTCTGCTCTGGTCAGATTCTCCCTGAATTCTCTATTTCATTTTTTGGGCATGAGAATTTAAGAGAATCATAGATTAACCAGGGTCTGTCCAAAGAAACACCACCAGAGTGGTAAGAAGTTGTGAGCCATGCCATATGACAAGAGAAGGTGAATTGAGAAGATTTAGCTGGGGTATATATTAGAAGGTGGAGGTGGGGGAGGGAAGATTGGAGTGATAAAATAAGTATCCATTTCTAAACAGTTATCGTGTTAGACTTGTGCTTTGTGACCCTAGGGGGTAAAACAATGACCAGGGATGGCAGTTGTCTGGAGGAGATTTCAGTTTAATAAGCCTTTCTTTCAAAGGATTAAAGCTATATAAAAATTAAACTGTCTTCCTTGGTTTTTGGTGATCAAGCAAAGGCCAGATAAGTATATTGCTGGGATGCCATAGAAAAAATTCATTGTCACTTCTCATCGGAGATTGGACGAGAACAGATGATCTTCAAGATGCCTCCAACCTTGATAGTTTTGTGATTTCATACACAAGCAAAGTATGGGTTATTTTATTTTTTATTGAGGTTATAATAGTTTATAATATTGTGAAATTTCAGTTGTGCGTTATTTGTCCGTCACCATATATATGTGCCCCTTTACCCCTTATGCCCACCCCCTAACCCCTCTTCCCTCTGGTAACCACTAATCTGTTCTCTTGTCCTTGTGTTTGTTTATCTTCCACATACAAGTAAAATCAGTGTTTGTCTTTATCTGGCTTATTTCACTTAACGTAATACCCTCAAGATCCATGTGTGTTGTTGCAAATGGTACAATTTTGTCTTTTTTATGACTGAGTAGTATTCCATTGTATATATATATATACCATGTCTTCTTTACCCATTCATCAGTTGTTGGGCACTTGGGTTGTTTCCACATCTTGGCTGTTGTGACTAGTGCTGCAGTGAACATAGGGGTGCATAAGTCTCTTTGAATTGTTGATTTCAACTTCTTTGGATAAATACCCAGTAGAGGGATAGCTGGATCATACGACATTTCTATTTATAATTTTTTGAGAAATCTGCATAAAATATGGATTATTTTTAATGGAGTATATAAAGACAGTGATGATCAAACCGAGTCTTTGCCTCTGTGGAGCTTACATTTTAATTGGAGAAGCAATACACATTTCAGAAGTTTTAGAGAGTATTAGGATGAAGTCACAATAAGAGAATTCATAGGGCTGATTATGATTGATTGCTAAGTGAATGTTATAATTGAATGCTTTTCAACCTTTTATGTCTTATAAAGCACCAGTCACTGAAGAACCTGAGTGCCATGATCCCAGGGGGAGAAAAGCATGTTTATATATTTGTAGGTTATTATACTGATCATTTATAATAAATGTTAAGAGCTTAAAATTTTTAATAATTGCCAAAGCTTATTAAATAAACTTCCTTGTGGGCAGAAGATATGAAGTTTCAGGTGGTACATTGAGATTTCAAGGTTGGAACTAAAGTGACTGAAGATTGCAATAGGATATGGTTTTCTTTATAAAGTTTTTGCAGTTTTATTCCACAGCAGATATTATGTCCACCAGGGCTAGGACAAGAGCAAAACCAGGGTTTGGTAAAATTGAATCATCTGCTTAGAGACAAATGCATTTATTCATGATCAAACTGGTTCAGCATGTGTGGGATCAGGGAGTATATGGGAAATCTCTGTACCTTCCACTCAATTTTGCTATGACCTTAAAACTGCTCTAAAAATAAAATCTGTTAAAAAATGGTTCACATCTTTATGTATTTTAAATCAGTGGGGTCAAATTTAGTAGTTTAATTTATGAAACTCTGAACTCATGGCAATTTCCAGGTAAAGTGACCACGAGTAAATCAGAAAAACGATACTTACTACACATTCAGTTAGTCAGAACTCTTTATACCTTCAGCTGGATACTGTATGTGGTTTGTCAGTGGAGTTAGAAAGGGGAGGGGAATGTGAGGGTTATACCGGTAACATCAACACTTCGTTTGCCTGGACCCTAGAAAAGTAAAGCCCAAAGACCAAAAATTTTGCAGTGATCATCCCTCAGCAACCAACCTGTGTGGCAGATATAACTCTACATTGGGACAGACACCTCCTGCTAAAATAGCTTGATGATGCTTGATGACTCTGTAGCCATGAATGTCCTCCAACTCGCTCGCCAGAGTTGGATGTCCACTTGCTTGCCAGAGCAACTTCTGACTATCCTTTGGTTTCTGCTTTTGAGGTGCCTATTGGGAATGTCTGTACTTCTTATTGTATTGTAAATATTTATTAAATAATATTACATATCTGAAAATCTTTTTATGTTATTCTCAAATACCAACTAGCAGTTTGAAAATCCTGTGTGTCTCTTTCCTCATCAATAAAATGTAGGGGGTAGATTAACTCATCTCTGAAGAGTTCCTTACTTCTAAAGTTTTATAGCTTTCAAAATTGATTCAGCCCTAAACAAAGTATTGAAATTATTTTGCCTGGATGTAGTTGTAAGTATTTAATGACATGGTACAATGTTCATTCTACATTGTCAAAATTAAAAAATAGAAAAGGTTTAAAAATAGATGTGTATAGTTTGATCCTGTGTGTGTATACTCTATAAATATTTGTGCATGTGTGTGTAAATAAGTATACACACATATTTATAAATTAGAAATGGTACTGTGTTGATTATTGATTGGTTATTATTGATTATTTCTGAGTAGTAAGATTACAGATGATTTTGTTTTCCTCTTCTTTCTCTGCCTGAATTTCTATTTACCAGTTGAGTTAATTTTATATTAGGAAATAGCATATAAATGTGAAAAAACAAAATGTCTTTATTTTATAAATTGTTTTAATTCAGCACTCTATGAAACCTAACACACTGAAGGAAGATCCAACAAGGGACCTGAAACAGCTTCTCCAAGAGTTGAGAAGTGTGATCAACGAGGAGCCAGCTGTGCCTCTGAGCAAGACCGAGGAAGATGGGAGAACACCATCTCTGGGGGTCTCATATGTGGCTGTGTAAGACTGAGTGTACTTCAGAATGGGAAAGCGTCTCCCATCAGTGGTTTGCCATTAAGTTGTCTGCATGTTACTCTCTGGGAGGTTGAGGTTTAAATTACTTTGAAGAGTGTCTGATGTTATCAAGCAAAACAGTGTGAAAGTGGAGGAGTTAAACAAAAGCAAAACAACTTGACATCAAGAGAAAATAATACAGTTATTTTATGCAGAAATTAGGGCAAAACATTACCCAAAGTTACATACATATAGTAATTTATAATTTCACATCCATAATCATGTTTATCATAACAATTATTTGAGATAATCCAGGGCAGGATTTACTTATCCCATTTTACAAATGAGAAAAACACAAGTTTCAAAAGATTAGCTTGGCTACAGCCAACACAGTTTGATGTTAGAGCTGAAACTAGAACCCTGAGAACTGCTACTCAACTCTCCAAGTGTAAGCTGATAAGAAAGGCCTTGGTTCTCTAGGTGTTCATGCCACTGACTTATACCACATTAATAAAAGGCAGATCCAAAAAGGACTCAGCCAGTTTGCCAGAGCTTCCCTGTACATGCCTACAGAAATCAGTGAGAGTCTCTCATTCTTTTCAAATAATTTAAAATTTTATTGTGTTATTATTAGATTAACTTAAAGCATTTTAATATGTTTTATTTTTAGTATTATAAGGCTAATTGTATATTAGTTGTTACTATTATAACCACCCATTGTTGTAATATTCATTTTCTGGTTATATGGCAAATATCTAAAAATAATAATTTCTGAAATAGTACTTACATATAAACAATCTCCAGTTTCTTAAGATGCTCAATTAGTATACATTAGCCCAAGGTAGCAAAATAATATCTGGATTTATCTAATTTTTATTAATAATATTATTAATAGTAATTGTAAAATATTAGTAACTGCCCAGTTACCTGGAATAACATTGTCACCTCTGAATCACATCAGAGACATTTCATTGGCGACTCCATCAAAAAATACATATATGTGCAGAGCACTTTCATTTTTGTCATACTTCTGTAATATGCCTTCTAAGCCAGGGCAGTATTATTAAGTATTATCACTTGACGGATGAGTATATTTAGGCACAGATTAAGTTGCCGCATCCTATGCAGCAAAGAGGCAAAGCCAGAAGTAAAGTTAGAGCCCCTGGCTCCCAGCACTAATCCTTCTACAAGATCACCATGACTTCCCTGATGAGATTTTCATCACTTCTGCCACTAATGATGGGCCTGAACTATTATTGGACTGTACTGAACAAGAAGATATTTGGTCCTTGCCTTTAGAGGGCTTATGTTAAGTTGCTGTCATCCTACAAGTGACCTTGTCATCAAAGCCAAACTCAGCCTAAAGCTTTTAAGAGTTCATAGAACGAGAGCATTTCTGAGTTGATGAACTCCAGGGGTAGCCCTTTACAAAATTTGCTTGGAAGCCTAAAATCTACTGTTGTGCCATAAAGAAGAGTTAAATACATATGAATACTTGATTATCCTAAAAATACATGGAGTCTGGAAATCGTTCTTTGTGTAATTAACTGAGACTTATGTTTATCTACACAGAGATGATAGAGTAAGAGATTCCGTTACTGAATCAAGCCTGAGATTAGAGATGTGCCATAGGTAAGAAGAATCTGAGATTCTGATTCTGATTAATTGTCCAAGAATTTTATATGTGACCAGGTATTTGGGAAGTCTGTTTAGACAGACTGAAGGGGCATTTTGGGTTCACTGAGGGAAAGCTGTTACATTGTTCAACTGAAACTGAAGAGGATCTCAATGAAATTTACTAAAGTAGTTTACTTTCTAGAAATCAATTTAATAGGCATTTTTTTGGTACTTATTTTAAGTTTTGCTGCTGTTTACCTGTATGATGATATTTGTATGGTATGCCATACCAAAAAATGGAAGACTTTTTCTACATTTACACATATTTACAGTGGATTACGTAACTTTTGAGAGAAAGGTGATCTGGAAAGAAATTATAACCACCTGCATGTAGGATTATGAGAAACTCCCTGAAAACAATCCTATTTTCATCAATAGTTGAATAGCTGGATTTTTAAATGAAACCATAAAAAGAGCAAAGAAATGAAATCCATAACCCCTAAACAAAGACAACTTCTGAGAACTGACTTCGACCAAAAAAGAAAAAAGGCTAGCATTAATTTGTTATTCATTAAGAGGCAGAGGCCACTGTTGCACATCTTCAGTGGCTCCTTGCTACCTGCTGCGTTTAAGTACATGGTCTCTCAGTCTGACACTGAAGACTCTCCCTGACTGGTCACCAGCCTGCTTTACTCCTATATTATGTTCTAGTCAAAACAGACTACTCCTGATTTCCAAAAGGAGTTCGTTTGTTTTTTCCTCCAAGCTCTTTTCCATTCTGTTTCCTCTACCTGGAAGAGCCTGTGCCCCATCTCACTCTTTTGAATCTGTGTTTGTCTAGAAGCAATTTTCAGAGGAACAATTTTGTTTTATCATCAAGTTTAAATAACGTTGCATAGTCTTTAATTTCTCCCATCCTTCTACCAACAGAAGCAACTCATTAAGGGACTCCACTGAAGGCAGCAAATCAAGTGAAACACTTAGCAGGTAAGAAATTATCTTACTTATGTCCGACTTTCCAAATGTCCCCTTCTCCACTGTTCATTCATTAATTCAGATCATTAACTTCCCAACATCTGCCAGGCTCTGTGCTTGGCCCTTAGAATCTAACAGTGAGCAAGACAGACATGGGCCCTGTCCTCAAGTTGGTTACAGTCATTAGGCCTGTATATTGACTGACTGCCTGGAAAGAAACTTCCTTTTATCTTTTCTATTTTCACTAGTTACAAAAAATGGAGATATCAGAGTCCTTTTATATCATAAGAATATGAAAATGAATTCTACTGTTTAAATTCCAGTTAGGCAGAAGCTTATTTGTTGCTATATCTTTAGCACCAAGCATATTGCCTGCCACGTAGTAGCCATTCAGTAAATAATTTGTTTAGTGAATGAATTAAGACAGTATTATAAATATTTTCTTCCTATCCCTGCTACTTGATCAATAAACAGTGAACTTGAATCTTTCTAAATATATCTTTCTCTTAGCCTCAAAGAAATGAGTTTTGATTTTCTTCTTACCTGGGTGTGTGACTGTTAATATCTTCAGCTTTCTACTGCATATTTTTATTTTTACTATTTCTGGGTGTTTTAGATCTCATTTGGTCTATCTAATCTAATCCGTGAATGTAGGCATTATTATTCCCATATATACGTTAGAAATGAAGACTCAGATTGCTTAAGCAACTTGCCAAGGTCACATAGCTTGTCAACAGTGGAGTCAGATTTAAGCTCAGGTCTGGCTGGCTCCTGAGCTCAGGCCTGTGACTACTCCTGTGTTCTGCCTCTGGGTCCCTGGACTGAGCTACATGAGAAAGAGCCCAGTCCCAGGCATGGGGCACAGAGGGGCTGCTTCCTTGAGAGAAGGAAGGCTCTGTGGTGGTTTTTCCATCACTAGAAAAATCCGCTTCCTTCAGCAGTGATGTGTTTGTGAAGAAGAGAGAATGGTGAGGAAAAGATGGGACCTAGCCCCTTCCTGTGTTCAAATGAGAAGAAGAGATTTTTAAATATTTAATGGAAGCTCTGAAAAGTATGAAACATAATAGAAAATTAAAAATGCATCTGAATGCTCTGTACTATGGCAAATTGGCCATTTTTAAACTAATGCTTAAGTGAATGAGAAAAAATACCACCATTGCTGTTTTACTACATTTCACTGTAACTGCAGCATCTTTAACCATCTTACAGTAATGTTTCCTAATCTAGAAACTTCTACAGCCATGTAAGCTAAATCAATATAGTCCATACCAAGAACAAAATAAAAAAGAAAAGAAATTAAGTAACTCTGGTATGTGAATTTATGCTTGAATTATTCTAAGAGCCACATCTCTCAGAAGTTTTGTCAAGAATTTCCTTTTCTTTTTCTGTTATGTTATAACTTAATGAGAAACATTCTGAAGGTTTTCAATAAAGACTTCAAAATATCTACCTACCTTTTACACATCTCCAAATGGATGTTACAGGAGATGAAACAGGATGACCTGAAGATCATAATGACCAAAACTAAACAAAGATGGTCTTTCCACAGAGTCATTCCACTCCATCTCGTTCTTCTGTTTCTGTAAATGGCACCCCCACTTTCCTAGGGCATCTGTGTTTAAATCTTAACATTATCTTTGATTCTTCTTTCTCCCTGGTCTTGTTTCTCTAGTCACCAAATGTTATTAATTCTGACTCTATAATAGTTCTCAAATCCGTTTTCTTCTTTGCACATCCCCTTGGACTACCCATATTAATTCTTGTGGCTGCTATAACAAAATTAGTGGCTTAAATCAACACAAATTTATCTTTCTTACAGTTCTGGAGGCCTGGAGTCCTAAGTCAGTTTCACTGGGCTAAAGTCAAGATATTAGTAGGGCCACACTCTTTCCAGAAACTCTTGGAATTAATCCATTTCCTTACCTTTTTCCAGCTTCTAGAACTTTATTCCTTGCACTCTGTTTTGTGGGCTCCTTCCTCCATTTTCACAGTCCATAACACCTTCAAATTTCTCTCTGCTGAGATTGTCACATCAGTCTTCTTTCTTCTGTGTGAGATCTCCTCCTGCCTCCCTCTTATAAAAACACTTGTGATGGTATTTAGGGCCCATTCAGATAATCCATGATAATCTTCCTATCTCAAAATCCTTGATTTAATCACATCTATAAAGTCTCCATTGCCATGTAAGGTAACATTCATAGGTTCTTGGAATTCCCACGTGGATATAGTTGGTGGCCATTATTCAGCCTGTCACACTGCTTTAGGCCTTTATACCTTTCTTACAAACCATTATAGTGGCCTCCACAGCGGTTAGTGTAGATGTCTTTAAATCTCCTATCTCTGGCATGGTCTAGTCACTTCTGTGCATCAATTTCAAATTGATCTGGCTTAAGTACACCTCAGCCTATGTCTGTTCCCCGAAACCTTCAAAAGCTCCCCGTTACCTACTACAGCAAGGTCGAACTCTTTGCCCTGATAATTAAGACTATCCACAGTACAGCCATGACCTTCCTTTCCAGGGCTTTTCCTCCTAATACAGTTATTCTCAAACTTTTGTCTCAGGACCTCTTTGCACTCACAAATATCATAGAGGATTCCAAAGAGCTTTTGTTTATATGGGTCATTTCTACTGCTATTTTAAGTATCGGAAAATAAATTTTAATTTTAAGCATTTTTAGAATTTAAAACAGTTTGATGCTTATTCATTTAAAAATAATGTTACATTACATGTTATCATACTAACACTTTATTATGAAAAATAACTTTTTTAAAATAAAAATATCATTGAGAAAGTATTGTTTTACAATTTAATGCATGGCTTAATACAAGATAGCTGGCTTCTCATATATGCGTCTCCATTTAATCTGTTGTGATATCAGATATCATAGAGTCTCTGGGAAATTCCACTGTACTTGTGAGAAACTGAGAGTTAAAAAGCAAATAATATCTTAGTATTGTAATAAAAATAGTGATGACCTCACAAGCCCACTGGAAAGGAACCTCCTTAAGAACTACTGCCATAATATTCTCGTACTGGTACCCAACCCACAAAGAAGTATGTGGTTTATTTCAACTTACTGATTTAAATAAGTCTGATCATTTTGTAAAGTGATACTACAATTGCTAGGAGAGGTTTCCTTTTTTTTGTCTTTGGTTTTTTCATTTTTAAATATGTCATTAAGATTGTATCTTTTAGAATCTGTGACAGAAATATTTGGGTTTTATAGCTGTTATTATACAAAAATGAATTTCTAACCAAGATTATATATTATTCCTTTTTCATTCTGCAAAATGTTCATGGGCACAGAATGGATAAAGATGGTGCAACTTTGGATCTTTCTCATAGGGTATTTCAGGACGTCTGCAGTTTAGGGTTATGACTATCATCTTCGTTTATATTTTAAGCCATCACTTGCTTGCTTGTGTCCATAAATCTTAGTGCCATGTTTGTGAAACAGAATGTTTGCATGACCATTCTTATGCTTCCAGAGAGCCAGTCACACTGCACACAGGAGACCTGGAAGACCCATCTAGTTGCTTCACATTCACATCTACAGGTGAGTTTCCAATGAAACCATAGAAATGGGGCCTGCTTAAAACCCTGCAGTGGCTCCCCATTTCCTTGAAAGTAAAAGCCAAAGTCATCACAGTAGCCCAGAAGTCCTCATTATCTCCCTGGTCTCATTTTCTACTACTTGCCCTTCATTCACTCTGCTTTATCCACCCTTGGGTTGTTCCTTGAGCATGCCAGGCAGCCTCTATACTAGGGCTTTTACACTCACTGTTCCCTCCACCTTGCTAGCCCCTTGCTCCTTCACAGCCTTTGCTCAGGTGTCACTTTCCCCAGTGACACTTACTCTCACCACCTTATGTAAAAGTTGTAACCCTCTCACACTCCCACTTATCTTTTCTTTTTTAAATTACACTTAGCATCTTTCAATATACTGTGTGACTGACTTATTTTTGTTGTTCATTGTGTGTCACCTCCTGCTGAATGGATGAAAAGAAAAGGGGAAGAATTGAGACAGATGGTTCTCCACATAATTTCCAAAGACTGATAGACAGAATGCTCTCTATAAAACAAGGAGGTCAAGAAGGAGATTGAAAGAGAACAGAATCTGTTGAGCAGCAAAATGACATAACTCAGACCAGAAATGGAAGAGGAAAATAAAAACATTACAGGGAAAAACCTTACAAAAACAAAAAATAGTATAGGCATGACTGAAATCATAATCAGGGACATGGTGGGCTCCCCCCCACCCCGCCCAAGAAAATTACACAAAAAGAATTGTTTATTGTAGAGAATGTGTTAAATAATTGTAGAGAATATGTTAGATTTGGAAGGCAAAGGCAAACCAACAGACACATAATTGGTCTTGCTATGGAGGAGAACAGAATAAATGGGAAAGAATGAAACTGAAAATGATGGCTCTTCAACACAAGTTTAGCTATAATCTGGATGGTAATAATGTAAATAGGGAAAATTGAGGTGTGCGGTAAAGGAAATAGGAGAAAAATAAGTTTCTAAATTTTCTTGTCTTTTGTAGAGGAGTGTCAGTTGTATTTCTAAAATTAAAACATAATATTCTTGGGGCCAGCCCAGTGGCACAGCAGTTGAGTTCGCATGTTCTACTTCGGTGGCCCGGGGTTTGCCAGTTTGGATCCCAGTTGTGGACCTATGCACCACTTGGCAAGCCATGCTGTGGTAGGCGTCCCACATATAAAGTAGAGGAAGATGGGCATGGATGTTAGCTCAGGGCCAGTCTTCCTCAGCAAAAAGAAGAGGATTGGTGGCAGATGTTAGCTCAGGGCTAATCTTCCTCAAAAAAATAAATAAATAATTTTTTTTTAAAAACCATAGTATTCTTAAATAAAATAATACAAATCCTTAATTTTTAAATAATCTTTAACTTGTGAGAAATCTTTTAAGAACTAATATTTTTAAGAAAAGGGTATTTATTTGAAGTTAACTCCTTCAGATTTACTTCACTCACATGTTTTTACTGTGGTTTTAATGATTACTCAAGAGAATACATTTATCTTTGCTGAGTGCTTTTACCTTTTCTTATACATTGTGAGTACTTTAGAACATGGTAATTCCATTCACTATCCTTCTAGCTTACATACATTGTTGTCACATATTTTAATTATAAATGTAAATACCACAATGGATTGTTTGCATTGTTTGGTAGATATACCCACATAGTTACAATTTACCTTCTATCTGGTATCATTTTACTTATGCCTTTAATGTTTCCTTTAATGTAAGTCCTGCTGGTGACATATTCTCTCAGTTTCTGTTTTTCTGAAGTTATCTTTGTTTCATCCTCAGTTTTGAAGATTACTTTTGCCAAGTATAGAATCTTAGGTTGACATTTTTCCTTCACTTTGAAATTATTCCATTCTTTTCTGGCGTGCATTGTTTCTACTAAGAAGTCAGCTGTAGGTTTAACTCTTGCTCATTTAAATGTAATCTGTCTTTTTTGCCCTTCTGGTGGCTTTAGGATCATTTTTTATCTTTGGTTTGGTGTTTTTTATGTTTTGTTTTAGCAATTTTTATTGATAGGTCCAGGTATAATTTTCTTTATATAAGAAGAACCTGTTTTGGATTTACAGTAATTCTCCTTGAATCTGTGGTAGTCTTGCCTCCATTATCCAGACCTTGTGGGACTACATCTGTTATCTGTAGTTTTTTCTCTTGGTTTTTTGCCATGTCATTTTGCCTCCTCATATGCCTGATTTTTATTTTATGACAGACACATATAAAAAATTGTACAGATGGTTTGAGGCTTAGAATGAGGTTACCTTCCTCCAGAGAGCACTCATGCTTGCTTCTGGTAGACATCTAAGGGCACCAGCAATCCCAGAGCAAGTGAATCCAATAAGGAATTAAGAGGATCTGAAGCTAGACCTTAGGATCCCCAATGGCAGGTCTTGTTCCTTTTCATCCTTATTTCTAAGACATGGCCCTTTTCAGTTCCAACTCAGAGCCTTGGGTATTTACCAAAACATCCCCTCCCCCATCATTGGGAACATTTTCTCACAAAAGTTGGACTTTTTAAGAGGTGCAGTGTACTATTTTTAATTAATCCTGTCCTTTTAATTTTATTCTTGCAAAATTTTAGCAAGTCCATCTGTGAAAAATTCAGCTTCTCGTTCATTCCATTCTTCTCCTAAGAAGTCTCCAGTTCATTCACTCCTAACTAGTTCAGTTGAAGATTCAGTAGGTTCCACATCACAATATCGATCCAGCAAAGCTGTTCGTTCTTCTGATTCTGTTAAAGGTAAGAATGATGTGATATCACTGATGAGATTAATTGATTTCGTACTCTGGTGAATTCAAAGTTCCTTTCCATTATCAGAATTAATAAGATTTTACATGGTGTTCTTATACACAAGATCTAACTGATGCTATGTAATTAAAGTGGGTCTTATTTAAATAGAATAGCTATTGTATACACACACACACACACACACCCCTTAGTAGATATACATATTCTATATTAATATTTTCTTTCTTTCTTTCTTTGACATGAGTAGTGAACTTTTTTTCACTATTATAAGATTTTGGGTCTTCTTTTAAATGCTGTGAGTGACTTTTCTTTCTTATTTACATGCTCTAAAATCATGGCTCCCTTCAGTCTCTGCCTTTGTAAGTGTAAGTATCTATCATACAAACTTGTTGAAATGTTCTCATTTTTTAAATTTTAAGTTCATTTGTTATTGTATAAGACAGATGGGGAAAATGATTTGATTTAGAATAAGTGCCTGATAAACAAGTGGACGTTAAATACATATATGTTGAATTGAACTTGAAATGTTTTTCATCATATATGACAGTGACTCTAACGGCCCTGTGCTCTGACATCATTCTGTCTGATAAGGAATAAACTAGGCAAATGGTTACATCATTGTTAAGTCAATTCTTAGTCTTTTGAAATTCAATGCCTAACACATTTCTATATCCTAAAAAAATATGAAAATGAGAGTGACGTCAGCATCATGGCAGGGTGAGCTCTTCCCTTAGACTCTCCCCCTAAGGTACAACAAAAAGGACGTTCATAAACCAACAGAGGATATTCACACAACACAAGAAACGTCTAAGAGACGCATTTAGCCATATGTCTGAAGGTGGAGGTACTGGACCCCAGAGGACGTGGAAGGAGTGGTGGCAGGTGGAAGCTGCGACCAGATAGTATCACTATGCAGAGGCACAGTCCGTACCATCAAACAGCATGAAGAAGTATATCAACACTCCAGACTAGAAGGAAAATGACAAGCACCTAGAAATCCATCCTGAAGGCACAGAAATTTATAATCTAAATGACAGAGAATTCAAAATAGCTATCATAAAAAAAACCTCAATGAGTTACAAGAAAATACAGATAGTTCAATGAAATCAGAAACAGAATTAATGAATAGAGGGAATTCTTCACAAAGGAGATTGAAACTATAAAGAAAAACCAGTCAGAAATGTTGGAGATGAAAAACACAATGGATGATATAAAGAAAAATCTGGATTCCCTGAATAACTGAGCTGATATTAGGAAGAAGAGAATTAGCAGTCTGGAAGATAGAAATATAGAAATACTTCAGATGGAGGAGGAGAAAGAACCAAGACCAAAAAGAAATGAAAAAATTTTCCAAGAAACATGTGACTCAATTGGGAAATGCAACATAAGGATTATAAGTATTCCAGAGGGAGAAGAGAAGGAGAATGGAGCAGAAAGCTTTTTCAAATAAATAATAGCTAAGAACTTCCCAAACCTATGGAAGGAGCTGGAGATACAAGTGAAAGAAGCTAATATAACACCTAACTATCAATGTAAAAAGACCTTCTTCAAGGCATATAGTAGTAAAGCTGGCAAGAGTCAATGACAAAGAAAAAATATTAAGGGCAGCAAGGCAGAAGAAAATAACTTACAAAGGAACCCCTATCAGGCTTTCAACAGATTTCTCAGCAGAACCCTTATACGATAGGAGAGAGTGGGATGATTTATTCAAAGTTCTGAAAGACAAAAACTGTCAGCCAAGAATACTCTATCCAGCAAAAATATCCTTCAGATATGATGGAGAAATAAAGACGTTTCCCAGAGAAAGAAAAGCTAAGGGATTCATTGCCACAAGATCTCCCTACAAGAAATTCTCGAGAAGAATTTCTGAAAAAAAATGAAAGGAGTTACAAAGCCTTGAGCAAGGAGATAAAGAGGTAGACAAAATCAGAAAATTGCAGCTATGGGAACAGGTGAGCGAACACTGAATTATTACATTAAATATAAAGGGAAGGAAAACATCAACAATAAATATAATCTTGTCATTTTAACCACAAACAACATAAGATGCAATAAGTTGTTACAATAATAACTTAGAAGGGGAAGAGGGAAGGGATGGAATCAGCTTAGTCTAAATAAATAAGAGGCTATCAGAAAATGGAATGGCTATGAGATTTTTTATACAAACCTCATGGTAACCACTAAACAAATAATCAGAAGAGAGACACAAATGATAAATAAAGAGAAAACTGAGAAAACCATCATAGAGAACTAACTGAATTGGTAGTCCAAAATACATGGGATGAGAAACAAGGGAAATGCAGAAGAACTGGAAAATGAGTGATAAAATGGCAGCATTAAGCCCTAATATATCAGTAATCATTCTAAATTTATATGGATTGAATTCTCCAGTTAAAAGACAGAGTGGTGAGATGTATTAAAAAACAATTCCCAACAATATGGTGCCCCCAGGAAACATAGTTCTAAAGACAAACACAGTCTCTGATTGAAGGGATGGGAGAAAAATACTTGAAGCTAATGGCAAACAAAAGAAAGGAGGTGTTGATGTACTTATGTCAGACAAAGGAGACTTCAAGATAAAACAGGTGATGAGAGACAAAGAGGGGCGGTATATAGTGATAAAAGGATACTCCACCAAGAAGATATAACACTTATAAATATCTATGCACCCAACACAGGAGCACCAAGGTACCTAAAACAACTATTAACAAACCTAAAAGGAGATATTGACAATGACACGATAATAGTAGGGGGTCTTAACACCCTACTTACATCAGTGAATAGATCTTCCAGACAGAAAGTCAACAAGGAAATGGTGGATTTAAGGAAAAAACTAGACCAGATGGACTTAATAGATATATATAGAACATTCCATCCAAAAACAGCAGAATGCACATTACACATTCTTCTCAAGTGAACATGGAATATTCTCAAGGATAGACCATGTATTGGGAAACAAGGCAAACTTCTATAAATTTAAGAAGATTAAAATCATATCTAGCTTCTTTTCCAAACATAATGCTATGAACAAGAAATCAACTCAAGAAAAAATCTGGAAAAGTGACAGATATGTGGAAACTAATCAACATGCTACTGAACAATCAATAGATTATTGAAGAATTTAAAGAAGAAATCAAAAAATATCTGGAGACAAATGAAAGTGAAAGTACACCATACCAACTCATATGAGATACAGCCAAAGTGGTCCTAAGAGGGAAATTCATAGCAGTAGAGGCCCAACTTAAAGAAAAATCTCAAATAAGCAATCTCAAACTATACCTAATTGAATTAGAAAAAGAACAAACAAAGCCCAAAGTCAGCAGAAGGAGAGAAATAATAAAAATTAGAGCAGAAATAAATGAAATTGAATAAAAGGAAAAAGCAGTAGAGAGGATCAGTGAATCAAAGAGCTGGTTCTTTGAGAAGATAAACAAAATTGGCAAACCCTTAGCCAAACTCACAAAGAGAGAAGGCTCAAATAAATAAAATTAGAAATGAAAGAGGAGAAATTACAGTGGATACCACAGAAATACAAAGGACTATAAGAGAACACTATGAAAAACTATATACCAACAAATTGGACAATCTAGAAAAAATGGATAAATTCTTAGACACATACCACCTGCCAAAACAGAATCAAGAAAAAATGGAGAATCTGAATAGACCAATCACAAGTAAAGAGATTGAAACAGTAATTTAAAGCCTCCCAAAAATAAAAGTCCAGGACCAGATGGCTTCTCTGGTGAAGTCCAGCAAACATTCAAACAAGATTGATTACCTGTCCTTCTCAAACTATTCCAAAAAATTGAGGAACACAGAAAACTTCCTAACACATTCTATGAGGCCAGTATCACCCTGACACCAAAGCCCAGTAAGAACAACACAAAGAAGGAAAATTACAGGCCAGTATCACTGATGAATATAGATGTAAAAATCTTCAACAAAATACTGGCAAACCGAATACAGCAATACATTAAAAAGATCATGCACCATGATCAAGTGTGATCTATACCAGGGACAGAGGGATGGTTCAACATCCACAAAGCAATCAATGTGATATACCGCATTAACAAAATGAGGAATAAAAACCACATGATCATCTCAATAGACACAGAGAAAGCATTTGACAAGGTCTAACATCCATTTATGATAAAAAAAAAAAACTCTCAATAAAATGGGTATAGAAGGAAAGTACCTCAACATAACAAAGGCCATATATGACCAACCCACTGCCAACATCATACTCAGTGGAGAATAGCTGAAAGCCATCTCTCTGAGAAAGGAACAAGACCAGGGTGCCCACTCTTGCCACCCTTATTCAACATAGTACTGGTGGTTTGGGCCAGAGCAATTAGGCAAGAAAAAGAAATAAAAGGAATCCAAATTGGAAAGGAAGAAATGAAACTCTTGCTGTTTGCAGATAACATGATTTTATATATAGAAAACCCTAAACAAACCATTGAAAAACTATTAGAAATAATCAACAGCTACAACAAAGTTGCAGGGTACAAAATCAACTTACAAAAATCAGTGGGATTTCTGTACTCTAATAACTAACTAATAGAGAATTCAAGAATACAATCACAACAAAAAGAATAAAATATCTAGGAATAAATTTAGCCAAGGAGGTGAAAGACCTATACAAAGAAAACTATAAGACATTATTGAAAGAAATCGATGATGACAAAGAAATAGAAAGATATTCCATGCACATGGATTGGAAGAATAAAAATAGTTAAAATGTCCATACTCCCTAAAGCAATCTGCAGATTCAGTGCAATCCCAATCAGAATTCCAGTGACATTCTTCATGGAAATAGAAGAATTCAAAACTTCGTCTGAGGCAGCGAAAGACCCCAGCTAGCTAAAGCAATCCTGAGAAAAAAGAACAAAGCTGGAGGCATCAAATCCCTGACTTCAAAATATACTACAAAGCTACAGTAATCAAAACAGCATGGTACTGGTACAAAAACAGACACACAGGTCAATGGAACAGAATTGAAAGCCCAGAAATAAAACCACACATCTGTGGACAGCTAATCCTTGACAAAGGAGCTAAGAACATACAATGGAGAAAGAAAAAAGTGTCTTCAGTAATTGGTATTGGGAAAACTGGACAGCTACATGCAAAAGAATGAAAGTAGACCATTATGTTTCACCATACAGAAAAATTAACTCAAAACGGATCAAAGACTTGAAGGTAAGACCTGAAGCCATAAAACTCCTGGGAGAAAATATAGGCAGTACACTCTTTGACATCAGTCTTAGAAGGATCTTTTTGAATACCATGTCTACTCGGGCAAGGGAAACAAAAGAAAAAATAAACAAGTGGGACATCATCAGACTAAGAGCTTCTGCAAGGCAAAGGAAACCGGGAAGAAAACAAATAGACAACCCACTAACTGGGAGAAAATATTTGCAAATCGTAAATATCTGACAAGGGGTTAGTCTCCAAAATATATAAAGAACTTGCACAACTGAACAAAAAAAAAAACCAAACAGCCTGATCAAAAAATGGGCAGAGGATATGAACAGACATTTTTCCAAAGAAGATATACAGATAGCCAATAGGCACATGAAAAGATGTTCAGCATTACTAATCATCAGGGAAATGGAAATCAAAACAACACTAAGATATCACCTTACACCATTAGAATGGCTGTAATCCCCAAGACAAAAAATAACAAATGTTGGAGAGGATGTGGACAAAAGGGAACCCTCATACACTGCTGGTGGGAATGCAAACTGGTGCAGCCACTATGGAAAACAGTGTGGAGATTTCTCAAAAAATTAAAAGTAGAAATACCATACAACCCAGCTATCCCACTACTGGGCATCTATCCAAAGAACTTGAAATCAGCAATTCGAAGACTTATGCACCCTTATGTTCACTGCCAGTATTATTCACAATAGCCAAGATGTGGAAGCAACCTAGGTGCCTAGTGACTGATGATTGGATAAAGAAGATGTGGTATACATACATACATATATATATATATATATGGAATACTACTCAGCCATAAAAAAGACAAAATCGTCCCTTTCACAACAATATGGATGGACCTTGAGGATATTATGTTAAGGGAAATAAGCCAGACAGAGAAAGACAAACACCACATGATTTCACTCGTATGTGGAAGAAAAACAAACACGTGGACAAAGAGGACAGATTAGTGGTCACCAGAGGGGAAGGGGTTTGGAAGGTGGGCATAAGGGGTAAAGGGACACATATATATGGTGACTGACAAATAATAATGTACAACTGAAATTTCAAAAGAATACCAACTTTTATGACCTCGATAAAATAAAAACATTTTTAAAAACTAAGAAGAAAAAATATGAAAATCAGAACCTAATTACAGATTTTAGTACATTTTCTTCTTTATCATGTTTCTTCTGAATTTGTTTCCTCCTTTCTCTCTTATGTTTCTAAGTTATTCTTTAGTAGTTTTAAAAATTTAGAGTAACAAATTATTTAACTATTACAGAAGTGTTTGTTAGAGGAGTAGAACAATGCTGCTGGTCACCTCGTTATTAATTTGTGGTTACGTAATAGCGTGGCGTTTTCTTTTTTTTCCCTGTTGTCAATACTCATATCACATATTTTATATTATCTATGTTAAAAATCTCTCTCTGAGAAACTGTTTTTCATCCTCTTGAATTAAAATAATTCCTAGATGATTGCCTTTAATACTAATATCTGTAATGAAAAGGGTATTTTTGATAGGAAAATGAGCCATGAGATTAAACAGGAAGTCAGAGACTAAGATCAAAATTAAAATCTTGAGATTGCCAATGAAGTGTTTTTTAGAGGTTGACAAAACTTAGCCTGCTTATTAGAGAGTAGCGTACATGCTTCTAGCCCGTCTGCAGTTGCTACTGTCACATTTATTCTCGGTTCATGTGGCCATGTCAGCCTTCATACTACCCTCTCCCATCATACAATGCCACCTTCATTCAGGTGACAGCAACTAAAATGGATGCTTGGCCTCTCACACATTCAAAAATGTTGCCAGTGTCACTATTAAATCTTGCTCTTTCAAACCCAAAGTTAATGGAACTAAGTGTTCCTCTCATTCATCCCATTTAATGCTGTGCAGTTGATTAATAGTAAATCAGATTGGTTTGAAACAAAATCAAATAAGCTAGTAGTGCAATATTTGGATGACACCTCTTTTTTTAAAAAGTGTTTTAAAGTTTCCATTATTTTAAAGGAAATGTTGTTTAACCTATAATTGGAAGATTTCTAAAAAGAAATATTGAATAGACTTTTAATATCACATCTAAGCAATTTTCTAATAGCTTCAGAGTCTCAGCCAGTAGAAACAACAGGAAAAACATGCAGGAAGCTTCAGAACAGACTGGAAAGCTTGCAAACTCTGGTAGAAGATTTACAGATGAAGAATCAAGGTACAGTGTACATTTTTGGAGAGAGCTTCTTTGCTCAAAAGAATATTCACCTTCCCTTCAGGTTAAGCCTCCTATCTTAGAGCCGCTGAAAAGGGTACTGAATGAACGGTTCAGACACCTTAGTCAAAATATGAGGCTCTTCATTAATCATGACTAACCCTTGGATTAATTGTGTGACCTTGGGCGGGTCACTGTAGACCTGCTGTAGTCTTTCATCTAATAGGAACGATACTGCTGACCAAACCTCAGTGGGACACATATTTTGAGTGGTTTTTCACATGAGACTTTCCTAAACACTATCTTTGTCGTTTCTCTTAGGTCGGTAGACAAGCATTTTTATGACGGTAGCCAGAATAAGACTGCAGTTAATAGCCAGGAAACAAAATTACAATATTTGGCCTTACACAGCATTTTAATTAGCATGGATTATGAGAGACTGTGCCACCCAATGAATCGCTAAATAAAAACATATACTACTTAGAAATATATAAAATCTATTTGAATGAGAAACTATTGTACTCTGCAGATGATAGGCAAGTTTTTGAGCATCAATTCTCCATGGCTGTTCCCATGGATATGGGAGGATATGGATATGTTCCCATGGATTTGGGAGGGCTATCACTTTTTATGCTTTTCTGATATAAATTCATGAACCTAGGAACCTTTGTCACAGAGAAATTAATTTTGGAGTATACATGTTATTCTTACTCCATCTTTCTCTCTCTAGAGAATATAAGTTGCTAGATGAAGGGTAATAAATATTCTTCTAAGAACAAATCCTTGTAAAATACATTTAACCTTATTAATAATAATAATAGTTGCTGTTAGCATTTATTGAGCACTTACCAGCCATATGCCGGGCCCTGTACTCCGTGCTGTACTTAGGATTCTTCATGGGAACCTCATGATGACACTGGAAGGTGGATACTAATGTCATTGGAAAATGAGGAAACGGAAGATAAGATCATAGCCAATACGTTCTAAGTCATACGATGACTAACAGAGCTGGAACTGGATCTGTGCAATTTCTGATTACAGGATTCACATTTTTAATATACTAAGGCTATATCAGATAGTTATTAAAGAAAATTGCAAATCCTTTAGGTTAACCCAAGATCCCTGTATATGTAAACATCAAGAAAAACGTTTGATTTTAGTCCAAATAGACATGTTATATTTGTTTAAAAAATAAAAAGACCTTTTTATTGAATTCATTGTCTGGATAGAAAGTCTCTTGGAAATTTTGAAACACATTTTGGAGAGAACTTATCAAAATTTAAAGTGCACATATGCTGCGACCCAGAAATTCCACTTCAAGGAATTTATTCTACAGGAAATAATTGTACAAATGCACAAGTCCTTTTACAAAAGTATTTCCTATAGCAGTTTGTTTGTAAACGAAAATAAGAAAGCAACTTTTTAAGATTTCTTTCCTAACGTGTTGGTACATGCATATAATGGAATACTATGCAGTCATAATAAAACATCTTCACAGCTGAACTGGAAAGATGTTGGCATTCTGTTAAGTGTATAAAGCAAGCTACAGAACAGTTGGTACCTTATACCACACATTTCCATTTGTGTAAAAAAGAAAACTCCTGTGTGTGTGTGTGTACATGAAGATATTCACCAAACTGTTCCCAGTGATGACCTCGGGGGAGGGGTCAGCAGAGTAAGAGAACAAAGACTGACCATCTCTTTGTACCTTTCTGACGTATTCAAATTATTTACAGCTAGTATGTATTACTTCTAAAATAATAATCATCATGCTCACTTAAAACAAGTGAAAGAGTAAAGATTTACCTTAGGTCTGTTTCATAACATCAGTCTTTTAAAAAATTTGCTACTTTGCAATTTTTAAGAACTTCTTGAGCTCCGAATGTAGCTCTTCTCTAGCAGCAAGCTGACCTTTTAAGAAGCACATAATAGAATTTAAAGCCTGAGTAAATGTTGCTATTCTAACTTTATTTTATCACCATTTTCAGCAATGTCTTCAATGATCAGAAATCAAGAAAAGAGGATACAGAAAGTGAAAGACCAGGAAAAAATGTTACTAAAATGATGCATTGCTTGCCTATTGTTTACAGAGGGATGATGCCCAATTAATTGTGGTGTTACTTATAATTAGTGCCCTGTGTACCTTTTTCTTTAATGTGAAAATTTAATAAAAGATACCCTGTCCTGTTAACTCTATTTTGAAATAAATTATTCTTGAATGCTCTTGCAATAAAACTTCAAACAGTACTAGCTAGATATGAAAGTATTCGTTCCTTATAAGATATAATTTGTGCTGATACCAATGTGTTGAAATAATTATGTTTTTTTAAATTATCTTTACTGGTGCTGAGGCAATAGTCATTTTCTTTTTCAGCTTAAAAAAACTTCTTTCACACGAAAGTGAAAGATGTGGTATACTGTCCAGAACAGAAGGACAAACTGCACCGTACTGACGGGTTCCTTTGGTGACCCTGAGCTCACTGCTTGTTCTGTCAATATAAGTGAATGTAATCAGATAACACTACACTGGGGCCCACAGTCAAGACTTCTGGAAAAGTTTCTCTTTTACATATTAATAACAAGAAAGAAAGAAAGAAAAAATTTGTTATTCCTCAGCCAGTGGGTAACTTCTACAGATTGAATGGATTAAGTCTGCCTCAATCAGATTTTAATAAAGTAGAGGAGTTTGTATGTGGAGTGTTTTCCAACACCAAGATCCAATTCTCTGTGGACACCAGCTGGGTGTCCTGTGAGCCAGTTCAGTTCTGACACTAACTCTAGGGAGTGAGTCCCATAAGACTGTCCCCACTGCAGATGCTAATCACGAGTCCCAGGCCGCCTGTACTTCTAACTGACCAGCTGTAAATTGGAGGTTCCCACAACCCCTCCTCAGTTTCAATAATTTGCTAGAACGGGTCACAGAACTCAGAGAAGTGCTTTCCTTAGTATTGCCAGTTTGTTATAAAGGAGACAGGAACACCAAGTGGAGGAGATGCATAGGGCAAGGGATGGGGTTCGGGTATGTGGAGCTTTCGTGCCCTCTCAGGATGTGTCACCCTCCCAGCACCTTGCTGTGTTCACCTGCCCGGAAGCTCATCAGAGCTCATTACTGAAGAGTTTTCTTAGAGCTTAATCTTGAGTCCCCTCTCCCCTTTCCAGGGATTGGTAGGTGGGGCTGAAAGTTGCAATCCTCTAATCACTTGGTCTTTCTGGTGACCAGCCCCATCCTAAGGCTATAGAGACCCACCCCCACCAAGTCATCTCATTAGCATAAACTAAGCCTCCATCTAAATGGCCTCAAGAATGACAAAAGACACTCCTGTCACTCAGGAAGTTCCAGGGGTTTGAGGAGCTCTGTGCCAGCAACTGGGGACAAAGACCAAATATATTTAGCATACCATAGTATGTGAACCAAATAAAACGGGTGAGAAGAATGGATACAAAAATGTTTCAGTTGTGCCAAAGACAGCAGGGATGATGTGGCAGAAGGCTAGCCTCCCAAAAAAGCCTGTACTCCTTTTCCATAGTACAGATGACACTGAGACACAGCTGTCCAGCTAAAGGCTCTGTTTCCCAGCACATCCCCTCACCCCACATCTGGGTGTGGCCACCTGACCAGTTCTCACTGGCAGGTGGACACATCAATATGTGGCACTTTGTGGCCAAAAGTTTCAGTAAGCCTTTGTTTTTCCTCACTTTATTTCCCCTTCCATGGGCTGGATACAGTGGACAGTGAGGTCCTAGTGTAGCTGCGGGCCCTCCACGACCAGTTCAACTGGCCCCATCTTATCAACAGTAATTAAGAAATTGCCTTTCAGAAAATTTGCCAAGTCACATAGCCGGAGCATGCGCAGAAGAAATATTGACCTGAAACGACTGCAGAACCAAAGATTCTCCTGCCCACGGAACCAAAGGACTGGGACATGACTGGAACTTAAAAGTCAGACTCTTATCAGAAGTGAGGGTTCTGTCATTCAAGATGTCCAGTGTTAAAATTCCTTCCCCACCTTACCGTAAATGTTTGGAACCTCATCATAAGTGTTTGGAACCTCATCATATATGTTTAGAACCTCATGATAAGTGTTTAGAACCTTACCAGAAATGTTGGAAGCCCACCAGTCAAAACCTACCCCACCAGCATTTCCACGTGCCAGCCGGTTTTCCCTAACCTCTTAAATTTTGCCCCAAATAATGGGGAAGACAGATGAGAGGGCACACGCCCCTGTCTCCCTGCAAATCAATCTTACAAGAATAAAGCTGATTTCTCTCCCCAAAGCTGATGCCGTAGTTAATTGGCTTATGTGCATCAGGCAAGAGAACCCCAATTTTGTGCAGTAACACCAGGGGATGGTAGAGCCACAGCACAGGAGCCTGGGCAACAAAGTCTGCAAGGAGGAGAGCTGCCCTCCTGCCAGCAACACCCACTGCTGACTGTTGCGGGAGCAAGAAACAAGCTTCTGTTGTTGCAGCCTTGTTACATGTGTGGTGTCTGTGATGGCATCCAGCGTGAGCCCTAACCAGTGCAGATAATAAACTGACTAAGTAGGGCATACGTACTTCCACAAGAAAATCCTTATTTTTCTTCTCTAAACGACAGTGTTGGTATTCTAAGCACATCTAATTTCAAATAATGATTTTTAAAAATATAAAGTTTAATATGTATCTTTTACATCAATCTGCTTTACTGAAAAATTTATTTCATCAGGTAACGATAAAATGGCTAGTTATAGAACTCTGGAGATATTTTAATTGTAAATTTACCTTTAGTTTTACATAATAAAAATGCTTGGGCATTCTGTGCAGAAATAGCGAATGCCTTCTGAAGTCCTCACTGGTAGGAAAGAAAATTCAGTATGAAGCAGTCATATACATGGATTTAACATAAAGGTGCTAGGAGCCAAAAACTGTCAAACACAGCTCTTTTAAGCACTTTCTAACACTAATTTCGGTTGGATCTATGCTCTTTTCAACAAAGACTATCTGTAACCAGGATTAAACATTGTTTTGCCAAAAGATGTTACACTTAGTAAAAGTTGTTTTAACATTTAAGAATTAATTTTCAAGTACAGGCATGCATCATACCCCTCCAAACAAAGGTAAAGTTTTAAAAGAAATATTCTGAAACTTTTCTTGATGTTTGCTTTTTTCTATGTGTCTGTTATTAGTGGAGGAAAATATTAGTATTTTACATCTAAGCTATTATGGTGCTAAGATTTAGACAATTCAGACGTTTAATAAAGATATTAAAACTCAGGTTTTATTATTTGTTCAGTTATAATAACAAAGTTTAAATGTTTATTTCTTCTCAGAGCAAAGATGTACTTCTCTAGCACTGTCCTGTTAGAATTTTGTTACCCAGGAGAGCCATTGGGATGAAAGGGGAGGGGAGAGGGTGAGACGATTGCTATGGGACAGTCCACCTGTCAGTCAGACCTGGGGTGAGAGGGGAGGGGCAGTGCGGAGAACGTCCTATGAAAGCCCCTGGAGTAAATGATGTGTGTGTCCCTCCCTGCCATCAGGCTGAACCCACACCTGCCAGCCTCCAGCAGGTACCACTCAGGCCACCTCACTCAGCACACACCTTAACCCCATTCTCCTTCCATTCCTCGTGGGCTGTTCCTGATGACCGACTCTGATTCAGCTCTTAATCGTTAAAACAAAGACATACCTGCTACCTTCAAACCATACCTGGCAGGTAAAATCAAGTGGAAAACATTGGGAACTTTTAATGCCTTACCTCATATCCTTGCTAATCACATCCAGTGACCAGATGTTTTCTGATCACAGTTCCATATGGTGTTAACTATTTTTAAATAGAAAGTGTGCATGTAGTAAAGAGAGCGTTTCTCCAGCTGTACCAATAGGAAATCAGCTCTCTTTGAAGGAGGCTTGTTTCACCCCCTTGGTTGAAGAATCACCCAAAGGCTCAAGCTTGAACCCTGTGCAACTGGTTCGTTTCTGTGCTCCCTGACCAGTCCACACCTGAAACTTAGCCAAGTTACTCCCCAACAGGACCAAGCCCTAAAGTAATAATGGATCAGCATAAATCCATCCATCAAGGCCACAGGAAAAAAAGTCCATACTCACTGGAAGTATTATCTACGATATATATTTCTACACATTAGACAAAAGCCACTAGCAAATTTGAAACAACTCTGATGGCTAAATTTGGGGTTACACTTCTTTTATTTTAAGTTATTCAAGTGCTCCGCAGCCTTAGCCTCTTCCACATTCTGCAACAGCCTCTCCAATGCTTTGCAAACTGAGTCAGGGAATCCCCCACCACTTGTGAACCACTTTATCTTCATGGCCAGTCTCTAGGAACCTATTGCTGCATTCTTCCCAGCGGGTAACTTCTCCATTCTCTACCACCACAAACTTCCATTCCACCACCGTATCTGCTGGCAGGGACACTGAGTGAGACCAGAACCCATCCTTGCTACCCTGGAGTGGGATGTAAGTGTTCCATCTCCCAAGACTCTCATGGTCTCCAGTGACTGCAATGAACTGCACACCAGTACTTGTTACATAATGGACCTGGAACCTGACACTAACTTGCCGAGACTCTGAAGACATTGCTACTACCCTTTTTTGTTTCACATCCATTTCCTGACCTCTTGCATCCACAAGAGTGCTTCTGCCATAGTCCATTCCTTGGTTTGGGTTTAACACTGGAGCCTTAAGACTGCCACCCAAACCAACATCTCCCCAAGATGAGTGCCTGGACACCATTTCCCAGTCCTCGTGGTCAGCCGGGGTCTGATGGTCCAGCTGCGCACGGCTCACATCTTCTTTAGCTCTATCCGTGACCAGGTTGCTAGAAGGCAACTTCCCTGCAAAACATGGAGCTGCTTTAGCAGGCGTCTCTTGTCCTTTTTGAAATCCCCGTTCTTCTCTAGGAGATTCAAACCTCTCATTTCTTGAGTAACCCTTGGAGTGCCCAGTCTCAGATGTAGTTAGAGATTCTGTCTCTGGAAACTGTCCAGAAGGAACATGGTCTCTTGGACTGACACAGTCACCATCTTCTCCCGAAGGACTCTGCCGTCTGCACGCTGCTGCCTGCAGGCTGCCAGGGCCTTTGGTCTCTGAAATCAAACATCCATTGCTTTCTTGCAGATGCTCTAAAAGACAAAAGGAAAAATGTAATAGTGTTAGGCAGTTCATGTGAGAAAAACAGGTTAGACTGAGAAAATTTAATTATTGAAGACTATCACTGTCCACAGATCACAAAATTCGTTTCTATTAAAATCAAGTACTTAATTACCTAGTTTAGACACTAACTGCACCAACACTGTGCTCTGAGAATACACATGTATATCCAACCTTTTTGATCCAGAAGTGTCAATGTACCAGCAAAGAGTGTAAAGGAAGCGGCAGGGTGGAGAGGCAGACGTGTAACCCTGTCACCGTTCTTGTTCTTTGTAGTCTAGGCCATACTGGCATGCAACCAAGTCAAACTGTTTGGCCCCTATCAAAAAACATCCAGGGGGCCGGCTGCACGGCTGGTTAAAGTTCCACATGCTCCACTTTGGCAGCCCTGGTTCACAGTTTGAGATCCCGGGCATGGGCCTACTCCACTCATCAGCCATGCTGTGGGGGCATCCCACATACAAAAAAAAAAAATAGAGGAAGATTGGCACAGATATTAGCTCACGGCCGATCTTCCTCACCAAAAAAAAAAAAAAAAATGTCCAGCCTGGAGGGTGAAGAGCTGCATGGCTACCCTACAAAACAGAAGAGTACATCGATACTCCTGGGAACCAGGGGTCAGCTCTCACGGATGCGGGCAGATGAGCAGCAGCTGTCCCTGGGGGACAGCAGGGCAGCACTGGGCAAGAGCTGGGAGTGAGGGTGCGGGGAGGGGGCTGGTTTCTCCTTGCCAGCCCCGTGTGCTTCAGGAACCTCTCAGACAAAACATAGGCTCTTTACATCCCCTCCCATTGTACTCAAAGAAAAAATGTCCTTAAAGTTCACAATCCATGCTCCCTAAAGGCTCATTTTCCTTCTTGGCCTCCTCATTGGTAATCCAGATAGCTCCCTACAAGATGGAAATCTCCAGAATTTTACAATCACACAGATGGGGCTTTTGTTTTTTATTTAGGGGAGAGGGTCTTGTTGAATTTCGTATCTTTTTAATGGTGGGGTTGGAAGTGAGACAAACATTACTCCGAATTCCCAAACTTTCAACCTAAAACAGGAGGCTGGCTTTCAGAAAAAGATGAATGATCTGTCTGCTCGTCCGAACCAATCGGGGAAAGGCACAGGGCAGATTTTCAAGCGGCTGAACAGGAACACCACTCCACTAAAAATAAAGTTCACAGATGCCATTTTCTCCGTTAGGCTGGAGTCCAGGCACGGACAGCTGGCTAAGGGGGGAGCCCTGGAAGGGAAGGTTTTCCACCAGTCCTCTTACTTTGCCCAGCATACAGTCTCTAAAGTGTAGTTTTAAACCTAGACGTCAATTCTACTCTTCGGAGTTGGGTCCCCTACGAAGCGCGTCCCTTTCCCGGGGGTTAGACAGCCCCGCGCTGCCCACGCTGTACGAGGTAAGCATGGGGGAGGGCCCGCAGCTCTGAAATGGGCAGCCAGCTTACAGCCTCTGGGCTGCAGCCAAGGCCTTCATGGCCGGAGTCCAACCTGAACTTTGCCTTCCCGACAGAAGCATCCAGATAGCGGGAGGTGCTCACAGCACGGATGTTCCCAAACCCAGCTCTTCCATGGGGTGAGGCATGGGAGGACATGAGGCTATGGGACTGGGGCTGAGAAAGTGTCCCTGCTCGATCAGAGACTGAAGAGGGTTGTAGGATCCCCCTAAAACGAAGCACTCCTTTCCGAAGGCCCGGAAGGGGCGCCGCCGCTGCAGGCGCCCGCACTGCACCAAGCGCCGCCGAGTGAAGGAGCCCATCCCCCTGGGCGCAGGGGCAGGTCCTCACGGCGGCGCCGAGCGCAGAGCGCGGCCCCTGGACGATCAGCCAGGGCACCTCCAAGGCCTCCGCGGAGGGCGAGAAACCTGCCGGGCGCGTGCGCACCAGCCGGAGGAAATGCAGGGCGTGGGGAGCGTCCCGCTCCGGCCAGGGGAAGCTAGTCTGCGGGAATGGGCCGCTAGGAAAGCTCCAGGTGGGGTTTCCTCCCTCGGTGAACTTCAAAGCGCCCTGGCAGATGTGCCCTCGACACGCGGGGAGGAAGAATACCTGGTTTGGTGACCAACTCCGGCTTGGAAGGTCCAGGGCTCAGGCCGCCGCCGCCACCCTGATCGCCTCCCGCAGCCGCAGCCTCCCCAGGAGAGGCGTCCTTCTCCTGCTCCGCGTCCCCCTCCTTTCCCGTGTCCCGCAGCAGCCAAATAAAAAGCGCCCCGGCCAGACCCCCTCCGACCAGCAAGGCAGACCACACGGCGCCCATGGCTGAGAGGCCGCTTCGGCGGGAGACCACGGCGATCGGGACGGGGACTCAGGTCACGCAGGCAGAGCCACACCTACCCCGTCCGCTCCAGCCTTTTACGGTCCCCGGCGGCGGGCGCTGCCGCGTGGAGCCCAGCCCTCCGCGACTAATACTCAACTTTCCCAGCCCCGCCCCGCTCCCCGCCCCGCGGCTGCAGCCGCACGCTCCCGGCAGGGCGCAGACTCAAACGCCTTCCTTTTCCAATATTTTCCATTTCCGACCCCGCCAGTCTCCGGCGGCCGAGTGCACGGGGTGCCCCGTTCCACGAGTGTCCCGTTCCACGTGTGTCCCGCACGCGTAAAGAGCCCAAGTGCGCACAGCTATCGCGCGCAAATTCCCTCCTGCCCCGCCGCCTTTCCTTGTCGCTCCAGGGCGTGCAAGGGCCAGCCTGGCCTCAGCCTGCGCCGGGCCCCTCGACGCCTCCTCCCCATAGACACTCAGCAGCAGCGTGGCCAGCTAGAGCCTCCAGGAACTTAGACACGGAAGAGGCCAACGTGCGTCGAGACGCGCGGGCCGGGGGCTCGGGCTGGAGAGGTGGCACCGCCGGGTGGGGTGGGGTAGGCGGGGAACACCGCGGGCGCGGGTCCGGACCCCTAATGGAAGCTCCATTCGGCTGCCAGTTAGCTGCGCTGAGTCACCCCCAGCCTCCACCTCCCCGCCTGTAAAATGGGAGGATCGGACTGCGACACATCCATCTATTAATGCCAGTCATCTTCCTCGACCTCTTTTAGGGGTTGTTGCAAAATGCGCGCCCTCCTGTCTGGACTGGAAGTTGCCCGGGGACAAGCTCCTACGGATGGGTTTATTAATAAAAATAGCAACCCTCTTTGTTAAACGTTGTCTGTGTGCCAAGTGTTTAATGTATGCATTTAATTTGATCCTCAGACAACAACAACCCTGTGAGCTAAGAATTATACACATTTCTCTGTAAATTGATGGTTTTACATACCAATTTCAAGCTAATGATTCCCACATTTGTATCTGCAGAGTGAGCCTTTCCCTTGAACTACACTCTCCTACATCTAACTGCTAAGGCCACAACTGGCAAATATCTGCCTTGGAATAATTACCGAAATGGCTCCCTCTGGTAAAACAAATCGTACAAATGTGCCGGATTCTCGAGCAGACAGAATTCCCTGAGAGGTGCAAGGCTCGGCCAGTGGAGTTCCTGGAGGACTGGTGGTGCCTTGGTACAGGTCACAACCCCTACAATTATAAGGGAGGGAATGTGGGGGAGGAAACCACCAACTGGGCATCTCCTCCAGGAGGCTGTTAATAACGTCTCAAACCCAACTCACTCAACTCCGGATCTTCCTGCCCAGACCTGCTCCTTGCCTTGTCTTCCTCATCTTGGGAAACGGCGACCGCATCCTTTCCCACTACTGAAAAAACAACTTGGAGTCTTTCTTGACTCCCCGTTTTTTACCCCTCTCTCAGGAGGCAGTAGAAAATTCTGCAACTCTTTCTTCAAAATATATTCAGAATTCTGCTTCTCTCCACAGCAAGTGCCACCCCCATCTGCCACCATCATCTCTCACCTGGATTTTTGCAGTCGCCTCCCACTGTTCTTTGTGCTCCCACCCTTGAGCACCTACAGGCTACTTTCAGAGCAGCAGTCAGAGCGATCCTGTGAAAACACTTCCTTCCTCCATGCCGCTGCTCAAGACTCTCCAGCTGTTCTTCATCTCATGGTGAATCCTTGAAGACCCTGCAGGGTCTGTCTCCGGGGCCCTCTCTGAGCTCTTCTCCGTCTCTCCCTCCTCCAGCCACACTGGCTTCCGGCCTAGACTCATCCTTCCTGCAGATATCCATCCAGATATCTATCCTCTCCCTCGCCCTCTTCAGGTCTTTGCGCAGGTGCAATCTGCCCTGTGAGGCCTTCCCTGATAATCCCAATTTTAATTCCAGCCGCCTACTTCCTCTGCCCTTCTCCTTCATTTGTCTCCTTAGCATTTAGGGCATCACTTCTTCTTCTTCTACTTTTTTTTTTTGAGGAAGATTAGCCCTGAGCTAACACCTGCTGCCAATCCTCCTCTTTTTGCTGAGGAAGACTGGCCCTGAGCTAACATCTGTGCTCATCTTCCTCTACTTTATATGTGGGACGCCTACCACAGCATGGCTTGCCAAGCGGTGCCATGTCGGCACCCAGGATCCGAGCCGGTGAACCCCGGGCCGCCGAAGCGGAACGTGCGCACTTAACCACTGCACCACCGGGCCAGCCCTTAGGGCACCACTTCTAATACACTGTATCACCCATGGATTTGTGCTGTTTAATTTCTCTTTCTTCTCTTTAGAATGTAAACTATATGAAAGCAGGGTTTCTTGTCCTTTGTTCTCTGCTGAATTCCCAGCACCTAGAAGATTCCCAGAGTGGTCCCCTAAAAAGTACAGGTGGAGTAATTGAATTGAAAGCTCTGTACATTCCCAGTTTGGAGCATTACTGTCATCTTCATGTAGATTCTATATGCGTTTTTTAACACAATGTAGGTGTTACTGTTTTGTCAAGTAGTGTGTTTATCACTATACCATTGCAAAATGATGTTCTTTGCCTCTATATAGAAGACCTTTGAGCCTAAGAAGATGGGAACAAAAAGGGAAGCACACTTGGTAGGGATGAGGGAGGAAGATGATGCGTTCTGCTGGGACGAGTTGCATTTTAGGCACTGGTGGGAAGTTGGAACTGGGGGTCTGTAGTTTAAGAAGAGGTCAGGGCTGGAGATATCGGAAACTTCTTAAAGAGAGGTGGCAATTAAATCGTAGTAGACACAAATTTTCCAAAGGGAAGTCAAGAATGAGCTGAACCTGAGCCATCGGGGTAATTTTAAGAAGAAAGATTGGAAAGCTGCCTCCACATTGCTGCTTATGTGGCAATGATATCTTGATGTTATGTCTAAGGGGCCATAACGTAGTGCCCATTTTCTAATTGATTATTATTCTATTAAATAGAGTATAAATAGATACAGATGTGGATGATATTTTAAAGTTATATATGGGCTTTTTTTCTTTAACTTCATGCAAGAAAAGATTGTTCACTCCTGGTGCAGAGGGATAAGGACAAATCAAAGAAAAGCAGCTCTGTTTGCAGGGCTGGGCGATTAAAGAGAGTGGGAAGGAAGAGCTAGGGAAGAGAGAATCAGGACTTGTTTCCAAAGTCAGGGACAGAAAGCAGTGCAAGGTGGTGGGGAGGCGGGACGGAGGTGTCGCTCAGCAGAGTTTAAGTGGATGGAGGACTGAGACAAAATGGTCGGATTTGACATACAAGAGGTCGTCGGTGACTTTGCAGTGTTTGTGGGGTGGGAGTTCAATTTTGGGAGGCTGAGGTGTGAAGGCTGTGGAGTCCAACACTGAGTCAGCCCTCTCTCGAGAAATTTGGAGGAAAAGGTAGGAGAGAAATTGAAGTATGGCTTAAGAATAGAACAAGGCCCAAGGGAAGTTCTTTCAGACCGAGAGAGGCCTGGGCACGTTCGTAAGCAGGAGAGAGCCGGTGAGACCTCGACTGAAGATGTGAGGAGGAGAGGAGGCACTTCACGGGAATTCCACAAGGGAGGAGGGAGCGGCGCGTCAAGGACACCACTGGAAGGGTTGGCCTCTGACGAAAGAAGGAGAGGAGACAGGCATGAAAAAAGAAAGGAATGAACATAAGAAACATTTTGAGGTACAAAGGAGTCAGGGAGTGAGGCTATCATCCAAATGAGAAAAAGGAAATCTCACTGAGGTTTTAAGGAAAGCAAAGGAGGTAGGAACTAACCACTGGGAGACCTCTCCCTCCTGGAGTCCTGTTGATTCTTCAGTCACGCTGCTCCCTGCCCTGTCATTCCCAGAGCCCTCGCCCCCATTCAGACCCCACCTTGCTCTGCCTAGACAACTGCAATGGCTTCCTAATTCATCTCTGCACCTCCCTCCCCGCTGGCTGCGATCCACTCTGCAACCACTCTTAACATCATCGTCCTGAGAGGAGTCCTGAGCAGGCAACTCTTCTGTCTACCAGATTAAATTAACCCCATTTTAGCCTTCCAGGCCTCTATGACACAGCCCAAAGACCTCTCCAGGCCTTTCTCCTACCATTCATCTGCCCTCCAGCCACCAGGACTCTCCCTCTGGAACCTTCAGTCATTGGTCTAGACATTTCCTAAGAGCCACTTCCTCCCTTGAAACTTTTCCCCAGCCCCCCATCTCCCTCCCCAGCCCCCAGGCCCCAATTTGATACATCATTCTATTCTTTGAAATTTGACTACATAGTATAACTCTCTTAGTGCAAAATATGAGGTTTTCTCTTATGGTGTAATTATTTTTGTAGTTTATCTCCTCCCCATACTAGATTATAAATTCCTTTAGGGCCAGAGTTTGTTTATTCTTTGTATTCCCTGGAATGTGGAGTCTATTATTTAATAGGTCTTTTTACTATCGTTGTTCACTGAATACCTAATATATACTGGCCCTAGGCTAAGTGATTTGTAAGGATTAGCTCATGTAAAGCCCTGAGAGAAGTAATCTGCCCAAGGTCACACAGCTGATGAGTGACCAAGCTGGAATTTGAACCTAGTATTCTGACCTCCCAGGAGTCATGCTTGCAATGCCAGCTACACTGGGTCCAACAGCTATTAAATCAGGTCCAAATTGCAAAGCATAAAATTTAGAAGTGAGTCTGCAAATTTGGATGTGTGACAGCGGACAACCCCTCTGGTAGTATTTCAACGTTTACGGTGAATTTCGGCCTTGCTCTTGATTGGCAGTTCCTGTCTCCACCAGCTCTCACCGCCACCAGCACCTGTCCGTTGCTGTCAAGCCTCTGGCTCCTGCTACTCCACGTAACATTAACCACAAGGCAGCCTTTCTGCACAGCAGTCACATTGGAGCTGCCCAGCCTCAGATTTCACAGAGACATTTTCTAATTGCAACTGTTTGCAAACCTCTGACTCATCTTAGTTCCAGAATAGACTCAAGGCTGGGATCTCTTATGCTAAATGATGAAACCCGTAGAGAAAAGGAAAATCTGTGTTGGGAGAACTAGCCAACTGTTAGAGAAAAATAAAGTTAGATTACTACTTTGTATCACATAAAATGATGGACTCCAGAGGAAATAAAGTCCTAAATGTAAATGGTAAAACTACAAAGCTAATAGAACAAAATCCAGGAGACTATCCCTGGGATATTGCATAACATACGAGGCCAAAAAATTTCTTGACACTCCCAAATAAGGCTATCTGGTCAAGGAAGAAGGCCACAGTCAATGGTGGCAGATAGAGTCAGACCTGGAGTAGATTTCTGTGTTGTTAAAACTGAGAAGGGGGGGCTGGCCCGGTGGCATAGTGGTTAAGTTCACACACTCTGCTTCAGCAGCCTGAGGTTCACGGGTTCGGATCCTGGGAGTGGACCTACACACTGCTCATTAAGCCATGCTGTATAAAGTAGAGGCACACCACGTATAAAGTAGAGGAAGATTGTCATGGATGTTAGCTTAGGGCCAGTCTTCCTCAAAAAAACCCCAAAACTGAGAAGGAATTAATACGTAGGTATACAATGAACTCCTACACATTGACGAAAAGAAAAAAAGACATGAGATTGTACAAAACGGACAGGGTACGCTTTTCCTGGTGCCTAGAGCACCGCCTGGAACATAGCACTCACAGTACTTTTTGGTTGAATAAATGAGTGGCTAGCAAAAAGGTGCAGAAACCAGATAAATGCAAATTAAAACAATGTGATTACACCATTTTACATCCATCAGAAAGGCAAATATTAGAAAGAAGATGTGATGCTGCTGGTGGGAGAGTAAACAATGCAAACAATCCGGAGAACAATCTAGAAGAATTTCGTGAAATTACAGATACGCATACCCCACGACCCAGCAATCTCACTCTTGAACGTGTGTAAACTAGAGAAAATTTTGCACAAGACTGTAAGGGGACACACCACAGTGTTATTTGGGGCAATGGTAATTCAAGACCACCCATCATGGGGAAATACCTAAGTGAGACATGGTGGGTGTTAGAACCATGAACTACTTCTACACACAGCAACATAATTAAATCTTAAATACATAATGGTGACGGAAAGGTAAGAAACAATGAGATTTCTAGTACAATAACATTTGCGTAAATTGAAAATACATGTACACTCAAATGACTACTTAGGCCTCAAAGATACATGCAAATTTAAGGCCAGTTCTTAAGCAGATCAAACAGAGTGTCTTTGGTGGGCGAAAGGATAGGAATGGGCATTGGAATAAAGGGGAATGAACAAATAAACAGCCGGAGAAGGGCCTTACACAGACCGGTGAGGATAATGGCACCGAACTAGGGCTTCTCAAACTGAAATGTGCAGACGGAGCATTGGAGATGTTGCTGAGTGCAAATTCCTATCCAGCAGGTCTGGGGGGTGCCCGGGATTCTGCTTTTCTAATAAGCTGCCAAAGTTGATACTGATGCTGCTTGTCTGTGGACCTCACTTTAAGTAGCAAGGAGACTGAGGAGTGAGCTTAACTCAGATCTGGAAGGTTTAAAGAGAAATCCAAGGAGGAAGGAAGGGAGGGGATCAGACAAGGGACGGAAACCATTTGAGGGCGGTGTCGGGGGCATCCAGAGCAGGGGTAGCG
Organism: Equus przewalskii; assembly: GCF_037783145.1. Classification (NCBI taxonomy): domain Eukaryota; kingdom Metazoa; phylum Chordata; class Mammalia; order Perissodactyla; family Equidae; genus Equus; species Equus przewalskii. The sequence continues at coordinate 59,712,162 of NC_091833.1, forward strand.
GGTCTCGCACACGCAAAGGGGAAGAGCAGCAGGCACGGTCGGCTCTCTCTGCTTCTTCGAATCAGTCGTGGCAGGCCATGCCACACACACCAACTCTTCACCCAAGTGGAAACAATTCAAATAATTGAGGATCAAAAGACTCCCCGTACCCACCAGGTGCAAACTGTTACTGAAAAGAACGTGGTCAAAATTCTTCTCCGAGAGGTCTTCTACCTCCCTATGCAAAGCCGTGGCCCCGCCACCATGCCCAGTGGGCCCGCCACCTGTGTTCTCATCCAGCCCCTCATTGGTTGTTATATTGCGCACCACTCTTCTTTTATTACCTGTTAGTGGTGTTTCCCTCACTGGAGTATAAGCTCATGAGGGCAGGGAATTTATAGGTTTTTCATAGTGTCCTATAGAGTACCTAGAATCCTACATAATAGGGGCTTAAACTCTGTATCTATTGAATGAATGTATGAATGAATGAATATCAAGAATGGCGAAGCACTATAACGTATTACCCAAATATAGGAGGTAAATATCCAGAAAAAATTTCTTCTAAAGAATTGACAGTCATCTTCTTGGGAGAGAGTGAGGTAGACTAGAAAAGGACAGACCTAAGCCAAACCAAGCTGAGGGCAAAGTAGGGGGTGCCCATTATCTTGTTTCTTGTCTTCTTCCTCTTTTCGGTGTTATTCTTTAACTGTTTCCTGATCCTATCCACCTGCCCGACAATGGCACAGTAAGCATCATTGTCTGTTAACATGTGTCAAAAAGAAAATTAATGTGTCACCGATCCCTTAGAGTGAATTTGCTTGATAGTCTAAAGTAAATCTAGAGGAAGAACAAACTAAAAGAATGGATTTCTTTTCTTTTCTTTTTTGTTTTCTGAGGAAGATTCATCCTGAGCTAACATTCACTGCCAATCTTCCTCTTTTTGCATGTGAGCCACCACCACAGCACGGCCACTGACACATGAATGGTATAGGTCTGCACCTGGAACCAAACCTGGGCTGCCAAAGCAGAGCATGCCAAACTTAACCCCAGGCCACCAGGGCTGGCCCTAAAAGAATGGATTTCTAATGGAGGAATTTCACATACTGGGCACCTGCGTGGTATTGAGGAACACAGGCCTTCTCTAGCTCTGCACCCAGAATGTGCAGTCCCGCCTGTCCTGTCCACAGAGAAAATAGGTTCCCTGAGTGCAGCATTGCTCACGTCCCAGGAGGAAAATGGGCTAAAGCACGGAGAAATACAACAGACCCAAATCATTTCTTAAATGGGCATGATCGGCTCTCTCGGAATGATCTTGACCTTATTGGTCAACGTCACCAATAATAAAAGAAATATGTATTAAAACAAGATACCAATTTTTTTCTATTAAATTTGCAAAGTGTTTTTTTTTTTTAAGACAAAACAATGTTGGCAAAGATGCTAAGGAAAAGGTATTCATATTCAACCTGCGAAAGTGGGACAAGATACAGACTTTTTGAAGGATAATCTGGCACTATATATCCAAAGCCTTAAAAAACAAAAGAGAATAAATAAGCAACTGTGTGTGTGTGTCTGTACATATGTATATACCTTTTGACACAGCAAGTCAGTTTCTGGGAATTTTGAGTGAGTAAAGACCAGGGATGCTACTAAACATCCTACAAGGCACAGGACAGCCCCTCACAACAAAGAATAACCCTGTCCCAAATACCGATAGTGCTGAGGTTGAGAAACTCTGCCCTAGAGCATGTGGTCTGAGGGAAAGCAGGAGGAAGAACAATGCCTTATATGGCCTAGTCTTGGAGATCACCCATTCTGTTCATTAGAAGTAAGCAGGTAAGTACGGTCCGCACTGAGGAAGAGCAGCATTAAACTCCACCTTTTGAAGGAAAGAGTATCGAGGAATTTGTGGACATATTTTAAGACAAGCACAATCTGTCCTCCAGCCATAAATTATTTACATCCATCTCATATGCAAAGTACACATCCCCTTACAAGACTCCCTCTTTTGGTCCAAGCTGGCAGTGTTTATGCCAATACAACTCTTCAAAAAACTTTGCAGTTCTCCTGTGAATCTTATTGGGTCCATAACATTATTCAAAAGCCAAACCCACAATCTCTTCAAGTAAAGCCCTTCTCTATCTTGAGATTCTGCTGAAGAACAATATCCTTCAGTTTTTTAGAAGCTCTACTGTTTGATTAAGAGAATCTGTGAGGCACACTTTGAAATTTTTAGTAGGACTTTTGTCTGACTGAATGGTACTCTGAGGCATCACCTTTGATCTTTCTGAGGTCTTAAAAAGAGAATTAACAATTAAATCCTTGGATTCATCTTTAGACCATGTTTTCCTGGAAGTGTCCTTTTATGTGTCATTTGAATTAGATCTTTGCTACAAATTATTATTTCTTAATTTAAACATCATTTGTCATCTGAGAGGCTAGGAATTTTCAAAACCATTAGCTCTGGTTCCTTTAACTGTCCTTCTTTTCGTTTACCTATCTCCTCTTGCATTTTACTATAAGCAGCAAGAAGAAACCAGGGGCTGGCCCGGTGGCACAACGGTTAAGTTCAAATGTTCTTTGGCAGCCTGGGGTTCACCGGTTCAGATCCCAGGTGCAGACATGGCACTACTTGGCAAGCCATGCTGTGGCAGGTGTCCCACATATAAAGTGGGGTAAGATGAGCATGGATGTGAGCTCAGGGCCAGTCTTCCTCAGCAAAAAGAGGAGGATTGGTGGCAGATGTTAGCTCAGGGCTAATCTTCCTCAAAAAAAAAAGACAAAAAAAAAAAAAAGAAGAAGAAACAAGGCAGTACCTTCAATAATCGGTATGAAAATACCCTTAGTTACATTACCCAGTTCATTCGGCACCTTTTCTACTTTCCTTGTTATTTCAGGTGAAAGTGTAGCTAAAATTCCTGCTATTACATAACAAGGAGACCATTTCTCCCAATTTCCAATAGCATTTTCCTCATTTTCCTGCAAGCCTTCACCCACAGGCTCCTCAAAATCCATGAGGCTTCTGCTAACAGTTTCTTCAAGGTTCTTCAAGCTTTCACTAACACTCTTCTCAAAGTTCTTCTAGCTTCAACCCACTACCACTTCTCCTGTTCCCTTCCACATTTTAGGTTCTTATTATAGCAGCATCCCACTTCCAGGCACCAAAACCCATACTATCTATCTATTGCTGCATAGCAAATAATCCATAAACAAAAGAGTTTGAAATAACAAACATTAGATTCATTTTTATGGGTCGGGAATTCAGAAGCAACTTCGCTGGGTGGTTCTGGCTCAGGATCTCTCCTCTGGTTGCAGTCAGGATGTCAGCAGGGGTTGCAGTCTCATCTGAAGCCTTAATAGGGGCTGGAGGATCCTCTTCCAAGATGACTTATTCTCAGGGCTGTTTGCAGAAGGCTTCAGTTCCATACCATGTGGACCTTTCCACAGGCAGCTTGAGTGTCCTCACAACATGGCAGCTAGTCTCTCCCAGAGAAAATGATCCAGCTGAGAACAAGGAGGAAGCCATGATGTCTTTTATGATTTAGTGTCAGAAATCATACCTCATCACTTCTCCCACATTCTGTTCCTTAAAATCAAGTCTAGGTACTGCCCACACTGAAGGGGAAAGGGTTAGATACCACATTCTGAAGAGAGGAGTATCAAATAATTTGTGGACATTTTTTTAAACCAACACAGACTCCCAAAATCAGGGACTCTTTGGAATTTTCTAAAGGTATCTCATGTCTTGCAGGTATTGGACTGAGAAAGAAAGAGAAAACAAACAAATGAACAAAAACCCTGTTATTTGCTGAATTTAAATCTCATTTGAATGCGCGGCTTTGCCAGATCTCTTATGTGAAGATGGAGCATTGACCAGGAAAAAGTGAGACCCTGATTGCTGGAATGTGAACATAAGGGAAGATGCAGATGGCTTCAAGTTCCCTAAACTCCCAACCCTATGGAAATACCCTCCTGCTGCAGGGAGTATAACTGGCTGGTTATAATTGACCCAGCTGTGTCCCCCTGGATCTTCCCCCCTCACACTGAGGCCATACTCTCTTAGGCTGCTCCCAGCCAATGACTGACCACACAGAAGTACCAAGCAGGCCCAATCTGGCAAGATGCAACTCCTCCTCTTGGCAACTTTGACTTGAGGACTCCCCATTGGCCTGGCCAAACCTTTATTTGAATTGTGCTGCAGTTCAAGTTTCTTCTACCCAATCCTCCTTCCTTCCCTCTCTCCTTCCACAGGGATCACACATGCTCGTAATCTAAAGGCTCTCCCTATGTTCTTCTCTTCCCTCCCCCAGTAAATCTCTTGAACATCTAATCCCATTTCACCATCTGCTCCTTGGCACACCCAAACTAATGCAGCCTTCCTTGTCAGAGAAATTCTCCCTGCTCCCCTGTGTGAGGAGGCTTTTCCCATCTTGCATGAAGACTCTGTAACAACTTTCGTGGAAATGACCTGGCAGGACGTTGGGGTAGCCAATTCTCTTCATTCTTCCTCACTAATATCCCTCATTGCCATGAATCCTACCATCAATAATGTGCTAGAGACAGTTTGTACCAGCTCACAAAAGCCAATTTTTAGATTTTCAGGAATTTAGTGAGCTGGTTGGCAAACACAGTCATTATTAAAACTTAAATACACTTACAGTTCAATAAACTATATTAAAACAAAAGGTAATAAAAACAAAAACTTATCACTTCCTAGTTATTAACAACTTTTTATTAGTTCTATGCTCTTGAGCTTATTTACATCTATTCTGTCTGGGTGCTGGAAATAATGTATAATGGTGTACTAGTTGCATTTCTCTTTGAATTTTGGAGGCCGGATTTAGATGTGCTGTTTCAGCTCATTTCTTCAGTAATCTGAGAAGTTGCCAGCTTAGAGTGCAGCTTGAAGCAGGAGAAGGCTTTTAGCTGGTCAAGGAAACTCTGCCATCTGATCCAGTGAATCCAACGTGCTTGAAGCACCTGTGACAGACCGGGCTGCTGAATGGAGCTCTGGCACATCCAGACGGGCAAATCAGGGCCCCCAGGGTTTTGCAGCCAAGCCATGAACTCTGTGGCATAAAACTCTTCTCTTTTTGAGAAAGCAGTCTTGGTTTGTTGCTTGGCACTGGTAAATACAGCAGCCTGATCATGAGACGTGAGGTAACTAAGCGACGGCTGCCCTTTGTGAACTGGAGGTTATTTGATCCACCAAACCATAAAGTGAGCTAACATCGAGTGTGTGTGCACAATGTGCCGGGCTCTGTTCTAAGGACTTTACTTGTAACATTTCCTTCAATCCTCACCGCAACGCTGGGAGAATTGTTATTATTGCTGTTATCCCTACTTTAGAAGAGAAAACTGAAGCAGACAGGCAATAAGCAATTTGCCTCATATCTTATAACTCGTAAGAAGCAGAGCTTGGTTTGAATCCAGGCCCTCTGGCTCCAAAGTCCACATGTTTAATTAGCAAGTTATTTTGCTTCTCATGATCAAGTGGAAGTTTTCTATATAACTGGACTTGAGCAGACATTGAAGTCGCAACAAATTGCACAGTGTGCCCACTCCTACCAACTACCGTTCTGCCTCAGCCTATCCATCTGACCTAGAGTTATTCTCTAAGTCCAGGTGATTGAAGAGACAACCTGCACAATATGATGGCACCAGCCACAAGTGGACTGCCACAGCACTATAGCCCAACTCCAGGGGGGCCCTGAAAATCAATAGGAAGGAGAATTTTCCAGTAGGCAGAATTTTAAGCATTGTACCCTGTAGCCCACTTTGTCTGAAAGGAAAAACGGTCTGAGGTGCATCTGTCACCAATTAATGGTCAGTAGCTGATGGTTTAGCAGAGCAGCCAGAGACCTGGAAGGATCAAGAACGCAGGGCTGGTGACAAGGATGTATGGGAGAAGAGACATACAGGGGATCTCTCAGAATGAATCCAGAGCATGAGGCTATTTGCTTCTTTGGGAATACCCACCAAAGGGCCTCTGCTGTAGAAGAAGCGCTCAATAATCAGATAAAGAGGCTGACCTGTCCTCTGCATGTCGCCTACTCTTTGTCCAGGCTCTCCCATGTTGCACGGTGATCTCATGAACAAAGTGGGCATGGAAGCAGAAATGCGGGCTATGCGCGGGTTCAGCAACTTGGAGCTACCCTCACCAAGGCTGATCTGGCTACTGCTTCTGCTGAATATTTAGTTGTCCAGCAATAAAACCAAACTTGAGTCCCTGATATGAATTAGGCTTGAATGTAACAAAGCCAGGACCAATGCGGCCAGGGAAAGAAATGGATTCTCTCCAGACCATCACTGCTAACACCACCAGCTGCTCAGCACCTAAATGTCAGAACCCTGGAACTGAGTGCCAAAATCCTGCCCCAGCTTTCCTAGTAGAACTGGATGCCTCCTTCTCTGGGTTTGCAGGAGGAGCAGCTCTCCTTTTGTGGCTGCCATGGTCTACCAAACACGTGGGCATGCGTGATGAGTTGAAACATCAAGGGAGTCTGGGGAAAGTGGCCTTAGTGGAATAGCAACTTATTCTGGACTTGGATTTGCTTTCCTGCTTAACAAACGTCTGCCTACACCAACTTTCGTAGACTTATTGAATGCTTATTCTACACCGGGTATTCCACCCAACGCTGGTTCTCACTAAGAAACTGATTATAAGGAGCGGGCTGACACTATAGGGTTCACTGCTTCTATTATGTCCTCCATCACCCTAAAGTGTCTGGCCTCATAGAGGGTATAGTAAAAACTCATTTATAGCACCAATTGCAATGTAGTCAGTCCAGCACACGATTATTGAGATGGGATCATGACAGACCCACAGGACAAAAGGTCATCACCCAAAGATTTTGTATTTGAAAACAAATCCACTAACTGACAAATCTTTGGGACCCATATCCTATTAATAAATTCATTTTTGATTAAATTATTCAGCTTGGGTTTCATAGAGAAATATCTAGAAGGATACATTCCACAGTGAAGAGTGGTTATAGGGGATTCTCTAGGAATTACTTGTATTTTCCACACTCTTTTTTTAGTCTATATGTTCTGATTTTTCTGACTATTAACATTTTTAATAAAAAAATAATTTTTAAAAACTAATTAAAAAATATGTCAATTTGAGTTTCCATTAAATTTCTAATCTATGATCTTATGTTATGGGTACACATTTATTACAAAGACTAACGTGCCTAAAAAAGAAAAGAAAACCTCAGGAGGCTTAATTCAAAATGAAAGAAAACTATAGTCTAAAGAAAGAGTAAAGGAGGTATTCACTCAAAACCAGGGAAAATAATACTTTGGGAAAATGCAAAAGAGTAATTCTGCTTTTATTTATGGTTTTATTTATTTTTTACACATGGCTGATATAGCTATGAAATGCTGATAATGCTACAAAGGTGTGAGAAATTATATGTGAATATTGATCTCATAGTTGATAAAATATATAAAATATTGATTAACTGAAGCAGAAGGCCATTGTGAAATGTTTGTAAGTATTAAGTATCAAATTTATGGATGTTGCCAAGTCAAAGTTGTACATCCATGGTGGGACACTCATTGTAAATTTTGTTTAATGTTTAATGAGAGAAATAGCCAAGTATATAGTAAATAAAATCTGTCTAATTATCTTCCCAAGATTCTTCTATGCTTGAGTTATTTTATAGAAGTCTTATTACACTCACATTTACATTTCTTCTTGATATATATCTTCTCAAGGAACTAAAAAAAAAAAAAAGATGAGAGAATCTTCAATAGATCGCAAAGAAAAACTGTGCACTCCTGCCCACAACCACTGCCACACCCAAATTCACAATCTCACACTCTGACATGTGTCCTTCTGGTACTCAAAATCTCATGTTGATAATTAAACCATGATAGGTGTTGGATTTTGGAAGGTAGTTGCGCAGCATCAAAAACAGCTAGATCTAATTCACACTTGTTCTGTGCCCAAGTCCAGCCCAGCCCGGCTCAGCACAGCCTTGGACTGCTCATCCTGCTATTAAAGGCCTGGGGCCCATCTGTGCAGCAGACAGAATGAAGCTGTGGGTGATGCATACAGTAGATAACCCAGCAGCAGATCCTGGAATGTGTACGTAAGTATGTATGCTCATGTAACATATAGGAATGCGTATATACACAGTGTACACAGACATTATGGGAGTAAAAAGAGAATGAATGTTCACACATAAATTTAAATAAGTAATGACTATATATATGCATATATGTATACAGTGTGTGTGTGCATATATATATGTGTGTACATATATATATATTTCATTTACTATAATAGATTCCCTCCTATCTTTTAGTTGAAATCTTACTGATAAAATAGAGGATATAGGATGTAAGAATAAAGAGAGAAAATATCCCAGGGTTTTGAGTGACAGGTATTCATTCTCAGAGGACTCAGCTGTAGCCAAGGGCATCATTCTCTTTAGTTAATGCAGCTAAAAGAGTACAGCCAGTGTCAGGCACGCTTCCTTTTGCCCAAAATTGAACTAAGTCTTCATCAACAGAATGAATTAAACCAACAGGAGACAAATCAAAATAAAAAAAAAATAGAACTATAAGTCATTATAACATCAAGAGCAAATAAGGATTACATATATATATCTCTCTTTGGCAAGAGTAATATCTATGTATATATATATATACACACACACATTTATATATACACATATATCACATTATTATATTTATACTTAAGTATATTGACATATATAATCATATATACAACTACACAGTCATATAAAAATATATAAGCATATTTTGTATATTATGCATATAAATATACTTATGTGACCCTTACATACAGATTGGGTAGTTACAAGTACATAAATGTGTATAGTATATTAAATATATCTAGCAGACCCACTATTGATGCTCAGAGCTAAAGGAGGAATTTCCTCCCAGTTCTGGAATGGAGTCTTCAGGCCCATCTCTCCCTCATACTCCAGACTTCCCCTCAAATTGCCTGATTTAACTCGGAGAGCAGTCTGGATCTGAGCTTGGTCAATAAATTTATTTGCCATCAAGTATAAGCTATTGCTAGTTCCGTCACTCTTGGGGAAAAAAACCCCAGTATCACACTTCCAGGAACTTTAACCATCTTAGCTGCATGGCCTCCTAAAGACTCCGAGGGATGTGCGCACAGACTACTCTGGACAAACGCAAGACTTATTAGCTACAACTTTGGCCCCGTGCCCAGCTGGCTTCCTGCCATGGTGACAGGGCTGGTCTGGGCGCAGAACTTCCTTCTAAACCGTCCACTCTGCCAACCTCCACCCCACCCTTATTCGTCATGGTCTTCCCAGGGGGCCGCTCCATGTGGGAGGCAGCTGGGGCCAACTTTACAGGTTAAAGGAGGTGAAACTAGAAGGGAGAAAAGAGAAAGTGAGAAGAAGACAGAAGACACTGGTGGGCCCCTCAGGAAGTGAACTTTTGCCCTAGTCTGTGTCCGCATAAGACCGACCCCATAGTACAGGGATAACACTGTGAATCCCAACTCCATTTTGTTCTGACCCCAGCCACCGCTCTTTGTCCTTAGCTGTGGAAGTAAAGGAGACTTAAATACGTCCCAGAGAATCTGGAGGGTTTTAGTAGCAGCCAGAGTTCGCAGGCACATGCCCTGCACGTAGATCCCTTCACTTTGGTCCCTTTAAGGCCAAACCCAAGGCAGATGAGTCAGCAGCAAGGCAGCTCCTCTGACACAGCAGAAACCAAATAGGCAGAACAGCAACAGCAAAATGCCCGTGTCCTGTCTCTGGGCCCCTCTCTGGGGAAAACACGCCCTTCCTTCCAGGGGCCTGAGTCCTGGGGTAAGAGAAGTATTTTGATTTTGTCAGGGTGCTGACCCCTTCCATCAACAACTGTGAGCCCCTCAGCAGGTCTTTCTGAAATGACCCCGTACTCACACTCGGCATCTTGTAGCCCCTGCTTAGAACGAAATCCTTAAAGGCAACTGTTCCAGGAAGGTCTGCAAGTAACTCCTCCTGCAAGAGGGTCCACATTTTAAAACACCAGCCAGCAGCCAGCAGCTGGATTTCATACTTGTCCTCATTAAAAGCATTTGGCTCTTTATAAAGTACCTCATTTTAAACCACTTCCTTCTCATCTGGGAATATGATAGGTAACATTCACAAGTTGATGAATATAAAACCTTTCAAAAGATGTCCAATCGCTCTCCTTTCCCTATCCTTTCTCTTACCCTTGTGTTAAGGATAAGCAACACATTTTACCAATTAGATAATTATCGAGCTAGCATGTCTGGAATCTAACTTATTTAGGACTAACAATTATGATACTGTGATTTATAATAAGAAATATATGTTTGGTCTTCTTCCAGTTCCTGGCACAGAGCTCCTAAAACCCTTGGAATTTCCTAAGGATAAGAGCCACAAAGGTGAAAGGAGAGTCTATTGTTATTTATAACATACCCCTTCCAACCACACTGGAGATAATGTTAATGAGGTAAGTTTTGGAGAGTCCCTAGACAGCCACAAATGAGGGTGATTGCCCAAAGAACCATCCATGTGATTAGCGGGTTGGCACTTTCAGCTCTGCCCCCCAGCCTCCAGGCAGGAGACAGGAGCTGGAGGTTGAGCTAATCACCAAGGGCCAATGATTTAATCAATCATGCCTACATAATAAGGCCTCCCTAAAAACGGGGTTGGGGTTCAGAGAGCTTGCAGCTGGTGAACATGTGGAGGTGCTGGGAGGGTGGTGCCTGGAGAAGGCATGGAAGCTCCGAGCACCTTCCCACACACCTTGCCCTGTGCATCTCTTCCCTCTGGCTGTTCCTGAGTGTATCCTTTTATAACAACCTGGTGATCTGGTAAGTAAGCTGTTCTTCTGAGTTCTGTGAGCTGTCCCAGCAGATGATCCAACCCGAGGAGGTTGAGAGAACCCCCGATTTATAGTTAGTCGTTCAGGAGCACAGGTGACAACCTGGACTTGGAATTGCCATCTGAAGTGGGGACAGCCTTGTGGGACTGAGCTCTTACCCTGTGGGATCTGGCACTATCTCCAGGTAGATTGTGTCAAAATTGAGTTAAATTGTAGCACACTCAGCTAGTGTCAGGAGAATCAGAGAACTGCTTGGTGGGAGGAAAAAACCCTGACCCATCTGGTGACCAGAATTGAGAGTGGTAAAGGAAGAAACAGGAGTGTTTTTCCTACTCAATAATATATTCGCAATTTTTAGATCTTAACTCCAAAGGGCATGATAATCAAAAAGATTTGATGCAGTCCCAATATCTTCGGGGTATTCATGCATTCGTTTGGTTTTTTCTTTCATTTATTTGAATTAAAAAATTGGATGTATAAGTTTATATCATTGTTATTCAGTTCTTTTAAGACCATCTCACCTTCCAAACAAACTCAATCAAGAACAGTCAAAACTCATGTGTTCCCAGCAAGACAGCCATGTCCTCATAGTGACTGCCCCTTACCAGCACACCATGGCGCCTGTGTCCTGAGAACTGGGGTGCCATAGCCAAGTGGCATCCCCTAAAGTGCACGGGGTAAATCAATATTCAATATTTATAAAACAATTATATTGTTTTGAATCCTTCTTGTTCTAAACTGCCTAATAAACAATCTTTTACTGTAATAGTTATATCAACCGTATTTCCAAAATTTAAATATCACTTCTTTTTCATAAGCTGACTGTAGCCATTTTGGCAAAAATCTAAACTAACTTTCACCATCAAAACGAAATATTTTTGTAAAATGCTTTGTCTTTAAGAATTATTCTTTAAGGATATATTTCTAAAAAAATTCTAGATACATTAAAACAAACATTTTGGAGCCGGCTCAGTGGTGTAGTGGTTGGGTTCACATGTTCCACATTGGCGGCCTGGCGTTTGCAGGTTTGGATCCCAGGTAAGGACCGGGCAGCGCTTGTCAAGCCATGCTGTGGCAGCATCCCACATAAAATAGAGGAAGATTAGCACGGCTGTTAGCTCAGCGACAATCTTCCTCATGCAAAAAGAGGAAGATTGGTAACAGATGTTAGCTCAGCAACAATCTTCCTCACACACACAAAAAATTATGTAACTATTTTTGTTATTAAATATTTAATTTATTGAGAATGTTGTATTTTTTAAAATGCAACTGGAATAGTTTCTTATGTATTAAATTCACATAAATTTAGATAGGCAGCCCCTAAAACTATACACCAAGAAATTCTGCTGAGTATTATTGACATTATTTTGAGGCTTATATATAGGCATCTTGTACTCACAAATTTGTGTCATGTCTCACATCTGAAAATAAGAATTTCATACCCGGTAGTAGAATAGATAAAAATGACCATCCTTTCTGTCTCAGTTTTCCAGTCTAATTTCCAGAGGCAATTAATGAGTGGTTTCTGAGTGAATGAGTAGACACATTTGTAAAGCATTTTACTTTTTTTCGTTTTCTTTTGTTTTTGCTGAGGAAGATTCATCCTGAGCTAACATCTGTTGCCAATCTTCCTCTCTTTTTCTTTTTCACGTGAGCTGCTGCCTACAAACAAGTGGTAAAGGTCTGTGCCTGCAAATAAAACCCAGGCCACCGAAGCAGAGCATGCTGAACTTAACCACTGAGCCACCCGGGCTGGCCCTGCATTTTACTTTTTTGAAGTATTTTGATGTCGTTATCTGGGAGAAGTTTGGGATCTGTTGAAAAAGAGAAGAGGCCCACCGATATTCTCTTCAGAGTCCTGTGCAAGTGTTGCGTCAATATTTCCAAATTTCCGGGACTACCATGAGTATCTTCTCTTCATTGGGTACTGGTACACAAGAGGTGGGCAAGCACAGAGTTTATTTGCAGTGAAATTAGAGCACACCCTTGTTGTGCATGTTTGTTGCTTTGTGATATCAAACAGTGCTTAACCTTTGCCCCTTTCCTCTCAGATAGATCCTACAACTCTGCTAACTGCATAAAAGAAGTTTCCTGATTGCACTTTTGAATTCTTTAACATTCATCCATTGCTGATAAAAAGCAAGCCTCACATATAGTAACTCAGAGAGAACCCGTGACATGATATCCATTCTGTACTGAGGTGGTCCTGCCAGGTTACACCAGCCTTTGAACAATTTATCCATGGAATCAAGAATGGCAGGAGGACAAGGAAGGGTTGCCCCATCTTTAGAGACATTGTGCCCACCATGAAGCCAGGAAATTTCAAGTCTTGCTTATTACATATACCCCCTATAATGACCTGGCTTTCTCATTTCTGAATTTTATATGCAAGCTGTAAGACTTCTGGAAGCCTCTGTATTACCCCAGAGACTCTGCCTTCAATCCGAAGTGGCAGAAGCACTGTGATAATGTTTAGTTCAGATGACCAAATCTCAGCATACACACATACCTGTTCCTGCAGCTCCTTTTTAAAATTCTCATCTTGACCTTTATGTGAGACCTTGGGGTCAACCAAAGGTTCATCTGCTCTTTGCTTTTTCCACAACTTGGTGTTCAGATACCACGCTCCATACCTCATCTTCACCCTTTTTGGTTTATAAGGATTCTATAGAAAGTAACATAATTCACAATTTTATTAGTTGTTTTTTATTTTTTTTGGTTTGTCATTTCAATAAATCTAAGATTTAGCTTATGGAAGTAGTATCATTTATTTTTGATTTATCGTTAACCCTTGGCAAAGTATTTTATGAAGTTTCAGTATTCTTTGATTTACAAAGGTAACAGGAAAGTTCATGATTGAAAAAATAATGCGGTGGTTGAGCATGGCCATAAGATTTAGACAAAGCTAGGTTCAAATCTAGGCTCCCCAACTTAGTAGCCATGAATCCATGTCCATATTCAAGTTACTTAAATTCTTCATCTGTACAATGGAGATAATAGTACCCATCCCATAGGGTTGTTGGGAAGATTAAAAGGGAAAATTACATGAAGCAGCTGAAATTCATGTAAAAATCACACATTTCACCAAAGGGTAATGATCTCAAACAATACTCAGTTAACCAAATAAGAAGCTATCAGCTTTACCATGAGCCCAGTACTGTGCTCAGCCTTGTAAACACCACACTACTTCTGATCCAAATGCTATTCAGGGGCCAGCCCGGTGGCTCAGTGGTTAAGTTCGCAAGAGTTTGCAAGACACTGGACATCAAAACCCCACAATTGCCCGAGCTCACGGCCTTGAGAGAGTTTCCAGGCCACAGCGCAGGGAGGAGCCCAGGAGGAGCCCAGTGGACTCTGAGTTGAGGAGACAGAATCATGAGTCCAGGAAGACCAAAGCAGCTATGGTTTGCAGCACAGAGGAACAGAAAGGAGAGAGATGCACAGAGAGGGAACGGCAGAGATTTGCACAGTCTCTCTCTGAGCATGTGTGGGAAGAAATTGCCCGAGGTCCGGGAAAGGGATCAGAGGAAACAGTGCTTAGCACGCACACAGGGCCAGCGACAGCACCCACCCCCTCCTGGGAAACCTGAAGATTCACAGGACACTGGATAGAATATACAGAAGGGTCTTGCCTCAGTAGTGGGGAATTAGCCCTAGCCTGAACATTACTTTGGTCCTGCCCAACAGATCTTAAAAGCAAGATCCAAAAAGATGAAACTTTTCCAAGTAACTTTAACTACATCCCAGGACAAAACTTAAGTTTATAGGAATCCAAAATTCACACAGTCTGGCATCTACTCAAAAATCACCAGGCAGACAGAGAGGCAAGAAAACACAATCCACAACAAGGAGATAAATCAGTTAATGGAAACTCACAAAGGACTGACACAGATGTTAGAATTAGCAGATGAGAACACCAAAACAGTTACAACTGTATTCCATATGTTCAAAAGATTAAGTAGAGACATGGAAAATATTTTTTTTAAAACCCTCGTCAAACTTCTTGAGATGAAAATTATAATGTGTGAGATGTATGATGTATGAGATGAAAAACACAGTGGATGGGATTAAGAGCAGATTAGACATTACAGAACAAAAGGTTAGAGAATTTAAAGACAGAGCAATAAAAACACAGACAAGAGAGAATCAAAACACTGAACCAAGCAGTAGTGAGCTGTACCACAACTTCACGCAGCCTAATTACATGCAATTTAGAGTCCTGGGAGGGCGGTGAGAGACCTAAAAATATTTGAAGAAATAATGGTAAAAAAATTTCCAAATTTGATGAAAACTATAAACCCGTGGATCAAAGTGGCTCAGCAAGCCCCAAGCACAAAAAAATGAAGAAATAGATACCAAGCTGTGTAACACTCACACTACTCAAAACCGGTGACAAAGAGAAAATCTTAAAAACAGCCAAGGGAAAAAACATGTCCAGAAAAACAGAGATAAAGATAACTTATCTTGGATGATAGGGATAGGATGATAAGGATAAGATTTCTTCTCAGAAAAAACACAGCCAAGAGGATAGCAGAACAGTATCTTTCAAGTACTGAAAACAAACAAACAAAAAACATAGAATTCTATAGCCACAAAAATATCTTTAAAAAAGAAGGCAGAATAAGGCTATTTTCCGACACAGAAGCTGAAAGACTTCATCACCAGCAGCTCTAGCCCAGAAGACCTGTTAAAGGAAGGCCTTCAGGCAGAAGGGAAATGACACCATGTGGAAATGTACCTGAACTTTTGCATAGTGACCCTCTGTCTGCCAGTCAAAAGTTCGACATTGGCAATAACCACCATGGTTTATGAGCAGTGCTTGTGCAATTATTTGTAAGTACAGGGAAATGGGCAATTTGATCAGCCCGGATTCAGGTCAAGCAGTGGTTCAGGCCTCAGTTGTGATGGACATAATTTGCCTGTACAGCATGATTTTGCATTTTACCCTTTAGAAAGGTGAGAGGAAAATGGAAAATTTAAAAGGCTGATATTAGTGATGCAACCCATAGTTTTCATAAACTTTATGCAAGAGAGTCAAGGATAGAAAATATCATGTATGTAAAAACAGGTCAGCTGATTGTGTTAAATTATAAAGGACAAAGTTAATATGTCCAAAATATTGGAAATAGAGTATCAAAGATTATGTATAAAAGACAGAGGATGATTAGAGATAATATATTGTTTTTCACTTTCAGAGAGAAAGGAACTCTCTCCAGCCTCCAACTCTCCCTGAGGCACTTAAGTCTGTTGTTGGACTGACACGATTTGACTTGTGTTTATATATATCTGCAGTAACACATTGTGTAGCAAAGTACTTAGGGGCCCACAGGACTTCCCTTTGGAACATAGCTGTTTTTTCTCTTCTCTGTTTCCTCTTCTTCTGTAGTCACAGGAAATTGGTACTGGGAAACTGAGTGATTTGTTAATGATCAGGCAAGCATGTGGTCAAGAATGATAGCTTGTGGTCAAAAAGACTCCCGTAAAAATTCAAGAATTCTTTGGACATAAAATAAACAGTGTTCACAATCACTAATTGCAGCAATTTACTCTTGCAATAATCAACATTCCTGTATATTTCCACTGACAGTTAAGATTTCAACACATAAAACACATAAAGAGAATTTCAACACATGTATAAAATGCATGGAGAACAACAATGACTTTTCAGATATTAACGATAATGCTGAATGACATGCCTTGTTTGTAAAACTGACTTTGTTATATGTATTAAATATTCACTCATTTAACAAATATTTATTACACATCATAAAAAATTCAAGAACTCTACTGAAAAAGGCCAGTTCCCCCTGAATTAGCAGAATTCAAGAACATTTAAGCTTTTAATACAACTTAATTTTCCTTGATTTTCAGTCTTCTTTTTTGCAATTACCTGAGGTTTCTGGAGTTTCTGCTCATAGCCTAGTTTCTGGAAAATGTGTGCCTCCTGCAGTTTGTCTAGCCCCACACTCTTCTTTAGCTCCAGGGGAACCCGGCTGAGTCTCATCGCGTGGAGCTCGTCGTAGCTGGGTTTGCTCTGATAGTCAACGTCAAACTGTCTCAGGACAAACTCTTCATCAATGTTCGAACTTCCCTGGAAGAATATTGCATTGCATGAGCAAGGTCAAACGGTGAAATGCTCTCTGCTTTCTTCTTTAAACTAAGGGAGGTACCTGACCATGGCTGGTGAAGAGGTAGTTTGGAGGAGAGGCAGGAAATGCTCAGTCAGCACTCACTGAAGACAAGAATATTTGGGGTCTGGAGGGCCTTGTCAGTGCATTAAGAGACAACTTAGGACCTGCAAGAAGCAGTGAGTTCCTGAGGGAAATAACGGGGCTGAGGAAAATTCAGTCTGTTTGACCATGAGAAGAAATTTTCACCTATTGAGGTACGTGGGGTTCCTATTCTGGTTTAAACCTAATTCAGCCTGAGCTAAAGAAGCCTGACTTGTAGACTGTCAAACATACGCTGCACATTGGCTTTAACCACTAAAGTAAAGAATGTGCTGAACATCATCGGAAAGTAAAGAATGCACTGTTTGAAGATAAGCGCGCCTACTTCCTTTCCTACCCAACCAGCGTTGGTAACACCAGTATCGGCACCCCTGAGAAGTTCCCTTTCCCAGACGTCAGGGTCATGTTGACCTGCTAGTCTGCAACTGAATATCTCTTTGAAACTTCAATGAATTTGTATCCTGGGCATGTTTGATGTATGTTCTTTGTTCTAAAAATGTATAAAACTGTACTGAAAACCGTGCTTCTCCAGAACCCTTTCTTCCTTTGTGGAGACTGCCTTCCTGGGCTAGTCCTCAGCTTGGCTCAAGTAAATCTCACCTTCTCTCTCTTATCTTTAGAATGGTTGTTGGTTATTTGCATCAATAACCAAAAAGAAACTTTTCCAACACTTTTATAGCAGTGACAGCCCTAGAGATATTTTCCAGACATGTCTAGAAATGTCAGTGTTTGTTCTGCCCATCGCCCCTTATAAAGGAAGCTGCCCCATTCAGGGCTCCTGCTAAAGAAGGTGGTTTTAGTCAGCCATGTTTTGTGCACAGAACAACCCCCTCTACTCCTTCCCTCAGCCACAGCTGATGGGAGTAGAGATGGGCACGTCAAGAGCAGCTAATCCATAGGCTGGCCATTGACCTAGGATGTGGCTAAAAGATAACTTAGACCTGAAGAGTAGCAGAATATGCCACCCCAAAATATGCCTCTGGCATAAGGATTATTTTGAGAAACAGACTAAATCATTAAGAAACTCTTATCAACGGAGAAGGAACTGATTTAAATCCACATAACAAATGGTACTCTTGTTTACCTACCTTTCCTGGTCACCTCCCCATAACTGGCTCCCCCCACCCTTCTCTCTTTTGTCTTTGGCTGAAGATGGTATTTAAGCCTAAATTTTAAGTCACCTTAGAGAGTTCCTCATTTTTTCCTGGGCATCTCCCACACATACACGAGGTATACATGTTAATAAAGTTCTGTTTGTTTTTCTGTTGTTAATCTGTCTTTTGTTATAGGGCCCCAGAGAGAACTTAGAAGAGTAGAAGGACGATTATTTTTTCCTCCCCTACAGACTCAACACAATCCCACTTTGGAAAAATACAACCTGGGGAACACAGGGAGAATGAGGCCTTTAGCGACTGAAGCTGATACTGTAGTGAACTTTATAGAGAGGAGCCATGAAATAGAGTCAGGAGCATGAAGGGAGGAATAGAGTCGAAGCTAGGCAGAAATAATAATGAAGCCAAAATAGAGCAAGCAGAATCAATGAGGTGAAAAATAAACAGCATGGAAGGCAAGTAAAGCTAGTGCAACAGAGGAAATCCAACAGCGTGGTGTGATAGGGAGTGAGGTAAGATAATGAGGTAAACGTGGGACCTTGGTCAAAAGGGACTGAAAATAAGGCTGGTCACCAGAGCAGGTAAACTATTATCCTAGGGTTCCTTAAATTTCCTGCCTAGACAGAGCAGTCTCCAGTAGTAGGAATGGGAGAAGTGGAGGGCTGGGATTCAGGCAATCCAATCCAACCAGATTATGGACAAGCAGTGGTAAAGAGGGCATCACCTGCCTTGGCCAGCATCCCTGCCCCAAGCACCCTCTGAGGAACTTCCCTCCCCCACTCTCAGCCAATCTGTTGCAGCTGGGCTGGACACACCCATCTCTTGGCTTTCAGAATTAGACACGAGACCTCGCCTAGCCAATGAGCATCTTTTATCTCTCTACTCATCATGGATGATTCAGGCACAGGCACTTTACCCAGGTTAGCCCAGCAAGAGTAAGGCCCGGACTTTTCCCTACTGGAAAAGGGTTGCTCTTTTCCCACTTAGTTTGCTACCTAGTAGGCTGTAAGCCTGGAAATTTTACTGGCTACTTTTGGCATCTCTTGGGGAAAGACTGCTGGAAAATAGAGTCAGATAGGGGAGAGCAACCAAGAGCTAGGGAAGACACCTAAAAACATTTTAGCACTTAGATTCAGCTGTACCTGAAGCTCCTAATACCTCTGGATAGTTCCCTTTTCTACCTTAATCCAGTCTGAATTATATTTCAGTTACTTGCCAATGAAATAGTCCTAAATAATACATTGACTGAAACTGCCTAATGCACTCAAAAAATGGGGGAGGGGGATTGCAAATCCCTGAAAGTCTTAAATAGAGGAAAAGCCTCTTTTCCTAGACATCATCAGGAATATGTAACTCAGGAACAGGAATGGGTAACTAAATAGGTTCTTGGAAGGAGGGCAAGAAAAGACCTTGATAATTGAGTCAAAAGTCTATTCATGTCAGAAATACTTTTTGTAAAGGTTCTAGTCAAGCATAGCTGCCCAAAAACTTATAAATATAATTGAGAAAAAAAGAGTTTAAGAAGGAGTGAAGGACAGAAAGAAAAGAAGGTCCTGACATTGAAAAGGAAAATAGAAATGTGAAATAACAGGTGGGGGAAATGGGGAGATTTTGGCCAAAGGGTACAAACTTTTAGTTGTAAGATGAGTAAGTCGTGGGGATGTAATGTACAGCACGGTGACTACAGTTAATAATCCTGTATTGTATAGTTGAAAGGTGCTAAGAGACTCGATCTTAAATGTTCTCACCACAAAAAAAAAACGGTAATTATGTGAGATGATGGATGCATTAACTAATCCTATTGTGGTAATCATTTTGCAATATATACATGCATTAAATCATCACGTTGTTCACCTAACACTTACACAATGTTATATGTCAATTATATTTCAGTAAAGCTGGGGAACAAAAGAGAGCCACTAAAAAAAATATGAAACAACAGCAAAGACATGAGATATCAAAAATAAACATTCCAATTGGCTGCAAGTTTGCAAACTTTCCAGAAATTTCATCTACAAGAACTATTTCTATTATAAGTGGTGGGAGAGTCATGAAGATCCCTTTATGACTTTGATTATTTGAGTTCAATTATATCCAAACACTGCTTTTTAATAAAAGCAACTTTGAACATGACTTTAAAAAGTAGGTTGTAGGGGCCGGCCCCGTGTCCGAGTGGTTAAGTTTTCGCACTCTGCTGCGGCGGCCCAGGGTTTCGCTGGTTCGGATCCTGGGCGCAGACATGGCACCAGTCATCAGGTCACGCTGAGGCGGCATCCCACATGCCACAACTAGAAGGACTCACAACTAAAAATACACAACTATGTACCAGGGGGCTTTGGGAGAAAAAGGAAAAATAAAATCTTTAAAAATAAATAAATATAAATAAATAAAAAGTACGTTGTAAGTACTACTACTAACTTACAAAAGTCGTAGCCCAGTTGCAGAAGTCACTAACTCCTCTGCGTACATTTTCATGAAGAACAGGACCATCTTCATGGAGCAAATCTGCTTCATTTGGCTTCTTTTCTTCATAATGCCATTGGCCTGCATATGACACAGGCATCTTCCTGGGACTAAAGATAAGGAGACCATCGAAGAATGACAATATGAGATACCATGAGTCCAAGTGGATTTCAAACAGGATCTTGAGGAAAGGAGATCATAATGCAAGTATTTCTAGCAGTCTCTTGCAAGTTCATACAAGTTATACGTTAATTTTTCAAAGATCACCTTATTATCACCATCATAAAGAAAAGTACATCATGATTAGTTATAACAATTAAAACTTACATAGCAGTTTATCATCATAAATTGATTTTTTAAAATTATGAGTACCATTTATTAAGATGTGTGCCAGATAAAAACCCAAATTACTGTGCCTGGAGTCGGCTGAAGCCTTAGACAATCTTGACAAGTAGGAGACATCCTTGACTTCCCTTTCCCTCATCTCTCAAATCCAGCCCAGTAATAAGTCTGGTAGATTTTAACTCTGTCTCCATCTTTGGAGTGTTGTAAGAGGGTCCTCGCTAATGTCTCTGCATCTTCTCTTAGGGTCCCTAACCCACGCTCTAGACTGCAGCCAAAACAGTCATTTCAAAACATAAATCTGGTCATTGCAAATGCAGTCACCTCTCATCTTGATTCAGTCTCTTCAAGGCTTCTTTTTAAAAATTAAGATATAATTCACACACCGTAATACTTACCATTTCAAAGCGTACAATTCAGTGGCTTTCATATCTTTACAAAGTTGTACAACCACCGACACTATCTAATTCTGGAATATCTTCATCACTACAAAAAGACACCTCATAACCATTGACAGTCACTCCTCATTGCCCCCATTCTCCCTGCTCCTGAAAACCACTGATCTCCTTTCTGTCTCTATGGATTTGCCTGTACTGGACATTTTATCTGAATGAAACCATAGAATATATGGTCTTTTGTGTCTGACTTCTTTCACTTAGCATAATGTTTTTAAGGTTCATACGTATTGTAGCATGTATCATGAGCTTATTCTTGTTTATGGCTAATATTCCATTGCATGGATGGACCACATTTTGTTTATCCATCATCAGTTGATGGACATTTTGGTTGTTGCCACTTTTTAGCTACCACGAATAACGCTGCTATGGACATTCGGGCACAAGTTTTTGTGTCCAATAGCTTCGTGTTATTCCTCCTATAAAGACCTAACTTTTAATTCAGTTTCCAAGGCTCTTCACGGCCTGGTCTTTGCCTGTCTCTCCAGATTCTTCTGGAACTACCACCCTCCCTCACTCTCTGAGCTCCAGCCATCAGGGCTTCTTTCAGCTCCATGACATCATCATGCTCCCTCCAGTCACAGGGCCTTTGCTCATGTTGTTCTGTCTGACTGCAATGCCTTCTCCAGGCCCTCATCCCTCTTCATGTCTCAACATACCGTCCCTTCCTCAGGGAGGCATTCCCACAAGCTGTCTCAGAACCTATATTTTATTCATAGCACCTTTTACCTTTTACTCATAGCACCCACACATTAATTCACCCATCCATTCATTCAATAAATATTTATTAAGCACCAACTATGTACCAGGCACTGTTCTAGGCATTAAGATTCAGTTATAAATAATGGTAAGACCTCGGACTCATAGAGCTTCCAGTTGAGTAGGGAGAGACAGATAGAAAAGAGGTAAACAAACATATACCAGGTGGTTACAGTGACATACAGAAAAATAAAACAGGGCAAGAGGGATGGAGAGTGATGACGGGGACTTTTTATTTATACAGAGAAGACCTTCCTACTAAAGTAATATTTGAGCAGAAACTCAAAAGAAGAAAGGGATCAAACCATGCAGATATCAAACTGTGCAGATACCAGGCAGAAAAGAATAACATGTGCAAAGGCCCTGAGGTGGGAGTACACAGAGCATGTTCAAGGAACACCAGAGAGGCAAGTGTGACTGGAGAGGAATGATTCAAGGATAGAGCAGTAGAGGATGAGGCCTGAGAGGTAATGGGGACCTGATCATATGGGACTTTAGAGGCAATTGAAGGACTTTGGATTTTACTCTGAATAAGTAGCAACTGGAGAATTTTGAGCACAGGAAGGAATGACACTATATGACTTAAGTTTTTAAAAGAATCATTTTAGTTATTGTTTGACAAATAGACTTGGGGAGGGGAGGGGAGCATGGGTGGAGGCCATGAGACCAGTTAGTAAGCGATTGCCATTATCCAGGCAAGAGATGATAGTCCTGGAATAGAGAAGGTAAGATTCTGTATATATTTCAGTGGTAAAGCCATTAAGATTTGTGGGCAGATTACAACTATTGTTCCAGAAGCAACTAAAAGAATGGAGCTGCTATTACTTACCTGGGGAAGACAGAAGAGGGAGTAGGTTTGGGGAAGAAACCTAGAGTTCACTTTTGGACGTGTCGAGTCTAAGATGCCAATTAAACATCCAAGGGCAAATGGTGAACATCCATAGACAGATGGACTGGATGAGATCACCTGAGTGTGAATAAACTTACAGAAAAGAAGATATCAGGGACTGAAGCCCTTCAAGGTTAAAAGGAAGGTGAGGAGGGACCAGCAGAAGAAGAGTGGGGAGAGGGCCATGAAGCAGGAGGAGAACCAAGAAAGAGGGATGTTCCAGACGCTAAGTGAAAAAGGGTTTCGAGAAAGAGGACGTCATCAATTGTAGCAACTGCTACTGATGCGTCATACGTCATTGGTGATCATTGAGAACTGATTATGTAACATAGAGGTCAATGGTGACCTTGACCAGAGACAGATCCAGTGAAATGCTGGAGATAAGAGCCTGATTGCTGTGAGTTCCAGAAATAATAGAAGAAGTGAGTGTGAACACCTCTTTCAAGGAGTTTTGCTCTAAAGGAAACAGAGACTATGTAGTCAAGAAAAGTTGTTTTAACGATGGGAGATATTACTTCATGCTGTGGCAGGCTGATAAGGTGCCCCAAAGAGATTAGATGCTAATTCTGGGAACCTGCAAATGTTACTTCATTTAGAAAAAGTCTTTACAAATGTGATTAGGTTAAAGAGCTTGAGATGGAGAGATTATCCTGGACTATCTGTGTGGGCCCTAAATGCCATCCCAAGTGTCCTTATACAAAAGAGAGGGAGGGGCCTGACCAGTGTCACAGCAGTTAAGTTCAAACGTTCCGCTTTGGCTGCCTGGGGTTCTCAGGTTCAGATCCCGGGTGCGGACATGGCACTGCTTGGCAAAAAGCCATGCTGCAGTAGGCGTCCCACATATAAAGTAGAGGAAGATGGGCATGGATGTTAGCTCAGGGCCAGTCTTCCTCAGCAAAAAGAGGAGGATTGGCAGTAGTTAGCTCAGGGCTAATCTTCCTCAAAACAAAAAAAAAGAGAGAGGGAGATTTGACACATACATAGAGAAGGCACTATGAAGACAGAGCAGAGAGAGATTCAGAGATGCTGGCCTTGAAGACTAGAGTGATGTGGCCACAAGCCAATGAATGTCAGCAGCCACCAGGAGCTGGAAGAAGCAAGGAAAGGAGGCTTCCCTAGAGCCTCTGCAGGGAATATGGCTCAGCCAACATTTTGATTTCAGACTTCCGGCCTCCAGAACTGTGAGATAATAAATGCCTGTTGTTTTAAGCCACGAAGTTTGTGTTACTTTGTAGAGCAGCCACAGAAACAAAGACATATGCTGACAGAAAAATTTGCCATTGTGTAATTATACATTTATTTTGTGATATGATAATTTATTAAGATATTAATTTTGTTAATTCCTTACATACTTTTCCTGCCCCTTTTAAGTAGATAACCCATCCGTTTTTAATTTTTTGCCCTGGAGATTTTTGAAGGGTTAACTAAGGAAACTGCCTAAAGTGGAAGGCACATCCTATATTGTTTCTATGAAAATTAAGCCTATTGCTTTGAAAAAGTTCAAGGAAGGTGGCATTACTGGTGTGATTTATGCAAAAAAGATGTTTGAGAATGCAAAGCAGCAGATCCATACTCAAAAAAAAGCTTTATATTAACAGACTTGGAAGTGAATGAACAGTTATGTTCCAGGGTAAAATAAAATCTTTCAAGCACTTACGTGTCATCTTTTGCAATTCCCTGTATTAAACTTTTTTGGGGTTTTTTTTTTTTTTTTTTTTGGTTATCCAACCAACTACCTGTCCCAATCATGTTGAATAAAGCGGCTTCTTCCATAAATAATTCAAAAAGCCATTCGGGGCCAACAACCAGCCTTTCCGCGGTCTTCCTCTTGTCCCTCAGCTCTCCTAGAGTCATGTAGGCTCACCTGCGTTTGCTCCGTGTTTGATGGAATTCACATCCACTAATGAAATAAACACTATTCAGAGCAGGACCCAAGGCTCCTTTCCCTCTTCCTGGGGAACTTAGTTACTTTTGTTCTCTAAATTATTCTAAAGACGAGGAGCTTTGAGAAAGTACCTCCTAGAATGTTTCATCAGGTGACAGGAACAAGCGAGGGGTTAAGAACAATACTTACGGTCCCACATAGACTTGGGTGGAGCGTTTTTTTAAAAGTTTTGTGGGTTCCTTCACTCTTTTCCTGATGCCCTGACAATAAGCCCAGGCGTCCTCCAACTTCCTGTCAGGATCCAGCACTTCCAGCACCTTTAATAAGAGCTACAAAAAGAAAATGGACTTGGAGGGGAGAAAACGTGCTGAAAAGGGAGCATGTTAATTCTAAAAAGGAACAGACCAACTCGCCCTTTGCTTTTCCTTCCCAGTCAGTCAATGCTGTTCGTCAGTTCCCATGCAAGTACCGTGCTGGCTGCTGTGGGTAAGCTTCCATCACTTAGACATCAGGTGTGCAGCCTTTGTGCCGCAGTTCCATCTCCTCTGGGTGGAATAGTGCCTCTGTGTCTCCCCGGGCCCCAAAGGCCCCACTGAGCAAAGTGCCTCTAGAGGATTTCTGTGGGTTTTAACTGCCCAGCATCGATTCTTCCTCCTATGAATAACAGTATCTGGATTTTCCATTGGAGAACCACCACTCCCTCCACTTTCAGTCTGCATGGTCTGAATTGGCCTGACCCCATCCTCACTCCACAGGCAGGCCAGGCCAATCAGGACCACAGTGACTGGTTTAGGAATAGGTACATGACCAAGTTGGACCCATGGGAATCAGGTTATGCAATTTGGCTGGGACCATGCAAAAAGAGGAGTTTTTTTCTGGGTAGAATTTAAATCTAGAGCTGCTGGTGGTCAACATAGCAGCATAAGAAGAGATCCTGCCTCAGAAAGAAGCCAACACACCTAGTTGTGGAGGTCAGATGTGGAAATAAGGGCCACAATCCCATGTGCCATCTGAGGGTGTGTGGAAACAATCTGTTTGTCATGGACTCAAGCTCTAGCCTGCAGGAGGTGGTGAAGGAAAGCCCGAGGTGGAAAATAATGGATTAGAAATTCTAGTTGTCCTTTCTATAGACTTCTCTGTCACTGATCATTTATTTATTCATTCATTCATTATGCACAAATATTTACTGAGTGTCTACCATATGCCAGGTATTGGTGGTACACAGTGACAGACGCAGACAAAGGCCCTGCCCTGGAAAAACCCTGCCTTGTAGAGCTTTTATTCTAGTGAGGAACCCAAGTGGTGACCAGCGCTATGTTGAAAAAGAAATAGATCATAGTAGGGATAGAGAACGCGGGTGGAAGGAGTATGTTATTTTATGTAAGTCTCTCCAATTAGAAGTCATTTGAGCAAAGATATGAGGAAGTGAAGGAGCAAGACAGGCATTCATCTAGGGGCAAGTGTCCCAGACACAGGAGCAGAGATCTGACTCACACGTGCTTCTAATGTTCCCAGGCAGAGAGGCTGGAGCAGGGCGAGAGCAGAGGAGCAGGCAGAGAGGCTGGACGGGGAGCAGAGAAGGGGTGGGATGGAGAGCAGACCACCCAGGGCTTTTCAGACCATGGCGAGGACTTTACTCTGAGTGAGAAGCGGCCACCGGGGGGCTTTGTGGAGCAGTTTACCTTTCTTTTAAACATTTTATTTTTTTTCCTTTTTCTCCCCAAAGCCCCCAGGTACATAGTTGTATATTCTTCGTTATGGGTCCTTCTAGTTGTGGCATGTGGGACGCCGCCTCAGCGTGGTTTGATGAGCAGTGCCATGTCCGCGCCCAGGATTCGAACCAACAAAACACTGGGCCGCCTGCAGTGGAGCGCACGAACTTAACCACTCGGCATGGGGCCAGCCCCAGTTTACCTTTCTTAACAAGGGTCACCCTCACTGTGCCGGGAACAGACTGCAGGGGTCAAGGGTGGGGTAGCAGGCACTGCTAGTTCCCTGCCCCATATCCATTCGGCCCCTTCTTAAATCTAGCAGAATTTTGTCCTGGATTTTGTTCCATGTTGCAGTGCTCAACCAAGAAACTCAATTTTCTAGATTCCTTAGCAGCTAGGAGTGGTCAGATGAATAGATGTTTACTGGGAAGGCTATCATTTGCCTTATTTAAAAGATAGAGTCAACCCACATGCACCCTTTAACCTTTGCCCCTTCCCCCTTCCTGTCTGAAAGACAGACTGGATGCCTGGAGGTGTGGAAACCATTTTGAGACATAAGAGCAAGAGACGTATACTAAGGATCATGGAGCCAAAAGTCAAGAGCAGCCTGGGACATGGGTGACATAACAGACCTGCTGCCCAACCCTAGCCTTGACAATGCAGTGAAATTTCCCTGTGACCTTTCAGGTTCTACCCATCAGTTAGCAAGTACTTATGGACACCTCCTAAGATCAGGCTAAAGTGATAGAAGCAAGACTAAATAATTCGCCCAATTTTTTCTCTCCCAAAAAAGTCACAAGCAAAGATTCGGAGAACTTCAAGGGAAAAAAGTCAAATGTTTCCGGTTTGCTGGACCTTTTTAAGTTGTACGGCCTCAGAGGAAGCAGCAGCGTGTGCGTTGCTGCCGATTGTGGGTCCTGGGGGCAGAGAGAGGAAGGCTGCTCCAACCCCCATGAGAACTCTCTCTGGGGAGACGTTCATTGTCCTCTCCTCCTTGTAATTATGTCATCTCCTCAAAGGAACTCCCAGGCATCTAAGGAGAATTCTTTTCAAGGCCCCAGTGGAGACCCAGCCAGCCCTGGCGGGCTAGTGGTTAAGAGTTGGCGCTCTTACTGGGCAGGTCCTAGGTTCGTTTCCCTGTCAGGGAGCCGCACCACCCACCTGTCCGTTCTCACACTGTGATGGCTGTGTGTTGCTGTGATGCTGAAAGCTATGCCACCAGGATTTCAAATTCCAGCAGGGTCACCCATGGTAGACAGGTTTCAGTGGAGCTTCCAGACTAAGATAGTCTAGGAAGAAGGACCTGGCCACCCACTTCTGAAAAAATTGGCCATGAAAATCCTGCGAATAGCAGCAGAGCATTGTCTGCTGTAGCGCTGGAAGGGGAGAGGATGGCGCAAAAAGACTGGGCAGGGTCCGCTCAGCTGTACGCAGGGTCACTAGGGGTCAGTATTGACTGGACAGCACTAACAACAGTGAAAGCCCTCCCACAACCCCAAGACAGGAGGTCACCTCTACAGGCAGATCTTCTCCCAGATTCGGGTAGAGAGCCAAGGGGTGGGGGGTCAGCTGGGCTTCAACGTCTGCCAGGAAGGCCTTCCGTGCCCGCTGGGCTGGCGAGAGCTTGGACAACAGGGCGGCTTCCTTGGGCAGCTTGTTCCGCCTCTTCTTGGGGGCAGGTCGGGGAGCTCTGTGATAAATCTGGGGGAGCAAGCCCTCCTGAGGGCCCTGAGTGATCAGACCTTCGCAAGGCAGGCAGCCTTTCCTGAAGTCATCCAGTCCCTTTCTCACAAATATCCACCGCCGGCTGTTCAGGGTGGTGGGGAGCATCAGCCTGTGCTTGTGTTTTGTGAAACACTCAGAAGGCAGAGTCTCTTTGTACCTGGAAGACAACATGCCTGGTCATATGGGTCACAAGGGTTGGGGTGGGAGGAGAGGTTGTGAGGAGGCTGGCCTTGACCTTTCATGAGGAGGCGAGGTAGGAGTGATGTGGGGTCGGTGAGCCGAGGAGTCGAAAGAAAGATTTCTTGGACTCTCAAGATCTGGCAGTAGTGCTCTTTTTATTTAGAGAACAGTGTGGAATAGCATGGGGACAGGACCCATGGGCAGTCAGAGCTCCTGCTGCTGCCCTGAGTTGAGGGTTAGGGCTAATTTTATAAGGCATGGGTACGTGACTTATTTTTACTGGAAAAAGAAAAGATGATGTAAAAAGTCATTAAATGATTTCAGTGCAGATGGGGTCTGGTTATTGTGCGGTCATACAACTTTAGATACGAATCTGGTCATATAGATCGGCATGTAGGTGAGGATGCCCTGGGCTTCTCTCCCTGGGGCAGCCCTAATTCATACCATAAAAAAATCCACTGGGTCATATAGTTTGGTCACCTTGGGCTTCTGTAGCTGGGGCAGCCTTAATCCACATCAGGAGGACAGGGGTTCACGTGGAGGGGGTTGAGTTGATCATACTCCTAGTTCATGGCACATTATCACTGGTCTGTGCAAGGCCCCTCCCCTGTTTTCTGTATTCTACGTTAGCCCCATATCCCACTCTCATTGCTCTCCCTGCATAGGAGAAACTACTCTAAAGGATTTGAAATGTATCCTTTTGTTTGTATACATTGTTACAACATCTGTATTGTCCTCTTGTGTGCTTGTGTTCTTAATTTACATAAATTTCTTCTGTTTAGTACTTGTTTACCAAGCACAGTATTATAAAGGCCCATCCACGTCACTGTGTGCAAATCTAATCCATTATTACCAACTGCTGCCAGCACAGTTAATCTATCTATTCCCTTTGTGAAGGACACTCACAAATTGTGGCCCCTCCCGGGACTCTTTCTTATCCTTTAAAGGGACACAGTGCAGTGGGAAGAAATTGGATCCCAGTGACAACTCACCCCTAACAAGCTGAAAGACCTTGGCACTTCATTTAACCTCTGTGGGCCTCGGTTTACCCCCTAAACTCAGAGGGTCAAAGGTGGCCAAGTGGCAGTCTATGCGCTGCATTGGGCATACAAACCTGTCATGTTGTCCCCTTTGTGTTTCAATAAGAATCATAATAGCTAACATATGTCGAGAACTTTCTGTAGGACAGGCACGCTTCTAAGCGCTTTACATGTATTGTCATCTAAATCTCTTGACAATCCTATGACGTAGGTACTAGGTACTAGGATTATTCCCTTTACAGATAAGGAAATTGAAGCACACAGTAGTTAAAAACAAAACAAAGACTTGTCAAAGTTCCCACAGCTAATAAGTGTTAGAGCTGGGATTTTAATCCAGGTAGTGAGACTCCAGAGAAAGGTGTTTAACCACTACACTAGAGCTTCTTACATATAAAAAAGTTCACATGAATAATCGAGAAGAAAAATCAGGAGCTCTGGGAACAGTGGGTCCACCTTTCCGTGGATCTGTAATTGGTATAAAGGCTGCCCCTTTAGATAAGTCCTGTGCTTTCTTATTCACAGTCTCCACCTCTCCCTACTGCCTTATACCCAGGCTGCTTCACTCAGTTTCCTTATCCACCAGGTCCCTGTTTGCATTGAGTAGTTAGGGCATGAAGATGAGATGGGAGAGACAGATGGACAAATAGGAAGAAAAATGAGACCAGTTCCTGGATAACCTAATACATCCCGCCATTGCTAAAGTCAGGACCTGGACCTGAGCAGGTGAATCGCAGGTCTGTCGTTATCCTAATACATCACACTGCTGTAGTCAGATATTACTACATTATTGCTGTCTTTCCCTGAAGCCCCTTCCACCTCCAGGCCCTGTCATCTACAGTGGCTCATAACACCAAATGTACTCCTTGCTACACTCATCCTTATAGGCACAAAGCATTTTTCAGAGATCCTAGCTTGATCCCTATTCTTTTTTATGTCGTGGAAACTTCTTGCTTACTGTGTGTGCATGTGTGTGTTTTAAGGGCTTAATCCAGCTCTTCTGTGCAGATCTAGATGAAAAGACAAAAAAAGATGAGTTTACACAAAGTTGTTCTTTGCGATTAATAAATAGCTAAGTGGCGGAGGTGTTAATTGAAATTACATCTAACCTCGAGATTTGATGACCTGTTCAGCATGACCTACTAGCAAGCAACCCTCCATAGTATTAAATATCTTTACTAAGTTTATTTTCCACACATTTACAACTAATGCAAACATCCAAGCACTTCATAAAACCAAATCTGATAACCAATACTTTTGCTTCAGCACAGTCATACAACTCAAACTGGGGAATGTATGGCAGCCAGCTCAAGCCTCATGGAATGTTAGAGCTGGCAGAAACCCTGAAGGAAATCTAGTCTACCTTCCTCACTTTTCAATGAGGAAACTGAGTTCTGAGAGGTGAACAAGGCGACCAGGCCAGAGGGAGGGCTTCCCGCTACCCTACGTGGCCTCTCAGAGCTCTTCGACCTACCTCTCTGCATTTTCTCAAGTTCATGAAAAATTTTTACTTGACCTAGAAAATAAAACTGAAAACATTTTTTCTACAAATTTACTATTTTCACAGCCACTAGTAAACAATACATTTCCCTCTTTAAGAATTATGAAAGAAGAGCAGGTCCCATGGCCGGGTGGTTAAGTTCACACACTCTGCTTCCGCAGCCCAGGGTTTTGCTGGTTCGGATCCTGGGCGTGGACCCAGCACTGCTCATCAAGCCATGCTCAGGCGGCGTCCCACATAGCACCACCAGAAGGACCTACAACTAGAAAATAGAACTATGTGCTGGGGGGCTGTGGGGAAATGAAGAAGAAGAAAAAAAGAAGATTTGCAACATATGTTAGCTCAGGTGCCAATCTCTAAGAAAAAAAAACCAAATTATGAAAGAGTATTGGGTATTTATCCTAAAGAAATAAAAATTTCTGTTCACACAAAAACCTGTACACAAATATTCACAGCAGCTTTATACACAATAGCCAAAAACCAGAAACAGCCTGAAGGTCTTTCAACAGGTAAATGGATACACAAATTGTGGTATATCCATACATGGAATACTACTAAGCCATAAAAATGAAAAAACTATAGAGACACAACATCTTGGATAGATCTCAAGTGTTTCATGCTGGGTGAAAAAGAGCCAATATCAAAAGGTTGTATACTGTATTATTCTATTTATCTAACATTCTTGAAAGAACAAAACTATTGAAATAGAGAACAAAATTAGTGGTTGCTAAGGCGGCGGGGGGAGGGAGGGTGCGGAGAGTGACAATAAAGGGGTAGCAAGAAGTGTTTCCTTTGTGATGAAACAGTTTGTATCTTGCTGCATACATATGACAAAATTTTATAGAACTATACAGTGTGAAAATTAATAAACAGAAACCTCATTTAAAATGGAGTCAGGAAGCCCTGTAGTGGGAGCTCTCTCTCTCTCACACACACACACACACACACTCCATTGGTCACAGCTTTACAATTTGAGGCAGAAAGTGCAACTATCATACTTTACTACACCAGCAAGAGGAAGGAAGGTTTTCTCCTTGCCCTGCAACAGCCTAGCCAATCAGAAGCGCCACAGCTCAGCTCACTCTGAATTCTTACTTTCCTCCGATGAACAGTCCTTTAGAACAGCCCCTCCCAGCTCCCCCTTTTTCTCTATAAAAGCCAGCACCCCCTGTTTTGTTCTCTGGATTTGCCGATGGTCTGCCATAGCTTGCAGTTCCCCAGTCGCAGTTCCTCTGGCTATTCCTGAATAGACTCACTGTGCTGGCAAACTAACTGGACATTTTATTTTAAAGTTGACAACACACACACTCAAGTGCAAGTAAAAACTGATGAAATCCAAGTAAGGTTTACAGCCTAGTTAAATATTATGCAAATGTTGATGTCCTGCTTTGGTAATGTACTATAGTTAGGTAAGATGGTAGCACTGGAAGCAGCTGGGGGAAGGGTACATGGGACTTCTGCACTACTTTTGCACCTTCTTGGGAGTCTACAATTATTTTTAAATAAACAGTTTGAAAATTGAGGGGGCGGGAAGATTCTCAAAGCGTTCATAACTGCTAACATGTATACAGTGCCAGTAACTAACTGCCTGGCCACCGTCACCAACTGGGTGGCCAAAGGTTCCAGGTGCAGCACACCCCTCACACCAGATGCAGGGATCCAGTTGACTAACCCAGAGAAGGATGGGTCGAGGCTACTTCAGTTTCCACGGAGGACTCTGTGGCCATCAGTTTCCTGTCTGGAATAGGTTTTTGTTTTTGTTTTTGTTTCGAGGAAGATTAGCCGTGGGCTAGCTGCTGCCAATCCTCCTTTTGCTGAGGAAGACTGGCCCTGAGCTAACATCCGTGCCCATCTTCCTCTACTTTATATGTGGGACGCCTGCCACAGCATAGCATGCCAAGCGGCGCCATGTCCGCACCCGGGATCCAAACCACCGAACCAGGAGCCGGCAAAGCAGAACGTGTGCACTCAACCGCTGCGCCAGCCCCTTGGAATAGGTATATTAATCCACATCCCCTGGGGAGTTGCGAGGATAACAGAGAAAAGTATCTGCGATGAGGAGCTTGAGGCGCTCGTTCTTTTATATTATAATCACTTAGATGCCGCGGACCTTGAGGAGGAAAGGCAGGCAGGCCCTATAGCCCGGTCCTCCCTGGCCGTCAGCCCTCCCCCGCCCCGGCCCCAGCCCCAGCCCCAGCCCCTCCCCCCTCCGGCACCAGCCCCAGCCCCAGCCCCAGCCCCAGCCAGCACCGGGTCCAGGCGCCCCCGCGCGGCCCCCACGGGATACTCCGTCGCCCGGGCGCGGCGCGCTTACCGGGGCCTGCGGTTCATGCCTCCCGGCGCCCGGTCCAGTGCCGCTGGCCGGAGCAGCCGCCTGTGGTCAGCCATGGTGGGCCTGGCTGCCAGCCTCGCCTTGGGTGGTGTGTGTTCCCGGCCACTCGGGTCGCTAGGAGACCGAGTAGCTGTGAGCTGCCCAGACTCGCCCTGGGGTACGGAGCGGCGGGGCGCCCCCTGCACAGCCCGGCTTTTCCCGGGGATCAGGCAGCCCGGGGGCGCCCCTGCGCCGCCCATCCCCGGGCGCAGCCTAGCCTTCTCCGACGCCCGGTAGCCGGGAAAGGGCGAAGGATTGGGTTATTGGTGTAACTACATTTTAACGGACTGGGAAGGCGGGTTCATCTTCCCATTGAAATTGACCGTAGGCTGGACCATGCTTTTTTGGCTTACTGTCGTTTCAAAAGATGTTTGTTGAAAGAAAGAAAGGAAGACGGCAGCCGGAGAGGTAGCAAGAGAAAGAGAGTAGAGACGGAGCGAAAGGAATAGACTGATTTCTAATGGTGGAAAGGCCTTTTAGCCAGGACTGTTTTCCTGGAGGTCTTGGAACTCCCTGGGCCGCACCGCTTCTGTGAATCGAGGACGGCTCGTTGGTATCTGTCTAATCACCCACCAGCTGGTGTCCACAGTCCCTTCCAGCTCCCGCGTTATTTGATTCTTTTGCCTCCACTCACTTCAGCAGTGAAATTACCATCCGGTTGGCCCCTGATATGCAGATGCCCACGTAAATGTGGACGCATTAGGATGCGTTTTGGTTTTGCCAAGTTCTCTTGCTACTTCTGTGTATTCCTGATTTAAATATTAAGCGTTGCTGCCAGAGGAAACAGCAGCCTAGCATTCTCCCGTCTCAAAATTATCGCGGTACAACTCAACAACAAAACATCAAACAACCCAATCAAAAAATGGGCTGGAGACATGAACAGACATTTCTCCAAAGAAGATATAGGGATGGCCAATAGGCACATGAAAAGATGCTCATCATCGCTGATCATCAGGGAAATGCAAATCAAAACTACACTAAGATATCACCTTACACCCATTAGAATGACAAAAATATCTAAAACTAATAGTAACAAATGTTGGAGAGGTTGCAGAGAAAAAGGAACCCTCATACACTGCTGGTGGGAATGCAAACTGGTGCAGCCACTATGGAAAACAGTATGGAGATTCCTCAAAAAATTAAAAATAGAACTACCATACGATCCAGCCATCCCACTACTGGGTATTTATCCAAAGAGCCTGCAGTCAGCAATCCCAAAAGTCCTATGCACCCCAATGTTTATTGCAGCATTATTTACAATAGCCAAGACATGGAAGCAACCTAAGTGCCCAGCAACAGACAAATGGATAAAGAAGATGTGGTACATATATACAATGGAATACTACTCAGCTGTAAAACAGAACAAAATCATTCCATTTGCAATAACATGGATGGACCTTGAGGGAATTATGTTAAGTGAAATAAGCCAGCGAGAGAAGGATAATCTGTGTATGACTCCACTCATACGAGGAATTTAAAATTATGGACTAAGAACAGTTTAGTGGATACCAGGGGAAAGGTGGGGTGGGGCGTGGGCACAAAGGGTGAAGTGGTGCACCTACAACATGACTGACAAACATTAATGTACAACTGAAATTTCACAAGATTGTAACCTATCATTAACTCAATAAAAAAAAAGAAAAAAAAATTATCGCGGTAGTTAAATTGTCCTATATGGTAGGATAATTTTCGTAGTCATTTAAAGACGAGCCTTCTCATCTTCAAACTCTCCCGGAGTAAATTAGCTTCACCTTTGGGAATCTATTAAACATCAGGATAGTATTAAAGTGCCCTGACTGGTACTAGTTCCAGCATCTTCACTTGCTGTGTGTGTTCAGCCACCTTTTCTGCTCAGTGGAGAGCCCTGGAGTCCCACCGCCTGAGATGAATCCTGGCCCTGCCACTTAATTATGCACCACGGGGCACAGTTACTTAAACGTTTTTTAGGTTCATTGATTTCCTAGTCTGAAAATGGGGGAAATAATAGTGTCTGCCTATAAGCTTATTGGGGGATTCGATGAGATAAGGACTGTAAAGCCCTTAACACAGGGCTGGCAGTTAAGAATCCCTCAATTACTGCCGAGAGTTACTATTACCTCAGCTGTGAACTGGGGATAGTAATATTTGCCCTGCCTACTTCACAGCATTGTTACACGAGTCAGTCAATGGAGAAAACCACAAATGAAATCATTATAAGGAGCCTGATTAGTTGTTTTTAATTTTTTTATCTTTTTATTACTCTCTCTGATAATATCTTTGATATTAGTTTGTTTGGTTGCCAATTCAAGCTTTTATTGCTTTGAGGAAGTAGAGTTTTTCCATAAGACAGAGGGTCAGGATCATGTCCATCTTGCTTCTACTACTGTGCCTGGCACGCCACACAGTTGGTACTCATTCAGCAAATATTGTCTGTGATGGCCACGCTGGGCTCTAGGGACGCAAAGGAGAATAAAACAGGCTTGATCCTTGTCACCTTGGTAGTTAGTTTCTAGTGTTTACTGCCTGAATTAATAAGAAACCACCTAGTTTCATGACTTTTGCATTCTCACAATTTGATATTTGCTCCAGGTAGTGATTTTGACTCCAAATCTGGTAGCAGATAACTAAGATTCTTTTTATTTCACCACATTTCCTACCTTGATTATAGTCATTACTCAGGGAATCTCTCATTCTCTCTCTCTTTCTCTTTTGCAACACAAAGATAAAATGTGTTACATGTAGTAATCTAATGAGTAGATGTTATTGAAGAGTGAGGATGATGATGTTCCAGGTGTTCTTCGAGCCTTATTGCCTGGTAGTGTGACCACTTCATTTCCAAATAGGATTACTCAAATATAGCCATAGCAGGGTTGCCGAACACGATTACCGCATCTTTCCCACTCAAAGACTAATTAATGTCTCTGTAGCCTTTTACTATGTACTCAGCAATACTTAGTTCATGGTACTTTCCAGAAAAAAAGCATTTGAACAACAAAACAACAGAACTTTAAGCTGAGAAATTATAGCATGGTCTTGGATTGGCAGAAACCCTTGGCATCTGGACAGAGTGTCACAGTCATCCCTGCAGGACTACAGTGAGGCTAGACAAGCGCCTCTCAGGCCAGTTCTCACAGAATTTCTACAGACAAATTCACAGTGGACATGTGCTCACCAACAAAAATAGCAAAATCCCTGAGGACACAAGGCACAATGACTAAGACACAGCCGAACCAACAAAGAACAGAATCAGATCTTCAGGGACTTTATGTATTGGATGTTTGGATACAGAGCATAAATAAATATGGTTAGTTATGTATAAATATATGTTTATGTACATAAAATAAGCATGTTTAATGCATTTAGGAAATAGAGGGAACTGGAAATATGAACAAAGTACAAGAAACTATTTTTTAAAGATAGATCTGAAAAAGAACCAAATAGAACTTACAGAAATGAAAACTATAATCATTACAATTTAAAACTCTGTGGAATGGTTAAACAATAGATTAGACCAGCTCAAGAGAGAATTAGTAAACTAGAGACAGCTTTAAATGCCCAGGATACAGCACATAGAGGTAAAGAAATAGAAAATAGGGAAGAGAAGAGACATGAACATATGGAGTAAAGAATGAGAAAACCTAACATACACTTTTTTTAAGTAAAGAAAAGGGTGGAATTTAATTTTTACTCACAGGACAGTGCAAGATATGCAATTCCATACAGAAATAAGAAATCCTTGGAGAGGGGAAGCTTCATGCAGTATGTACAGTTTGGAACTGTTCAAGTGGAGTTTCATTGTAAAAAATGCTATAGTAACAAACCACATTTAAAGAGTTCTTAGTAGAGAAACAGTAAGACAAATTTATACTAAACATAGTATACAGCAACCAACCTTATGCCTCAGCTGTACAATCTAAAAGTGCGGGAGCGCCAGCCTGAACTTGGAATGTAGCCTTCAGAGGTCGTTTCTGGCACTACATTTTGAACTTTCTCTTCCCCTACAGAAAAATACTTCTCCATCCAGCTGAATGAAGCTTTGTACACAGACTAATTTTCATGGTTTTGCAGAGTTTCAATTTTGCCCAAACCTCCACATTCTTCAATCATTATACTAAGTGTCTCAGTTTCGCTTAGTTTCTCAGCAGCCTGAAGATATTTGAAACGGCATCCAGAATAACCAGAATAATTTTGGTTATCTTTCACGGTTTAGAGTTTCAACAGTGGTTGTATTATGCCCCAGTGAACGAGGTATACAATCCGTCCAACTGTTCTGCCACTTGCATGGTTGATCACAGCCCATACAGTTTTATGTCTTAAAGTCTGCCTTAAAGAGAACACCAGCAAGGAATGGCACTAATCCATGATTCTCAACTTGCTGTATCTGGTGCTGGCGGCCAGCTGTGATGTTTGACATTGTCCACATAGCCGCCTTCTGAATGTTAGTTTTGAGGTTCATTAGCAGCCTAGGAAAGACAACTACGTGCTTCTACGTCTATTACAACCCGAATCTGTTCATCTGTCCCAGTGGTAATATTTCCTACAGCTCTTAGCGCAGGAGTCACAATTGGCAATTCAGTAGCTCCTAGAAGCTTCATAAATTGGGGCACAATTCCTGTTTTCATGACCATTTCAGTCTATTCATTTGGACCCTCAGTAAGGTAGGAAATGGCCCAGGAGGTATCTAATACTTCTGGATCATCGTGATGCAGGAGACAAAGTAAAGTAGGAAGAATTTGCTCAACCACATCTAACGGGAGTGCAGACTTCTCGTTGCAACAAAGATTTGAAATTGTCCAGATAAGATTACCTAAGATTACCATATGCTAAAGATGACATCTTAGGAGCTGCAAGAGCCAACAGTGGATCAACTGTACCATACTTGATAACCAGGTCTCAGAAAACAGAACTATCACCTGCAGTGTTTCCTAGAGTCCATACAGCTTGTTCACTAATGGGAGCATGGGGAGATGCCAACAGAGAAATGAATGCTGGGATAGCACCTCCATCTACCACAGCCTTGCTCGGTTCTGATTTCCCAGAAGCAATGTCAATGAATTAGCGTCCTCTTTGGTGGACATGGTTATGAGACAAAGGGAGAAAGCTACACAGCTGGCTTAGACTTCCACAGGAGGCAGTGTGGGGCTCACAGGCTGCAGGTCAGCTGCCCCCAAAATCTCTACCACAGCTCAGCCCAAAGATGGTGTCCTAACATACTTCTAATCGTATTTCCATAAGAGGATGGGAGAGAGAATGGGAGAGAGGCAATAAGTTAAGAGATAATAGCTGAGAATTTTCCAGACTTGATTAAAGATACAAATCCTCAGTTTCAGGAAGAAAATGGACTCCAAGTAAGAGATATAAGAATAAAATCTCAGTTAGCATTTCACCAGAAATACAAAAGACAAATAGCTGACATTAAAAGTAGCCAGATAGAAAAGATAGATTACTTACAAAGGAACAAAAAGTAAACTACAAGCTAACTTCTAAAGCAGTGATAGAAGCCAAAGACAGTAAAATCATCAAAATTTGTGTGAAAACAACTGTCTATTTAGAACTGTATACTTAGCAAAACTATCTTTCAATAATATGGCTCAAAAACATTTTCAGAAAAACAAAAACTGGCAGAACTTATCAACAGACCACAAGTAAAGAAAATTCTAAAGGGTGCACTTCAGATAAAAGGGAAATGATCCCAAAATGAATATTGAGAAGTGAGATGGACTGTTGAACAAAAAAATTATAAATATGTAGACTTTCTTTTAAAAAAAGTTGGTTCTATAAAATAATAATAAAGTCTAATTAGTGAAGATCAACAAAAAGAATTTATCTGAAACACTGAATTATTTTATTTAGTTGAGGAAAGGATGAATATATTAATTAAAGAAAGATATACCAGGCCAATTGTAACCAACAGAAACCTTTTGGTTAAGCTATTAACCAACAAAAGAAAAATTAGATAAATTGGACTTCATAAATATTACAAACTATTGTGCATCAAAGGACACTATCAATATGTAACTATATTAATATCAGACAGAATAGACTTTAAGGCAGAAAAGATCATTATAGATATATAAAGATTATTAAAATATTATGCAAAATCATAAAAGATTCAATTCACACACACACATACACACTAGATAGAGGTATACAATTCTAAACTTAATAATATAGGTTAAAATATAAAAAGGAAAATTGATAGGCCTAGAAAGAGAAATTGATTAATACACTATCCTAATGGGAAGATTTTAATACAACTCTCAGTAATAAATCAAACAGACCAAAAAAATTGGTGAGGACAAAGGATTTAAGGCGAGCAGACATATGTGGAACTTTGCATCCAACAATAACAGAAAACACATTCTTCTCAAGAACATATGAAACATTATATTTGCAAGTTCATAAACAAGTTTTAACACATCTCTGAGTTGGTGTCATTTAACCCATATTCCCTGATCACAGTGCAACTGAGTTATATGCCAAAAATAAAATCATATTTGAAAATAAAACAAAACAAATAATTCACGGGTCAGGGAAGATATCAAAATGAAAATTAAAAAGTAAACATGAAAATTTCAAAAATTGTGGGGTTCAGCTAAAATGATACTTAGAACAAAATAACTTTATATTATTAAACTAAAAAAAATAAGAAAGGTTAAGACCTAAATAAATGGAAAAACATCTCGCGTTTGTGGATTAGAAGATTTAATATCAAGATGATGGTACTACTCAAAGTGATATACTGATCCAATGTAATTCTTATCAAAATCCCAGTAGTGCTTTTTGCAGAAATAGAAAAACCCATCCTAAAATTCATATGGAATTTTGGATTAAGGGACCAAAATTAGCCAAAACAATCTTGAAAAAGAAGACAAAGTTGGAGGACTCACATTTCCTTATTTTGAAACTTATTACAAAGCTACGATGATCAAAACTGTCTACATGGACCAATGGAATAGAATTAAGAGCCTAGAAATAAACCCTCACACCTGTGGTCAATTGATTTTTGACAAAGGTGCAAAGACCATTCAATGAGGAAAGAATAGTCTCTTCAGTAAATGGTGCAGGGAAAATTGGATATCTAAATGCAAAAGAATGAAGTTGGACCTTACCTTATTCCATATACAAAAATCAACTCAAAAGTGGAGTAAAGCCTAAAATTTAAGAGCTAAAACTATAAAACTCTCAGAAGAAAACATAGGAGAAAATCTGTATAACTTGAATTTGATAATGGTTTCCTAAATATAGCACCAAAACAGTGGCACCAAAAGAAAAAATAGATAAATTGGACTTCATAAAAATTACAAACTATTGTGCATCAAAGGTCACTCTCAAGAGATGAAAAAACAACCCACAAAATGGGAGAAATATTTGCAAATCTTATATCTGATAAGAATAT
Source organism: Equus przewalskii (assembly GCF_037783145.1). Lineage (NCBI taxonomy): Eukaryota > Metazoa > Chordata > Mammalia > Perissodactyla > Equidae > Equus > Equus przewalskii. The sequence continues at coordinate 59,753,028 of NC_091833.1, forward strand.
AATATCCAGAATATATTAAGAAAAAAACTCCTGCCACTCAACAACAAAAAGACAAAAGACCCAGTTAAAAAATAGGCAAAGGACTTGAATAGACGTTTCTCCAAAGAAGATATGCAAATGGTCAGTAAGCACATTAAAAGATGCTCAACATCATTAGTCATTAGTGAAATGCAAATCAAAAGCACAGTGAGATACTTCTTCACACCAACTAAGATGGCTATAATAATAAATAAATAAATACAGAAAATAAAGGTTGGCAATGATGTGGAGGAATTGGAACCCTTGTGTGTTGCTGTGGGAATGTAAAATGGTGCAGAAGCGGGGAAGTTTGGCAATCCTCAAAAAGTAAACATAGACTTACCATACGGCCCAGCAACTCCACTCCTAGGTATATAGCCCAAAGAACTGAAAACAGAGGCTCAGATATTTGTACACCAATGTTCATAGCAGCATTATTCACAATAACCAAAATGTGGAAACAACCCAGTGTCCATCAACAGATAAATGGATAAACAAAATGTGGTATATCCATACAATGGAATATTATTCAACCATAAAAGGAATGAAATTCTGATACATGTTACAACATGGATGAACCTCGAAAATAGTATGTTAAGTGAAATAAGCCATATGCAAAAGGAGAAATATTGTATGACTCCACCTATGTGAAATATCTAGAACAGGCAAATTCACTGAGACAGAAAGTAAGTTGGGGTTACTGAGGACTTGATGAAGAGGAGGATGGGGAGTTTGTGCTTAATGGGTACAGAGTTTCCATTTGGGGTGATGAAATATTTTGGAAATAGATAGCAGTGATGATGTTTGGAAATAGATGTTGCAGTGACACAACATTGTAAATCTAATTAATGCTACTGAATTGTACACTTAAAAATGGTTAAAATGGAAAATTTTATGTTATATGTATTTTGTCACAATTTGTCAAATTTGTAAAGAAAATGCAAAAAAAAAGAGAAGAAGAATGATTGAAAAGTAATGAGCTAGGAATTCAGCGTAACAAATTAAACAGTAGTCAAATACACCCCAGAGGGAAGATATTTTTCATGTTAAGCAAAAGAAGCCAGACTCAAAATAGTATATACTCTGTGCTTGCATTTACACAAAGTTTTAAGATAGGCAAAATTAATTTAGAGCGAGAGATGTCAGAATTGTGGTTACTTGGGGTAATTGTTGGAAAGGAGGCGTGAGGGGGCAGGCTGGGAGTCTCGAGATGTTCCGTATCTTGATCTGGGTGGTGGATACATGGGTGCACACACGTAAAAATTCAATGAGCTGTACACTTCAGACTTGTGCGCTTTACTGTGTACACAATACACTAATAGAAAAGCAAAAAACATATGGGACATGTTCCATCAGGAAAATAATCCTGGAGAATTCTTTCCTCCATCATCACACGTAGAAACGAGGGTCCTGGGAGTCATAGGACCCCCAAAAGTCTGCAGGCCTTCCCCAATCCTCCTTTCATGATACTCCTCCAGGGGAAGGATATTTAAAATGTTTAACAACCAGTAAGGCGTATGCAAGAAAAAATGGGGAAAATGACCAGCCAAATTGCAACAGCAAGGTCCTGAAGGCCCTGGCCATGCCCTGCAGGCATACCCCTTTAGTGGCTGATTTTGGAGGGAGAGGTGGTTTCAAGGAAGTGGCTGGGGCAGGCAGGGCATAGCAGTCACTAGGGATTGCTCAAAGCTGAGGCTCTTTACCAATCAACACCGTGTTCTGACAAGCATTTTAGTCTTAAACTGTGCTTGCTGGCTGAAGATCAGCTCTGTCTCTCACCCACAGGATCTCCCTAGAGATTTCCCTCCACAATGCCACAGTGGCTTCTTGAAAGTTTCCATTAGTATAGTCTGCAAGCCAAAATAATAACTTAATAACAAGGGGTAAGGCATGACACCAATAATCAACAAGAACATTTATCACTTGGTCAGTAGCATTGAGCATAACGCCAGGTAGGGGCTTACAAATACAGCTGATGAAGTTACTGCCCTCAAGAGGTTATAGTCCAATGGATGGATGGGTCCCTGAGATCCAGCAGGCTGCTAGATTTGAGGAGATGCCTGAGGCATCTGCAACAGGTTAAACACATTCAGAGAAAGAAGGGGAGATCTCTCTACTGCTACTTTTTGGAGAATGGTAGACCGTATAGAGTGGATGGGATGTGGGGATACGCTGCTGGTAGGAGTGTAGCTGGTGCAGTTACTATGCAGAGGAATCCAGTAGGACTTAGTGGAATCAAGTATACAGTGTGCCTACAGCTGTCTGCCCTCCGATTTGTTCCTCAGCTGTCCCGGCTTTGCCCCAGCACCTGCAAGCTGCATGTGGGGGTGAGTTCGGCTGGCAGAAGGCACTGATAGCAGACTGGGGCGGGGAGGGGAAAGTCAAGATCTCTCTCTCTCCCCCCTTCTCTCCAAGGGGGTGTCTGTATTTCTTCCTTCTCTTTCAGTCCCACCAGGCAGCCCTGATACAATTTCAGCTTCCATCAGGCTCAGGCTCCTGTTACAAGTGATTCCTGCCCTTCCTGCTATTGCTCACCTCTCAGTTACCTTATATCCCCTGTTTGGCTCTCAGCTCTTCCATCACCTCTGTAACCTATTCCTTGCATTAAAGTCTCTCAGTTTTACACACTTAGAGTGGCTTTTGTTTGCCTGGTAGGTCCTGGTAGGACTCTGACTGATACATGTTACTTATGCCCCAGCATTTCCACTGCTAGGTATAGGAATCCAGAGGAATTCTCACCCATGTGGGAAGATGTATGAGGATGTTTGTGGCAGCATTATTAGTAGTGTTGGTAAGTTGAGGGCAATGTGCATGTCCATTTCTGTTATGTGCATGGATAAAAACAAATGGATAACTAGGCATTGTTTAGAAGCAACAGTCTAGATATGTACTCAGCAACATGGTTAGACTTTTTAAAATGTAGTGCTGAGTGAAGAAAGAAACAGAATGGTATTTTTGCTACAATATGATTTATATAAATTAAAAATGCATGCATACAAATCAAAACGATGCATTTTATAAGAACCCATACACGGAGAAGGATATACTTCAAACACTTAAGAATAATTGCCTATGGAGAGGACGGAGGAATAGAAAGGGAAAGTGAGTATGAAAAGGAATGCATGAATGAATGAAGAAGAGAGGGCTTTGCACACCCCATTGATCATGGAGTGCCATGAATTACAAACAAGATTAACCAAAGTGCTGTATCTGAAGTTGATAAAAAATTGCCAGAAAAATAGTTACTAGGTGGCACTGAGACATAATTTCAGAGAGCACGTTGTGGATTGTGGGACACTGAAACAGCACCTGCCCCATTAGTTTACAGGAATAAGAACAAACACTGGGACAGATGGTGAAGCACGGAGCCTGAGCTAGTGGCAAGTACTGGATAAAGCAGGAGTGTTGTGGAAATTCCATGGCAAATTTACGTGCGTCCAGCTTGAAGAGGATTCTGGGTCTCAGGATTTTCTTGTCAGTTGCACTCAGACATGAGTGAAGATTATGATTTGGTGTCTCACAATTTATATTCTCTTCTCACAACGAATATAAGTGACACCAAAAAAATCCTGCTTCGTGCTTTCAAGGGTCAACTATGGCCTCACAGGATGAGCTGCTTTCTCAGGTGGGACTCAGATTATGATCAATATATCACTAAAAAGTTAGAAACAAGGAGCACTTAGAGTGTGAGAGAGGACTAATCACCAGTGTAATTAAATTAAAATGTGACAATAATAGAAAAGAAACACTTAACCATGGCACCAGGTTTTACTTTCTCTTGCTTTTACTTTTAGATTTGGTATGATTTTCTTTGTCCAAAATTATTCAAGTTCTGGGAGATTCTTTGTGTAAGAGGTTGTAAGAATACTTGAAAAACGATCATATGTAGAGCCCCCAATATAATCAATGTCAATTAAAAACCATATTGTATCTGTTATCCATTAAGCTTCAAGTGAGCATTGCTCTTCTCATTTTACAAAGGAGGAGTTAAAGTGTGTTTTGTTCATTAATTTTAGTGTTACTCCTAACATAATGAACTCCCTCTCAGGAATTAAGATATTTGATGTATTTGTTTTGCCCTTTTCACAACTGTACATAGTGATGCTAAAGAAACATTTGACAAGTTGAGCTGAATCTTTGCTTCCATAGATTGTGAAGCCAGATAAGCAATTCAAATAGAACAATAATGCATTATTGGCTTATTAGGCTCATGTCTAATGACATGAGGAGATTAAGATAATCACTCAAACTCATGCAAACAATTAGTGGGGGAACCACATCCTAACCCAGAGCTCTACACTTGAGTCATCCAGAAGAACCAAGCTGAAGAGGCAATGTAATGTAGCCGCTAAGACCAACCTGGGTTTGACTCGTGGCCCCACCACTTAATGATGCTGAGCAAGTCACTCGCGGTCTCTACGCCTCAGCGGTTTCTTCTTCAGCAAAATAGACCTGATAATAATCTGTGTTAGAAGGTTGTTATGGGGATGCAGTATGGAGATAATCTAAAGCTATGCTGTCAATAGAAATATAATGCAAGCCACAATGCTGAGTCACATATGTAATCTAAAATTTTTTAGTAATCATTTTAAAAAGTAAAAAGAAACAGATAAGATTAATTTTAATAATATATCTTATTTAACCCAATGCATCAAATATATTACGATTTTAACATGTAATCAACATAAAAATATTAACGAGATCTTTTACATTCTTTTTCACACTAAGTCAGAAATGTAAGCATATTTCAGTTTGGCCTAGCTACATTTCAAGTGTCATTAGCACACGTGATTGGTGGCTACCATACTGGACAACATAAACATTTAAAAATTTTTTTTATTGCAGTAACATTGGTTTATAACATTATATAAATTTCAGGTGACACCATTATATTTCGACTCCTGCGTAGATTACATCATGTTTGCCACCCAAAGACTAATTCCAATCCTTCACCACACACATGTGCCTAATCCCTCCTTTTGCCCTCATCCTTCTTCCCTTTCCCTCTGGTAACCACCAATCCAATCTCTCTCTCTATGTGATTGTTTGTTGTTGTTTTTATCTTCTACTTATAAGTGAGATCATATGGTATTTGACTTTCTCCCTCTGACTTATTTCACTTAGCATAATACCCTCAAGGTCCATCCATGTTGTCACAAATGGCCGGATTTCATCCTTTCTTATGGCTGAGTAGTATTCCATTATGTATAGATACCACATCTTCTTTATCCATTTGCCCCTCGATGGACACCTAGGTTGCTTCCAAGTCTTGGCTGTTGTGAACAATGCTGCGATGAACATAGGGGTGCATGTATCTTGATGCATTTGTGTTTTCAAGTTCTTTGGATAAATACGCAGCAGTGAAATAGCTGGATCACATGGTCGATCTATTCTTAATTTTCTGAGGATACTCCATACTGCTTTCCATAGTGGCTGCACAAGTTTGCACTCCCACCAGCAGTGTACGAGGATTCCCTTTTCTCCACATCCTCTCCAACACCTGTTGTTGCCTGTCTTGTTAATTATAGCCATTCTGACCGGAGTGAGGTGATATCTCATTGTAGTTTTGATTTGCATTTCCATAATAGTTAATGATGTTGAACATCCTTTCATGTGCCTGTTGGCTGTCTGTATATCTTGTTTGGAGAAATGTCTGTTCAGATCTTTTACCCATTTTTAAATTGAGTTGTTAGGTTTTTGTTGTTGAGACGTAAGAGTTCTTTATATATTTTGGATATTAACCCCTTATCAGATATATGGTTTGCAAACATCTTTTCCCAATTGTTAGGTTGTCTTTACGTTTTGTTGATGGTTTCCTTTGCTGTGCAGAAGCTTTTTAGTTTGATGTAGTCCCATTTGTATATTTTTTCTATTGTTTCCCTTGCCTGGTCAGACATGGTACTTGAAAATATGCTACTAAGACTGATGTTGAAGAGCATACTGCCTATGTTTTCTTCTAGAAGTTTCATGGTTTCAGGTCTTACATTCAAGTCTTTAATGCATTTTGAGTTAATTTTGGACAAGATAAACTTTAAGTATTTAGCCAAGTGCCTAACACAAAGGAAATACTCAAGGAATTTGACTCAAAGACATTCTCTGGGTTTATCCACAGGTGGGTTGAATTCCTTACTCTGTTATACGCATAGAAAATATTTGTTAGCAATACAAACTTGGAACCACATACTACAGGTCACATACTTTCTCCATTTCAGTTATTCTTGTCCTGTTTACTCCAGGGACTAAGGTGCTGCCCTTTTTTCCTTCTGACAGGAGTAGAGGGTTGTTAGCCCTGGAGCTGTTCAGATGAGGGACTTTCCTTGAGAACCAAGATGAAGAGCAGAGCCTCCATAAAGCGTTCTACAGGATTTTAGTCCCAGTAAACAAATTGCATTAGCCTGGGTAGATATTTAATATGCTCAAATTACCACTGGAGCACACCTGGAGTCAAAATTTTATTACAAAATGTGATTTCTTTGCCTTGACATGGGTAAGCACCCTTTTTCTCTCCTTCCCATCACATCCCTCCATGACTTCCTTGGGAACCTGGCCCTAAATAGGGCAATAGATTCATCTGAATTGCCTCTTTTAAGTCTGCTCCTTGTGGCCTCATAATTGCCGTTACCTGGTAAATTCTTGGTGATCAGTGGGCTGAGCTAGGAACCCTGTCTTCTGCAGGTGGCTACGCAGATAAGTGTGAGATAAGGAGCCAAACTCCCCAGGGCCCTGGCAAGATCCCTCAGCCAACTGTCCAGCTGTCTTGGAAAGACTGTATTCACATTTGTAAAGTGGTAGAAACAGGTTTCCTGAGCTGGAGCAAGATCTGACAGGGAGGTGCAGGTAAAGGAAATTCTGTTCCTAGTCCCTGAAGGCTGAGCTAGGCTTGCAAACACAGCTTAACCCAAGGTGACCTGGAGCCGTCCAGCCTGACCTGGGTCAACCCTGGTACCGAAGAATATTTAGAGTCTTGGCAACCACTAGCCTAATAATGCTATAACCTTCCTTAAAGCTTTCCACTGCTCCCCATTTGATACAGAATAAATTCAGACTCCTCCAGCTGGCATTCAAAAGCTCCCAAATCTGGCCTGCTTGCATATTTCCCTTATTTCCCACTTATTTCCCTCTCCAATTACATTATTCTACTTTCTATTCTGTTCATGTTGTACCCTTTGCCTAAAAATCCCTTAGTAGTAGGTCTCAACCACTATCTTTGAAGTCCCAGCTCTAATCCCACATCTGCCTAGAGGTGGAATCTTTTCTTCCCCCTTTTAGCTTCAGCTGAGCTCCCTTCATGGTCTTCCTTCCATTAAGTGTCAAGCATTTAGCGTTTTTAGTGGACATTACAGGTGCCTCTTCAGTAATCATCCTACCCCTTCCTCATGGTGTAGCAGTCACTTGTTTGGGCAGAATGACTACACACAGCTCTCATAATTAGTATAAATCAGTATAATCACATTCCACCCATGACTGGTTCAGGTAGGGACAGTAACCCAGCCCAAGTCAAGCAGTGTATAGCATTCCCTAGGCATCTGGTCCAGACTGGTCCAATGCAAGTTCAATGGCTGGGGGAAAAGAAGACTTTTCTCATGCTCTCAATAATATTTATCATTACAGTTAATAATTAACTTTTTTATTCACCAAAAATATTTGAAGTGGTTGACATTACGACTGAATTTGAGCCATTAGAGTGCAAGAAATCATTTACCATCCTTCCTAGCTCCTAGCATGGTGGCTTACGAGGAGCTCTACAAATGTTGGTTGAATTTATGTTCAGTCTCTGCGGACTTGGAAGATACACACCAAACTCATCCATGGACCCTGATTCCTGGGTGTGTCCTTAGAATGGCTGGACTTTAGTTTCTGTGATACTGACAATACATGAAACAGGACAGGGACAGACAGACATCTAAAGGACTAAAAGTAGCCCTGAGTCATGCATACCTTTACTGTTCTTCATACCAAGTCACGCCAGCTTTTGCCTAAATGTGGACTCTTCCAGGCTGCAGCAGTTTCCAACCTGCGTTTATGACACATCACCTTTGATCATCTCATTACATAAAACAAATATCACTTGCAAAGTTCAGACCTGGTCAAGATCATAAGACAACTCCTTTACTACAGAAACAAGGGAACTAGATCATCGTGCTCATACTGGGGCGAATCATTTAATGTCTGTTTGTTTTCATTGTTTTCCTTTAAAATTCTTGGGATAACTATAAAGTGACTTAAACCTGAACAGCCAGTCTGACAGGTTTCTGTTGGTTTGGGACGTTAATTAAAGCATTCTTTAGTCTCTCCAAATCACTCCATACATGTACAAAATTCAAACTGATTATTCCTCTTTGTTTTTGTGTCAGAGTTTATGGAAGAGCGCTGAGAGTGTGAACGTTGGCGCCAGACCGCCTAGATTTGAATCCTAGCTCTACTGTTTACCAGCTGTCTACTATGAATAGTCTGCTACTATTAACCACTGTCAAGAAAGTCATCCAGCCTCTCTATGCCTCTGTGTCCGCCTCTGTACAAATGGGAATAATACCAGCATTTACCTCGTTGGGTTTTGTGAGGATTAAATGAGTTTCTCACAGGGAAAGGGCTCAGAGCAGTGCCTAGCATGCAGTTAAGCTCCCAGTAAATATTAGGGCTATAATTCAGAGGATTTCTGACACGGGGAATCGGAATAGAATTAGTCAATGAATTTCAGTGATCTGTGCATCTGGAGATTCCCAGGCTGGCTTTGTAAAACAGCAGGACACAGTAATAAGGTAGTAATGTGAAGATGAAAACCACTTTCTTTTCTCTCAACAAGTTGACAATCTCTCTTGAGTCCTTAACTGGGGATCCGTATCTGTGCCTCGTTGCTAGCTTCGTGATCTTGGGCCAGTTATTTAACCTCTCTGAGATTCTCCCAGTTTCTTTCAAGTGTAAAATGGGGTTATAATCCCTACCTCACAGGATTACTGTAAAGGAAGGAATAGAGAGCATGCCCCCTCTCCCACCTCCCCAGGTCCCTGCCACAAAATGAAGGCTTTCCTTTTAATGTCGACCTTACATTTATCAAGGATAGACAGCTTAAAATTATGTTTTAAGAACTATTGCCCTAAAATGAAATTTATCTTAATTTAATTTTACTATTTAAATCAGCCACGAGATAATTTTAAAGAACGACTACTATTCCCCAAAAGAAAATAATGATGGGGCATCATTTTAAACTATTCATTCAAACAAATTCCAGTGGTCCATTGTATATAAATGGAAACTATTTACACATATACACATATAAAGATTTTAACTATTGTTTAATAAACTTTATAACTTATCATTTTAAAAGAAAGTTTCTAAGTTATTTCATTTTGTACATATCCAGCATTTCTATGTGTTGACTTTTTAGAAAGGCATAAAAACAATTTGTCCCATCTGAGTGAGGCTTCTTGCCTTTTGTAAAGTTTGACATGAGAAGACCAGCAAGTTCTGTCCGCCCATGTAAACCCAATTACTGTCCTACACAGAATGCTTAAGAATGGTAGTAACATTTATTGAACACTTACATAGTGCCAGGCACATTATATGCTTCATCTCATTTAATCCTTACAACATCTTCACGAGGTAAGTGCTATTTATTATTCCCATCTTATAGATGAAGAAACTGAGACAGAGAGAGGTTAAGTAATTTGCCTAAGGTCACACAGCTACTAAATGATGGAAGCAGGACTCAAACACAAATGGGCTTCAGAGTCCAGGGATAATGTTGACCTTTGTCTAGCCCTGTGCTCTCAGAAAGCAAGTGAAATATCTCTGACCTTTCTGCGTTCCAGATAGCCTCAGAGGACCACCCTGTACCAGAGATAGGAACTGTCTTCACCCTTCTTCTTTACCTGCCTCTGCAAAACCCCAGCCACTCGTCATTTCTTTGAGATTTCATTTCTCCTTAACGAGCATCTTTGACGTTGTAATAGCCTGAATAAAATCATCTCCTTAATTGTCTGGTGTGTTTGTCTTCACACTAGAAACTTACCCGCTAAGGATAAGGTCCCCAATACCTGAGAAAATAAAATCCAATTCAGAGGGTCCTAAACTATTGTCAGGCAATGCCTTTTATGGTAGAATGGCCCACACACGTTTCATCCATCCTCTCATAATCATTACAGAAACTTTTACCAACAGAGAGAGAAGGCAGATCCCTGAGAAGATGTGAGGTAAAGTCAGTTCATAGAAAACTAAGACTGCTAAAGCTGACAGCTGCTGCTAAAAGAGAGAGCTAACACAGAACTCCTTTCAAATCAATCAATCACTCTCTCACTCTGCCCCCCTCCCTGCTCCTTCCCTCCCTGTTTCAAAATGCCACCAAATGCCAAGATTCTCAATAGAAAGCTTTAGCAAAGCTCCCAGTCAGCATTTACAAGCATCTGCTATGCACCACTGCACTACTTTCTAGGATACAGAAATAAGGAAAAGCCATGTCTTGCTCTCATAGAGTTCATACAGAAATAGAGCTCAGATCTAGGTGTATTCCACCCTAAAGCTCTCTATACAGCTTGCTCATTGAAAGCACATTGGATGGGGACAGCTGTATGTGGAATACTCTAGAACGACGAATAACACAAGGACAGAGATGACTGTGACAAAAAGTTTCAACTTCCCTTAACTAGAACCGCTAAATTCCTCCCACCTTAGTCAAAGGTTTGACATTCAACTTTCAACAAATATTAAGAATCTACTAGGGGCTGGCCCCGTGGCCGAGTGGTTAAGTTCGCACGCTCCGCTTCAGGTGGCCCAGTGTTTCGTTGGTTCGAATTCTGGGCGTGGACATGGCACTGCTCATCGGACCACGCTGAGGCAGCATCCCACATGCCACAACTAGAAGGACCCACAACAAAGAATATACAACTATGTACTGGGGGGCTTTGGGGAGAAAAAGGAAAAAAATAAAAATCTTTAAAAAAAAAAAAAAGAATCTACTATGTTCCAGGAACCCCTCTAGGCACTGCAGAAGTAATTTCATGGTTGAATGTTTCTGTGTCTTGGTTTCTCCATTTTTGTAGTGTCAAGAGTAGGGTACACATATAACACAATAAAAAGTTCTATATCCCCTTCTGCATGACAATTCCTTTCAATTTCTAGGAGGGAAATCTTGAGGACATACAGCAAAGACCTCCATCTCATTTTTATAAGGCTACCATATCTGTATTGTTAGTATCCAAGATTTTACTTTTTTTTCCTCAAGATCCAGAGAATAACTTTCTTTCCTAATATTGCCATAGATGGTAACCAAAGCAAATTATTTTCACAGTGTCCTTGGGGCAGTTTTAATAAAACTTTTAATTAAAATGAATTTGGGAAATGTCTAGAAGAAGGGAGCAAATATTGGTAAGGTCATTATTTGGAGTACATATGTCATCAACAATAATTTTCCAGGTGTCTGCTGTTGTATGTACTTTTTTACAAAAATTATGGCCCATTTACAGAACACGTGGCATTTCTCAGCAAGGGCTTTGGTTTCATGCAGCGTTTTAATTGTCATGATAGTTGCCATTATGCTTTAAAGTCTTTCCTAACGATGAATTAATTTTATCAGAAGCTGGGTCTGCTTCTTCTTAAAAGGCAATTATTGGTAGAAGACTGAGATGGCCAGAAAGTGCAGACCCCTCTGGCAGGCTCACCTCAGGCATCTTGGGGTCTGTAGGCTTCTCCTCTCTGTCCTGCCCGGAGGAACCTGTTGGCACCGTCTGTTGTCTCCCAGCTCACCTGCTGTTCCTTCCCTTGGATGCTACTCCTGCCACCACGGCTACTTCGTCAAACTAGCCTCTGGGAGGGTGGGTAGCTTCACAGTGTCCTGTGGGAAGAGCAACGTCCATCGTAATGGTAAATACAAATCGAGAAAAAATGAGTTTTCCCTGGTGCAATAATGAAGGAGACCCCTCCCCTGCTTGTCTTAGAACGTTGACTTTAGAAAACTTGTAAATTCTTTCTCTGCCCCTTTGGGATGTATATAAATCTTTTTCAAAGCTAAATAAATCTCTCGTCACCTTTAAACCCCAGGAATGTCTTTCTCAAGGACCTGGGAGTCATCTCTTTGATATATCATCATCGAGAAAGACAGCGTCCCTATATCCCAGTTTCTGTGAGGAGGTAGGAGCAGGTCCCTGCTCCAAGTTATAAAACCACCTCCTGTTCTAGAGATACTAGAAATTTTATTTTTCCTTTGGATAAAGACAATTCCTAACACAGATGTCTGCCCAATTACCAAGCGAATTTAGGATGCACTACGTGTGATAAATGGTGCTATCAGGTCCTCTTACTTGAGGACCAGTTATCGTTCGCCTTGGGAACATGTATGGAATGGGTTATATCTGCCTGGATATATGAGAGGATGAGATTTTTTCTGTCTTTGCCATCTCTTCAGCAGATTGTCTGTGAGGCACATCACATTCTGGTTTAATGCTTAGCAATAATAAAACTGTTTTCTTTCACTTCTCCCTTGTGGTGAGGTTTCCCGGGTTGGCAGGAGATTTTGTTTTTAATTACATTCTCCTAACATCATCAGAACCTGGGAAGACACGGAATGACTGAGTCACACACCCCTCGGGGACACGGACAGTTGCCCACAAGATCAAGCCCGAATGTTCCAGGCTATACTGATCATCATTGGTCCAGAGAGACCCTGGGAATGGGGAGTAAACATGGACACAATTCTTTAAGTGCAAATGCTTGTGGAGCCAGAGGTGGGAGTGGAGAGTGCAAATACCAATTCTGAGGTCCATTGGAGGAAGGTTATAAAAAAGCACAATCATGGCCCAGTCCTGAAAGATTATGGTCCAGCCTGCTGTACTCCTCACACTTTAATATGCACATGGATGATCGGTGGTTCTGGTTCAAATGCTAATTTTGGTTCAGTTGGTCCAGAGTAGGGTCTGAGATTCTCTTTTTCTTTCTTTTTTTTTTTTAAAGATTGGCACCTGTGCTAACATCTGTTGCCAATCTTTTTTCTTCTTCTTCTTTTCTTCTTCTCCCCAAAGCCCCCCAGTACATAGTTGTACATTCTAGCTGTGAGTGCCTCTGGTTGTGCTATGTGGGACACTGCCCCAACATGGCCTGATGAGTGGTGCCATGTCCATGCCCAGGATCTGAACCAGCGAAACCCTGGGCTGCCAAAGTGGAGCGCGGGAACTTAACCACTTGGCCACGGGGCCAGCCCCTGAGATTCTCTATTTCTGACAGGTTCTTCCAGGTGGTCCTGATACTGCCTGTGCCGGGATCACACTTTGAGTAACAAGACATTAGAGGAAGAGAGTGAGTCTTTCAACATTAGCGAGAAAAGGATATGTTTATGCGGTAGACCCCTAGAGAATCCGGAGGTTACACAGGTCTCGAGAGGCCCCTCCAGGACAGAGCTGGGTTGGGGGCAGGGCGAAGGGAAAAACTACAGAGATGATCAGGGAGACAATCCCCTCACGTCCAAGAAGTGCGTGCTCTTTGGAAGGACTGGAGAATTCATTTAAAAAGCAATATTTTGCACCATCTAATATTAGGATTTTATTTCAGGTAAAGGATGGGGCCTGTACGGCCTTCTGAAGTCCTACATAGAACTCTGGCATTATATTTGTCTGGGGCTTTCATTCTTTTTTTTAAGACCACTTTATTGAGGTATGATTGACATACAAAAAGCAGTACATATTTAATATATACGACTTGATGTGTTTGGAGATAAGTATACACACACGATTACCACGATCTGTGCCATAAACACATCCATTCTCTCCGAAAGTTTCCTCTCACCCTCTTTATTATTATTTTGTGTGTGTGTGATAAGAACACTTAACACAAGATCTACTCTCTTAGCGAGTATACAACACAGTATTGCTTACTATAGGCTCTCTTCTATACGGGGTTGTCATCTATTGTTGAAAACTTTGGGACTAATTCCACAATATCACCCAGCATAGGTGAAGGAATAGGTTTTACTCATGAAAAGGAAAACTCAACACCAAGGTCAAGTCTGCTGGACAGTGTATGGGTTCTGTTCTAGAGGAGAAAGCTTCTCCCCAATGCCATCCCCCTCGTCTCCTTTCTGTAGGGCAAGGCCTTGTTTGTAAAGGAATAAACAGGTTGCTTGGTGCCAGGCACTCTGGATTTAGGATGCTGACTCTTTTTGTTTCTTTTTAAAGACCTTTACTTTTTTTTTGGCTGGGAAGGATGAGCTCTGAGCTAACATCTGTTGCCAATTTCCTCTCTCTCGTTTTTTTTCCTCCCCAAAGCCCCAGTACATAGTTGTATATTCTAGTTGTAAGTCCTTCTAGTTCTTCTATGTGAGCTGCCACCACAGCATGGCAGCTGACAGACAAGTGGTGTGGTTCCATGCCTGGGAACTGAACCCTAGGCCACTGAAGCAGGGCGCACCGAATTTTAATGGCTAGCCATCAGGGCTGGCTCAGGATGCTGATTCTTTATAGGAGTTTAGGAATGCCAGCTGTCCTGTACCTGAGAACCCTGGAGCCTGCGGGATGTGCAGTTCCCCACAGGGAAATAAGGAAGGCTGAGAGGAAGTCACCAGTCCAGTGAGAAGCTGAGTGTGGGTACTGTCCCTGCTGAGAGGATGAGGGAGCTCCTGGGGTCCCACATGACCCCTGGTGAACACCCAGAGCTATTCTTGGACAATCTTGCCTCTTATGTAACAAAGAATTTACCTATGACTGGTTATCCCTTTTATTTTCTCCCTGGGGAAAAGGTGCTAGAACTTTCTAGAAGTTTCTTACCATCACTCAATTTTCAAAAGATCATAGTCTAAGAGTGATTATCACTCAAATCAGAAATGGTATATGAGAAAGAAAAAAAATCCTTGAGAATATTTGATACCTATACATTCCCTTCTTATACTCTCCCATCTTCTTATAAAATTCCTCTGTAACCTGTATTTTTTTTTATTGAAGTGAAATTTACATAACACAAAACTAACCATTTTAGGAGCCAGCCCTGTGGCCGAGTGGTTAAGTTTGCTCGCTCTGCTTTGGTGGCCCAGGGTCTTGCTGGTTTGGATCCTGGGTGCGGACATGGCACTGCTCATCAGGCCATGCTGAGGCAGCATCCCACATGCCACAACTAGAAGGACCCACAACTAAGAATACACAACTATGAACCAGGGGCTTTGGGGAGAAAAAGGAAAAATAAAAAATCTTTAAAACTAACCATTTTAAAGTGCACATTTCAGTGGCATTAGTATAATCACATTGTGGTACAACCACCATTCTATCAAGTTCCAAACCCTTTCTTCACCCAAGAGAAAACCACGTACCCATTAAGCAGTGACCCCTTATTCTCTCCTACTCCCATCTCTGGCAACCACCAATCTGTTTTCTCTCTCTAAGGATTTAATTATCCTGGATATTTCCCACAAATGCAATCATACAATATGTGACTATTTGTGTCTGTCTTCTTTCACTTACCATACTATTTACAAGATTCGTCCACATCATAGAATGTAGCAGTACTTCATTCCTTCCCATGGCTGAATGATATCCCATTGTATGTATATACCACACTGTGATTATCCATTCATCGGCTGATGGACATTTGGGTTGTTTCCACTTTGGCTATTGTGAATAGTATTGCTAGGAACATTTGTGTACAAATATTTGTTTGAGCACCTGTTTTCAATCCTCTTGGGTATATAGCTAGGAGTGGAATTTCTGGAACATATGGTAAGTCAATGTTTAACTTTTTAAAGAACCACGATGGTATCTTTGTCTCCTCTAGTTTAATTAGAAATGCAGAAAAATAGTGCTGCTCAAGATAGCTTATGATGCAGTTGAAGCAATAACTAGTCACGAATATTCTGAAACATTCTTCATTGAGGCTAAAAACAGAGTGTTTGTTGGTTATCAGAGAACTGGAAGTGTTTCTAAACCAGCAGTCTTGTAAAATTAACTGAATAACAAACTTTAATAAAGTTGGATCCACACAGGAAGCTTCTGGGTAATAATTTCAGGGAGGTTGAAGGAATATGGTCAGTGTGGTGGTCAGGAGTCCTGTGGGCACAAGGTTAGAGTTTTTACCTTTTCCATAGTCTAATACCTTAATCCCCACCCCCAACCCTTACAGCACCCCCCATCTCCAGCCAAATACTTCCTCCCCACCACTCAGGGCTGCCAAGGACTGCCCTGACCCTCAGGCAGTCTCCTCTTGACTCCCCATTCCCCCTCTCTCCCCCTCAGAGATAAATACTGAGTAAATTTGACTATCTCATTTGAAACAACTTCTACCCGTGAAATAAATCATTAAAGAATAACTGTAAACTCTTGTGTCGTTTATTTAGCTCTGATTTCATAACGTGCAGGAATCAGACAGCCCTGATATTTCATAATGTGCTGGCTTTGCCACACTGATTTAAACGGCTATCTAAACATTAGCTTCATTTGCTTCTAGAAAGTACCATCAAACTACCTCAAGTGAGAATAGATTAGAATACTTTTCACATCAGAGTATACACTAGAAATTGTATTTTTAGTCACCTTGAGTTTGAAGAGAAGCTGCAACTTGTTCCTGGCTCGCCATTCTCAGCCAACATCAAGTCCAGGCGGGCAGACGTACTCTGTCTCTCACACAACGAACCCCAACCCCACTGCGCCTCCTGGTCACCATGTCACTGAGAATGTTGGTCCACCACAGCTTTCCCATCAGTTTTCACGGCTTTCCTTTTGCTCTCAGAAAACCCAAGCCCAGAAGTCCCAAGCAGTGGTTAAGTAGCTAACAGCCCTGCTTAAGTGTCTGAGGGACTTGGGTTTCAGTTCAATCTTTGCTTCTTACTGGCCATGTGACTTTGAACCACTTTGTCAACCTCTCTGTGCCTCAGTTTCCTCATACTATAATAGACATGGAGTATCTACTTCACAGGCGTCATGAGGGTTAAATGAAGTAATTCAAGTCCAGTGTCTAGCACCATGCTTGGCATGCGTACAACCAGCTGATGATATTGTTGACATGTTAACCACTTCTGCCCACTATTTCTTTCTCCTCTGCCTCCCCGCACCCCCTACATTCTATCAGTTAGAAGAGGCTGTACCTGTGGCTTCAGGGGAGGGAAGGGAACAAGGCAAATAGGTTGTCTCCTCCTAGCTGTTGTGTTTCAAAAGCTCTGCATCCTAGAGGAACGAAAAAAGAAACACAGATTTGAAGAGGGGGATTCTTTTCTTTTTTTTGTTAAAGATTGGCACCCGAGCTAACAAATGTTGCCAATCTTTTTTTTTTTTTTCCTGCTTTTTTCTCCCCCAATTCCCCTAGCACATAGTTGTGTATTTTTAGTTTTGGGTCCTTCTAGTTGTGGCATGTGGGACGCCGCCTCAATGTGGCCTGATGAGCGGTGCCATGTCTGCGCCCAGGATCCAAAGCGGCGAAACCCTGGCCTGCCGAAGCAGAGTGTGCAAACTTAACCACTCGGCCACGGGGGCGGCCCCAAAGAGGGGGATTCTTATTTTCCCACAACTCCAAACAGAATAAAACCAAAACCAAACCCAAACAAACTAGAAAAGATTCCCCTAGCATAGGGTACAAAGATAATAATGGGGAAGCCACAGAGTTTCCTGGTTGGAGGAGGCAGCAGACAGGGCCATGGAGACCTTCGCAGGTCCCCTCTGCTCTGGCACGCTGTGAGTGAGATATCATATAGTGAGCGGTAAAGAAGCTCTAATCCCAGGAGCTGGGACTTGTCTCCTAAAGTCCTGTAAATGTAAGAAGTTTGGGGTGATGGATAAGGAAAGACGGGAAGAGTACAGAAATTCTTTCTTATGAATCCTGCATTGCTCAGGGCTAAGGATGCTCCCCAAACATTGAGAAACAACTAATATCAAATCACGAGGATGTGACAGTACATTTTGTAGATCACCTTCCAATAACAGTTAAGAAAGCCAAGAGTTTTAGACACCTCTTATAGCCGGGCCTATCACAAAGAAAGCAAGGCCTAAGGGCTCCTCCACTCTTTTTTAGGCTCCTGGAATATTAAAACAATTAATAAATAACAAAACATGGTGTTTTAGTGATCCATCATGGTGTAACGAACCACCCCAAAACTTCGTAGGTTAATCCATAGCCATGCATTTACTCTCAATTCTGCTTTGGGCAGGTGTCACGTGGTCATCTCACCGTCTCTGTTCCATGGAGCATATGGCTGTATTCACCTGGGAGTTTGGACAGGCTGTGACATCCTGATGGCCTCTCCTTCTCCAGCATCTCTTTCCATGTGGCCTCTTATCACCCAGTGGTCTAGTCCAAGCTTCTAACACGGCAGCTGGATCCTAAGAAGGTAAAGGAAGGAGCTGCCAGGCCCCTTAAGGCCTAGATCTAGAAGTGGCCACTATCAGTTCCATTATATCCTATTGGTCAAAGCAGGGCACAAAGCCAGCCCAGGTCTAAGGGGACGGGAATAAACTCCACCTTGGATTCCAGGGGCCAGGAGCCTACAAAGAGAGGAAGAGTTGTTGACAGTCACATTTGGAGATTATCTCCCATTAAGGATTGTAAAAATTGTGGTGTGTTTTAAATGTTTACAGTTAACACATTAATGCTTTTAACATAAAAGTACATACTGACTATATGATTAACTTCCTTTGAGGACAATATCAACATTCTAAATTTAGAGTGGGGCCCAGACAGCCCTCCTTGCTTCCCCCGACCACTTAGACGCTGTGATCCTAGAGCCTGTGTTAGAGCCTGTGAAGAAGTTCTTCTCTTTCTGAGCCCTGAATGATTGTGTAATTTGCAGCAGGCACCAACAGTCATTCATTCCTAAGTGAACTGGGTTTTCTCAAGTTCTCATTCTTTTGATGTTAAGCACAGAGAGGTCACCGGAAAAATTGCTGACTGTCTCCCTGCCGGGGCGTCAGCCTCCCTGTCTAACCAGTAGCAGCAGTAACCTCTCCCCTCCCTGTCTGACCCTCCAGAGTGGGACGAGGGTTATCAGTCTGTGTGCCCGCCATGTAGCAGCCATGCCCTGTGTGTAGAGAGGGAGTCTCACCTGTAGGTGAGATGATTCTAGGGCAACAAAAAGACTTACTAATGCTCACCAGCATTGGAGGTGACATGTCCTATAGATTGGAAATGAAGAGGAGGTCCCAAGGGGCTTTGGGAAGCTTGTATGAAATTTTTGGGGCTTTAGGCCAATAGGAGCAAAGTCCCTGTCAGTAGCTGCCACTGGGTGGAGAAAAAGATGGAACTGAGCAGAAAGACAGCCAGGCCAGGTGCTCCAATGTTGTGTCAGCTCTTTATGATAAGACACAAATTACTGTGGGAGCCCAGATTACTATTTTGGGAACACGAGTTCTTTTTTTGTTTGTTTTTTAAAGCTGTTTATATTTTCTGAAATTAGGTTCCTTTTGTTCTTAGTGTTTAGTACATTTTTAAAATGCTAGTCTGGTCAGCTGTGCTAAGAGGAACCAAGAAAGAGGTTTTTGTCCAGCTGGACTGGAGGTTTAAAGGGGAAGCAGCTTACCAACTGCCCGACATAGTGGAAACAACAGAGTGGTGTTGCCTGAGCTAGAGCCTCAAAGAGAAGGTAAACTGAGGGCAACTGAGTTGGAAACCCTTGTTAGAAACTCCCCACACTGAGGTGAGGTTAGTAAATCTGAATCCATCTCTCCATCCCCATAGTCTGCTACTCCCCTAGTGGTCCAGACAAGAGGCAAGAACGGACCTCAATGAACACGGAGAAGGAAGAGAGCACTGGGATTGGTGGCCCAGGGCTGGAGTGGGTGGGTAGCTAGGGAGCTTGCTCTCAAGAGTGAAGCCAGGAAACAGAAAATCTGGTCTCAGTTGGGAGATGGGGGAAGGGGTCTATTTGAGCGTGGACCACTGCGTGTCAAGTACTCAGGCAGGCAGGTTACCAAATCTTTTTTTAGTTAATGATGGAGAAGACAAACATAGATTGCAGAGGACCCCAACCAATGCCTAGGAGGGGGACAAGAGAGTGTAGTGGGCTAGTCCGGCCCCTGAGCCAAATTGGGGTGCAGGTCAGAGCTAAGGCAGACAGCTGGAACTTAAGGCAGACATGAGGGGAGAAGGGACCATGACCACACAGGACTCGGGTTAGGGAAAGGCTGCCGATTGTAGGCACCTGCAGACTGGGGACCACCAGGTACCCTGGCCACAAGGCCTGGAAGAGTTGCATCGTTCCAGGCTACCCAGGCCTGGTCTCTGGGGCTGCTGCTCAAAGACCTGTGGTAGCTGCAGCTGCTTTGAGCTGGGAGTGGGCAGCCACTGTTATTGCCAATGTCCCAGGCTCAGTCCTGCCCTCACCATCTGCTCCAGTTATCTAAAACTGAGTAACACACGACGCCAAAACTGAGTGGCTTAAAAAGACAAGAATCCTTCCTGTAGCATTTTGGGCCCAGAAAGGCAGTGACCACTCTGCTCCATATGTCTGGGCCTATGATTCAAATGGCTGGGGACAGCAAGGGGCTGGCAGGACCTCTCTCTTCCTGCAGGCTCAGGCCATCACCCTGCTGTCTCTCCTCTGTCCTCTCCAGCATGGCAGTCTCAGGGTAGCTGGACTTGGTGGTGGCTCAGGCCTCCAAGACCAGCAGTTCCCAGAGGCCTAGGCAGAAGGTGCAAGGTGTTTATGATCTTGCTTCAGAAGTTCCAGGATACGGTGATTTCCACCGTATTCTATTGGTTTAACAAATCACTAAATCCAGCCCAAATTCAAAGGGAAACGTTATAGACCCCACCTCTCAATAGAAAGAGTGTCGAAGAACTTGCCACCATTTTTAACGCATCACAGCATCTCACCAAGTCCTCAGCAAAGTATCCCAGCTGAACTCCCTGTCCCCAGGTTCTCACCGATGGCAGCTGGGAGGCAGCAACACACAGGGTAGAAACCGTGCGGGCCTTGGAGGCCTGCAGACCTGCATTCTGGTCCAGGCAGGACCCGCCACTCAGCAGCTGGCTGAACTTCTTCGGTTACTCTCAGAGCCATGGTTTCCTTGTGTGTAAAATGGCAATACTACTACTATAGTGGCCAAGAAAATGTACTTCTCAGATCTTCTAGTGCAGAGCCTAACTGACCAATGGCCTGTCCCAGCTGCTGGAGCTCTGAAATCTATCCTCTTATATTCATCCCCAGCTTGATGCAGAGGCCAGTACCCTCGGGCTGCTCCCAGCCCATGACTAAGCACAAGAGGCCTATTCCGAGGAGATGCCGGACTCCTGAGACAGGCCAATTTGGCTTGAGGACCGACCATGGCCTTGCTGAACTTTCTTAGTGCTGCATCCTTCCACCCAACCTTCCTTCCTTGCCTCTTTCCCTCGCAAAGGTCACACCTGCGTCCCGGGTCCAGCTCCCTGTCTGTGTTCCCTCATACATCTCTTGCACAGTGCTCCTGTCTGGCACTGCTTTGGGGGGACTAAGACAAACAGCCACCTACTCAAAAGGCCGCTGTGGGTATTAAATAAGCACCTAGCCCAGGTCTGGCATACAGGTGACACTCATTCATTGAGTCCCGGCTGTGTGTAAGCTTTAGCCTGGGGGCCTGGGACATAATGCTGAGCCAAGCAGATGTGAACGACGTCAGGGCCACTTGCTTGAAGCTTCTTGCTGACTCCCACTGCTGAGGGATAAAGTATCAACTCTTCTATGGGACACAAGAGCCCTTCAAAGTCTGACCCCAAGGGGCCTCAACACCTCCTACCCCACACTCCGCACACCTGAACCTGTAGTCAAAAGGAACTTCCTCTTTCACCCCGTGTCTTAGCACACCTTTTTCTTCTCCTTGAAATGCCTCCTCCCGGCCTTGTACACACCCATCAAATGACAAACCCTTACACATCCCCGAAGATGTAGTTCAATTGTGGGGTCCTTGGTCACCCGGGCAGAACGTGCCTGTTGCCACAGATCTCAGCACGCCCCTCGTGAAAGCACTTGTTAGCACTCTAATTGCCGACACAGTGTCCCTGCTAACTTGTGAGCCCGTCTAGAGCAGCGGCAATGTCGCGTTCGTCCCTGAATCCCCAGTGCTGGGCACTTGGTAGGCCCGCAGTACGTCTCCGCGGGGTGAGTAAGTGAAAGAGCCAAGGAGGCCCCGCGATTTCCCGGGGCGCCGGGGGAGCCTTTGGCGAGGGGGCGGGGCGCGGCGGGGCCTGGCCGGGCTCCGGGAGCCGAGGGCGCGGGGGCACCGCCGGCTCGCGCGGGCCGAATCGCGGCCGCCGCTCCGGGGCACATGACTGCGGCCCGGCCTCCGCCCCGCCCGCTCCCCGCGCAGCTGCTGGCTGTCGCCTCCCGGGGCTGCGGCGAGCCCGGCCGCGAGCGTCACGGCCCTGCCGCTCTCTCTGCCTCTCTCCCTCCGAGCTGCGCCTGCCGGGCGCCGCGGCCACCCCGGCCAGGGAAACCGAAACCAGAGCGGCGGGTCCCCCCCGCGTCCGGCCACCCGGGCGCAGCGCGGGCCGGGAGCCCAGCCGCGGAGCCGGGAGCCGGGAGCCGAGAGCCGGGCCGCGCTGCGGGCGCCGTGGTCCCGGGGCTTCCGGCCGCTGCGGCGGCTCCTCCCTCTTCCCTGTGCTCGGCCGCCCGGCCCGTGAGCGGCGCGCAGGATGGGCAGGTGCTGCTTCTACACGGTGGGGACGCTGTCCCTGCTGCTGCTGGTGACCAGCGTCACGCTGCTGGTGGCTCGGGTCTTCCAGAAGGCCGTGGACCAGACGATCGAGAAGGTGAGGGGGGCGGTGTGTGTGCGCACCCGCGCGCTCGCGTGTCGGGGTGGCCGGAGCGGGTGGGGGGGACCTCTGGCAGCTCACCATCCCCCTGCTGAACCTTGTGCACCCGGGCGAGCTCTCCCGACTAGAGCCCTCTTTTCTTCCTTGTTTTTTTGGGGTTGGTCGGTAAGGGTTAAAGAAGAATGGGGGGCAATGGAAATGACTGTTCCCTTTATAATAATAAGTAAGACTGTGGATCTAGACTTTAAAAAAAAGGCTTTCACTTATATTTTATCATTGGCATCTCGCCCCCCGCCCTCCCTAAACCCCAATCTCTGTTGGGCCCAAACTCATTTCCCTCCCACTTCACGAAGACCCAAAACTAAATGAAAGACACCGCAGAGGAGGCAGGTTTGTCGGCTGCTTGCTGAGGCCTCTGAAGTGGTGTGAGGCGGTGGGCGTGTGGTCTATTGTGTGCTTGCCTTCCTGGGCAGGGCAGGGCACTGCACGGCAGTTGGTGGCTCCGTTAGGCCTTTGGGCTGGGTGACATTTCAATCCGTCAGTCTGTGCTTACCCCGCCCCACCTCTACCCCCCAAACACTTAGCAGCTTGGTATCTTGTACCAACAGCCTGCCTTGCTTTGTCTCGCCATTGATTCTTGCTCTTCTCAAACAGCCATAAGCTTCAGGCAAAGATTCATTTAGATTCTTGAAAGAATCTGAACCTCTCTCTTCCCCCTAGATGAGTGGGTTGGAGAGCTGGTCATTTCAGAAGACTTCTCCATTGTTGCCTTCACCAGTGGTCATTTCTTCTGTCCTTTCACCCACCCCCACCGATCTGTGTGGAAGGAGGAACCAAAGAGAGTTACTTGGATCACTTTTTCCTTTACAAAAGAAAATCTCTGGAGCAGCCTTTCTTGTTAGCACCCATAACCGCATGCTTAATTTCTCCCACTGGCTTGCACTTGCTGTTGGCCGGATAAAAAAGCCCGGGCCTGGTCCAGCTTGATCACTGCACTTCTGGTTAATAAAGTATCGTTCCAGGTGGCAACACATATTCCTTTAGTAGAGGTTTCCAAAAGCCATCAGTTACTTGAAATCTGGAAGCTATGGCCTACTTAAAACAAAACAAAAACGAAAAATAGTCATGGCAAAGCATGATATAATTTTTTAAAAGTTCACATTGCCAAGGGAAGACGAAGTCCACTGCCTGAGCCTCTCAAGACCATTTTTTTTCCCTGAGCACCCACGTTCAAGGGAAAAATTAAACTGAAGCTTCTCCACCCCTGTCCCCCTGCAAATCCATGGCGAGATCATTTAAGGATGTAAACTCTTGCTTGGGTGACTAGAGTTCAGCAATGCAGCTGTTGTCAACATGTGAATTTTCTTGTGTGGCTTTGAAAGACTGTTTCAGGAGATCGCTATGAGATGAGTGATCTTCCCAGTGTCTCAGCTCTTACCAGCCCTCGGATGCTCTGTGGGTCTCCATTTCTGGGGAGGCAAGGGAGTGACTCTAGGGCAGCTTGGCTGGGGCTTGAGTTTGCGTTGATGTTTAGTGATTGGCTTTTCCACGTGGTTTCCTCCATGAGAAGTGAACTCTGATCCGGCTAATAAATTATATAGGGTAGGGAGACTTTCTGAATTGCCCAGTCCAGTTAAGCAGCACTGCACCATGTGGTGTATGAAATTCACTGACGAGGCTAGTTTCAGTGGACAGATGTGGGAATACTGTAAGTGAACCAGAGGTCACGCATTTCATCATTACCATTCAGCTCTCCTGGATCACCTGTGGGGAGGTAGCCTGGGGTAGTGGGAAAGAGTGAGGACTTTGTAGGTCAACACTCCTGAGCATGAGTCCTGGCCCCACCATGTACTAGCTGGGTGGCCTTGGGCCATGCGCTTAACCTTTCTTGATTCTCAGTTTCCCCATCCGTGAATGGGGATAATAACAATTCATGTAAATAGAGAGGTTATAAGAATTATTAAGGAAAATGGGTATACTTTTCATGGGATATAGTTAGTGCTTGGTAAATGGTAGTTTTATTTTTGTTGGAAGCCACATAAGCAAAGAAAAAATACATGAGATGTGAAGTCAGACACCCTTTGTTCAAATCCCAGCCTTGCCATTTACAACCTTTTTGACTTTGGGCAAGTTACGTAGCTTCTTTGAGCCTCACTGTCATCATTTGGAAAAGTAAGGATGTTAGCTGTCTTGGGCACAGCAGTGCATTTACCATGAAGCTCACAAAGCTGAAGTTTTGGGCGATTCGCTCACATAGGCCCTTCCAAGACCCTGTACCTAATTCTGTATCCCAAATTCTCTTTTTCTTAGGAAGGGCCTCCTCGTATTGTGTGAGCTTCCCACGAGCCCTGGATGGAGAGAGATGATCTGTGTAAAGCCGTCAGCACAGGCTCAGGCAGGGGACAGGGGATCGATTTTGGCTGCCATTGTTATTTCTGTTAGTATTGTTAGGGCACAATTCGCTCCTACCTTGACTTGCATATAATCCACTCTGAGACTTCCAGTTCTTAGTTTTTTCATTCGAAGATTGTTCATGCCCTGGCTTGTCTCCATCAAAAAGAGACGAGAGAAAAGGGATGAAATTCAAATGAGTAGGTTTGGCCACTTCTGAGAATCTTAGTAACATAATTCCTTTCAGAAGAATTTGCCTCAAGTGATAATTGTCCTTGAGCCCTGCAGTGAGCAGAGGTGATTGAAGGGAGATTTTCATTTTGTCCAGTGAATAAAGTGGAAGGAACCAAGACAGTTTACTTCCATTCTTGCCCTCACTGGTTACTACTTTGTATTGGGCAAGCCCTGTGGTTGTTTCTGCTTCAGTTTTCTCAATTGCAAAAGAGGCATGGTGATGCCTGCCCACACGTGCTTCCTGGGGGATGTTCTGAGCAGTAATCAGACCTTCTCTGCCCAGTGTTTGGACCTCCCTGAAGGCAGAACTTTTCAGAAACACAACAGTCTCTTTTCCTCCCGAGAGCCTGGAAGGGCAGGATTGTATGTTACACTTCATTTGGTAACCCTGCTAATTGTCCTGGCACCTAGCGCAGTGCCCGGTGCATGTAGGTACCTGATAAATGCCTCTTGTCTCACTTTGGTCGTTTTACTGTCCTGAGAATCAGCAGAACTTGGTTAAAATTCCTTTTTCTGTCACTAATGAATTCCTGGATTAAGTTGAGCAAACTGAGTAGCAAATTGTTGAACCCCTGGAAATCTCAGGTTCCTCATTCGGAAAATGGGGGTCATAAGAATACCGACCTTGGGGTTGTTGCAAGAATGAAATTAAGTGATTGATGTAAAGCATCTGGCACAGTCCCTCCCACATGCCTGAATGTTACTACCATTTGTTATTGTTTCTAGTTACTCTTTTCTCATCTAGGAACTGAAGTTTATGGGGTAGATAGGGTTCCTTCCAGCTCCAGACTTCTGAGATTCTGTGAGAGTGGCATGTGACCTTTGCTTGAGAGCTGCTGTGCAGCACAGGATATTAAATTTGCCCTGAGACTTGAACATCTCCCAGAAATGGGGATGTGGAGCTGGCCAAGGTCGGGGCTGGCTGATAAGGAGAAGGGCTGCCAAGGGAACCAGTGAGAAGGAAGGAGACAGTTCCCGTTTTTCCTTTTCACAGGCCAAGGAAGGATGATAGCGTTAGGACTCAGGAATGAGATGAACAGGACAAACACACTTGCCCTTTGCCGGAACCCGAGGCTCTGGGCAAGTGAGTACCAGCCGGTCTCTTTTGGGAGCCATAGCAACTTTGGAGCTGTTCTACTGATGCCTCAAGAACTAAAATATAATCACTGATGATTTAACCAAATAGCAATGATTGGTGAATATGTGGGGGTCTTCTTTTTTAAAGTCGAACTAATAAGCCATCTTCATTGTTGTTTATGTAGAGACAGTCAACTCTACACGATCTTAAAGGGCACCTTCTTGTATATCTACCTCATTTCCTGAGTTGCCTCTTTTCAGAGTTACGAAGACATAGAATCTTAGAATAAGAAAAAACCTTAGGCATCACTTAATCTGTTATTTTACTGTCAAAGCAGGTGAGAATATGTTGGTTTTGAGATAGATGATGGTGGATATCAAATCGCCTTTGTATTTGTATGACACTGGAAAAGAGGATGAGTGACTTATGAAGGCCAAATGGAGAGGGACGGGTAGGGTGAGGGATGGAAGCTGGGTCTCCTGATGCACGAGTTTCCCATCCCGAGGATGACCATACGTCCATTGCCTGCGACAGTCCCGGTTTATTTACACCTGTTGTCCTAGTGTAATTACTAGCACCCTCTTGGTTTAGACAATAAATTCTATCTTCACATACCACACTGTCCTCCACTTCTTGGCATTAAAGAGGAGCAGTGCTCTCTAAGGAGCTGAGGCCCGCTCAAGCTAGCTCAAGAAAGATAGGATTTTTTTCTTTTTGTATAGCTGGAAGAGGAAGCTCGTGGAAGTCTGAGGGTGAGAACCACAGCACAGTGAGGCCTCCTGAGAGTACAGTAGAAACTGGAACATTGGCAGGCCCCAGGCACTCTCTCTGTCTCCGGCTCCTTCCTCTGCTTTCCCCACCAGCCAGATTCCCCTGTTTACTCTTTGGGCCCAGGCTGTTTACTCATCTGGGGCTTCCTCAGCCCCAACCAAAGTGACCTGCCAGCTGCGGAGCCTCCCATGAACATGCTTCATCTCTTAGTTTCTCCTTTCCAGATTTGTACCAGAGCAATGTGATTGGCTCAGCACAAGCAGAAATCATCCATCTATAAACAGAGGCAGGATCCTTGCAAGATTTTGTGACTCCTAGGCAAAACTATCCAGCTCCTTCCTGGCTTTCAGAAACGTGATCTTGTGATATCAAAATCATATTCCGTTTCTTTCAACATCTTATTCATGGTGACTGTGAGTGCATTCATTTTTTTTTCTTCTCTCCTTGACTCTCATTTTAACCCTCCAAAATTCATCTGACTGAACTACTACTGTCCCCTTCCTTGTGATAAAGAAAATGACACCTTCATATCCCTAAAGGATTGCCTGGCCTGGGCCTCCTGGCCTCTGCAGCCTCACAGCACACCCTATTCTCCCTGCTCTGATCCTGTCATCTCCTCTCAGTGCTTTTTTCTCATCTTGCTTCCTCCCACCAGGGTCTTTGCACATGCTGCTCCATCTCCCTGGAATGCTTTCTCTCTTTTCTTCCTCTAGTTACTTCCTGCTCATCCTCCAGATCCAGCCCTGTCACCCCTAACTTCTGTCTGGATAATCTTTGTCTACATGCACAAAGTCGTGGGTTTTGCTCCTTCCTATCACTTACAGCACTTGAAAATTTATAGTCCTTTGATTGATTGATTGGTTGTTTGATTAAAATCTGTCTCTTCCACCTGTGCATAAGCTGCATGAGGAGAGGGACCATGTTTCACTATTCAAAATCATATTATGTTTCTTTCAACATCTTACTAATTTATGGTGACCGTGAGTGCATTCATTATTAATGCTTAAGACAATGGAGTAGCCAGTAGTTCTCAGTGTCGTCTCTAGACTCCAGGAACGGCATCAAAATCATTTCTGAAGATTTAAAAAATCCCAACCCCACCAGCCCTGCTGAATCAGAGTCTTTCGGAAGGGCACCCAGGTTAAAGAGCTGACCGTCAAGTCCATTCCTGCTGGTTTGGATGGTGCTTACGTTAGTCCATGTCTTTACTCTGTGCGATGGCAATTCTTTTTTTTTCTGAAACCTTTGTATTTTATTTATTTTTCTGATAATATATACAGGCCATTATAAAAAGTCAGATACAACAAAAACTAATAAAACAAAGATAACTACTGTTAACATATTGTTGATTATTCCACATTTTTATTTATGCATATATAGTAACACGTGAACTTTCCAAAAATGAGGTGCTCCCATTCCTACTATTTATTTATTTTTAATTTCAGCTTTGTTGAAGTATAATTGACATATAAAAGAGACGATAATTCTAGTTGAGGGTGTTACTACTACTAATTATTATTATTCTGTAAATTTACAGTAAAGGAAAGGTTTTTGGGACAGAGGGGGAAGTTCTTGCCTGTGAAAATCACTTTCGTTTTCTTGTTTAATAAAGTGCAAGATTTCGTTCTGTCAGGCCGCAGCAAAGGGGCCATCTGTTCTGCCAGACATTTGCTTGTTTCCCAGGGAAGAATCAGCAGGTGGGATTATAAGCTTATTAATGAAAACATAGGATGTTGGCCAAGTGACAAGGCGTTTATGGCCTGTATCATCCATCTCTATACTGTATATGCACAACGTACAAATGAAGGGACCATTTTAATCAAAGCTGGTAACTAGTCAGAATCAACTGAGGAAAATAAACACTGCTTTCCATGTTTTGCTCTCTATATCTAAAAGCATTTTTAGGTATATACTTTGGCAGTCATTCATTTATTTAGTAAATATTTACAGAGTGTGGACTGTTTGTGAGGCACTGTGCTAAGAGCTAGGGATGCGATAGTAAACAAGACTCTGTGCCTGTTCTTACAGAATTTATGATCTAATTCAAACTTTCTGGCCTCAGGCCCCTTTAAAAATTATTGAAGAACCCAAAGATCTTATGTTTCTGTGGGTCATGTCTATCGATATTTATAATATTAGAAATTAAAACTGATAAATTTGTAAAACACAAGACTACACAAGCACATATGCTATCAGCTGTCAGAGCGATGACATCATTACAGGTCGTGTAGCCTCCAGAAAACTCCACTCTACACTCATGAGAGAAAGAGAGTCAAAAAGGCAAATGAGGGGCTGGCCCAGTGGCATAGTGGTTAGGTTTGTGTGACCCGCTTCGGTGATCTAGGGTTCACAGGTTTGGATCCTGGGCGTGGACCTACACACCACTCATCAAGCCATGCTGAAGCAGCATCCCACATACAAAATAGAGGAAGATTGGCATAGATGCTGGCTCAGGGACAATATTCCTCAAGCAAAAAGAGGAAGATTGGCAACAGATCTTAGCTCGGGGCCAGTCCTTCTCAGCACACACACAAAAAAGGCAAATGATGTCTTAGTATTATTATGAAAATAGTTTTTACCTTGTGGACCCCCTGAGAAGGTCTGGGGGACCCCCCAGGGGTCCTCAAACCATGCTTTGAGAACTACTGATCTAGTTTTCATTTAACTAATTATGTTGATTTTTAGAATAATTTAAACAGTAATTAATATCCCTGTTATATGTCTGTAAGACCAATTTGGAAATCATATTATTAATGTTTTCAAACCACCAGGATTTTGTTTAGTATATGATGCATTTATCTGTCCTCTTAGTTTCCCCATGAGTCCAGGGTGAAAGATAGTAGCTTGGCCATCGGTGATGAGTTCAGTGACCGTGCTGTCTCTCCCTGTGTGCTAATCAAACTAGACAAGAACATTAGCGTCTCCATAATGGAATTACTCGATAATTCCCCTCTAGCCTCATCCCTGCCAGGGATTTTCAATCCATATGACATAATTTAGTATTTAAAGCTAGCCCAAAACCTCTCTTTGAAGGCGGGGGTCCTGCTGTGTTTAGCTTTGATCATCTTCTCATATCGCCAAATACAATATCATACGAATAGATGGACAGTAAATGTTGCTCGGATGAACGGGAAGATGAGTAGACGAAAACATCTGTTTTGGGGAGTGATTTTGTTTGCATATTGTTCTTGTTGTCTAGCTTCACATTTTTGTTCTACTCTGTTGACCAGTGGTCACATGTTTGCCTCCTTAATAGTTGATACCTTTAAAATCTGGAAACTTCCCCCAGTTATCCAGATTGCCAGCTTCACTTGAAACATGGAGATGCTCTGCAGGGCTGTGTGGCAGCAGTCTGAGCAGGATAGAGGCTGCCCTTCAGATGGCGCCTCCCTCCCTGCTCCCGCCGTCCTTCACACTCCCGTTGGCCCCCTGACTGCAAGGCCCAGTGAAGGCGCCCTTGGCCATCATGCTTGCTCTGTTGTCTTTCTTAGAGTAGAGAAATATCTGTTTGGATCTGACCTTCTTTAGCAAAAGAAGGAAAATGAAAGCCTGAGAGGGTCGTGTATTTAGCAGAAGTGGCTGAGGGCATATTTCTCTGTAGACGTGGATGTTATTGCTAAGGTTTGACATGCACGCAGATGTACACACTGGCGCCCACTTCACTCATGTACCTTACCCACTCGGCCCTTGCAGCAGCTGAGTTTTATGCTGTTTCAAGAGAAAATGAGCAGAATGCCCTTGTTGTAGTAATGTAATCCATGCAGGCAAGTCCCATTTTAAGGATATTTGCTTTTAACCCTGTATGCTTCTAATAACCCAGAGCAATGGAAGGAAGAGAAGACACAGATATAAATAGGTGATGAAAACATCACTTAGTTCATCTCTGAGAAATATAATCACAACCAACAGGTTGTAAAGTAGTAAGACTGGCTGCACAAGTCACACACAGACCCCAGGCATTGTTTTCATGGCCACTCTTCTTATTTATTCTCATCTTAAAATCCTCTTTCTCATCCACTGCTCCCCCTCCACCCCATGCACATATATTTCCCCAATTTGACTAAGGTTCCAGTTGGTGGCTGCTTTTCTCCTTTTAGGCTGGCAGTTCTCAACCTCAGTTTCACCTTTGTAATTACCTGGAAGCTTTTAAAAGCTATTCTAGTGGGTGTTTGATGGCAGGAGCTTTTGGGGGCTAGTTATTCCACCACATTGTCCTGTCTGTAATTGACAGACAGAGCAGCTGCTTACAGCTGAACTAACATTTGAACCTCAACTATCAGATCTCGTTAGCTGAAATTATTACAGTTGCAATTAAAGCAAAATGAGTTCAACAGCAGCGACATTAAAAAGAAAGAATGCCAGTGCATTTGTTCCTGAGTTAAATATAAGGTTAGAGAATAAGGGTAGAATGTTAATGGCAGCTTATTTCTTTTACCTCAATAGAGAATTAAAAAAGATAAAGAGTGCAAATTACTTATGTTACTATAAGAGTCTGGCTTGGCTTTGCCTAATTTCAGGGAGAAATTTTGTTTTTTTTACTTTTTATTAAGATTATGATAGTTTACAACCTTGTGAAATTTCAGTTGTACATTATTGTTTGTCGGTCATGTTGTAGGTGCACCCCTTCATCCTTTGTGCTCACCCCCCACTGCCCCTTTCCCCTGGTAACCACTAATCTGTTCTCTTTGTCTACGTGTTTAACTTCCACTTATGAGTGGAGTCGTACAGAGATTGTCTTTCTCTATCTGGCTTATTTCACTTAACATAATATGCTCAAGGTCCATCCATGTTGTTTTGAATGGGACAATTTTAT
Source organism: Equus przewalskii (assembly GCF_037783145.1). NCBI lineage: Eukaryota > Metazoa > Chordata > Mammalia > Perissodactyla > Equidae > Equus > Equus przewalskii. The sequence continues at coordinate 59,785,013 of NC_091833.1, forward strand.
CCTTTTTTATTGCTGAGTAATATTCCATTGTGTGTGTGTGTGTGTGTGTGTGTGTGTGTGTGTGTATACCATAATTTCTTTACCCAGTCATCAGTTGATGGGCACTTAGGTTGCTTCCGTGTCTTGGCTATTGTAAATGATGCTGCAATGAATATAGGGGAGCATGGAACTTTTTGTATTGCTGATTTCAAGTTCTTTGGATAGATACCCAGTAGTGGGATGGCTGGGTCATATGGTAGTTCTATTTTTAATTTTTTGAGAAATCTCCATACTGTTTTCCATAGTGGCTGCACCAGTTTGCATTTCAGGGAGCAATTTTTAGAAACAAAGCAAATCAACTGGTGTTTGATATTTGGCGAATTTTATTAATCTGGAGTCCAATGAGAATCATCTACATGCTAATAGGCCAGGTGCTCAAAGTGGGTGGGTATTATCTCTGGTTGAATTTAGACTGTGTAGATGGCAACATGGTTGCTGAATTGTGTTTAATTATCAAGTTTCACCCTGTTGAACTAAAAGAACAGCCCACAGTGCTCTTGAGTCCTGAAAGTTTCTTTACAAGTATTACATATTCCCATCAAAGCCTAACGCAATCCCCGGAGTACCTATTTTTATCATTTGGAAGTGGCTTAAACTGGGACAGCTTGTTCAACAACCTTCCTCGTGTTGCCTTGCCAAAGTCTCTCTCTCAGGCTGACTTGGACGTGTTGTGTCTTGTGGCTGTATCAAGTCATGACAGCCCTCCCAGAAGCAGCTGGTCCAGCCCATACCTGGGGAACAGTGGGCAGTTGTGTCGCTGGTGCATAAAGTGCCTACCAGGAAATGACAGATGATGACTGGTGGCAGGGCTTAGTACAGCAGGCCGAGGACCTTGGACTTCATTCTGTGAGCCTTGGGGAGAGTGGCTGCTCCCAGAGGCACTTTCGGTAGAACACTCTGGAGGCTGAGGTAGATAATGGATTTGAAAGGAACAAGGCTGGCGAGAAGGAGACCAGTTAGGAGACTACCTATAGTATGGCCGCGGTCCAGGCTGCTGATGAAATGGGCACAGGAATAGAAAGGGAGAAGAGGAGGAGTAAAACCAGTAGGACTTCATGACTGATTAGGGGAGAAAATCATGAGTCTGTTTTTGGTCACGTTGACTTTGAGCAACCTGTGAGATGCCCAGATGGGGATTTTGGGATGGATCGGTACAACTGAAATGGTCCAAATAATTTCAGGTGCGAGCCCTTTTTTGGGCTGAATTACTGGACCTGACACATACGTAAGTGTTCACTAATCATTACATGCATGTCAGTTTGGGGTCCATAGCTAAATTTCTTGTTGAGGACAAGGCCTATGCCTTTTGGGCACATAGAAAGCTCTCAATATATGCATTTTGGTTAATTAACTGAAAAATAAGTTTTTCAATCCAAATGATTAATTTGGCTGTTGACACTGCAGAGTCACCATATAACTCAATAATCTTTCCAATATTTCTTTCGGTGATAGTGCCACAGAATTATGCCTGAAAAAATTCATCGTGTTCTGCTTGACTAAGATTAATAAACAATATGCAAAGTCACATTGTAAAACTGATTTAGGACCTTACATTGATTTTTAATTTAGCGTTAAAAGAAAATTCTGCTGATTACAGGGCTTGTCTGGTGGCTGTCACCACCACCGCAGAGTCCTCAGTCAGGAAGACCAGTTGTTTCCAAGCCACAGCGTTATGTTTAGACTGAGCAAAGGGCTCCTTGTGACCTGGGAAACTGGCTCGTTGTGTTGGGTGGAGTAAATGACTTTTTGTGTCAGACATTCTCTGGGCTTGAGGTTAGAGCTAGTACTTGTTAGTTTCTGAGTCCTCTCTTTGCAAAGCAAGCTCCTAGGAGTGTACAGTTGAATGTCCTGAGGATTTGGGCCAGAAATTAGAAGTTTAAGGTCACGAGAGAACCCTCTTCTAGACCGTCTTGTTGTAGGAGGTCGAGGCGCTTTCTCTGGATGCATTAGCATAACCAGGGCGGAGCAGCCGCCTGGAAAGTCCAGGGCCCAGTTCTCCCTTTCTCGGTTCCTCACATGTCAGTTCCAGACCGAGACTTCACCATGATCTCACACCATGACCTCACGCAGCAGCCCTAGTTTCCTGTCCTGCAGAGGGAATTGCTGACTTCCCAGGAAGGCCTCAGAGCCTAGGTTGTGGTTTCTGCACAGTTTCATGGTCTCTCTGAGATAGGATTGCCGGATAAGAGACAGGATGCTTAGTTAAATTTGAATTTCAGATAAACAACAAATAATATTTTAGTGAGTGGGTCTCATGCAATATTTTGGTTCACTTCAATTTATCAGCTGTTAACATCCTGCCATATTTACCTCATCTCTCTCGGAGACACTTTTTCTTGAATTATTTGAATGTAAGTTGCAGACGTTACAACACTTTGCCCATGAATCCTTCAGCATGCGTCTCCTAAGAATTAAAGCATTTTTGACTTAGCCCATGAAATATTTGGGACATACGTGGGCATCCCGTGTTTTTATTAGCGGAATCTGGCAGCTCTCCCCTGGGAGTGCCGTGGGATGGCAGCTGCTGGAGTGGCCACCCACAAACCTGGACTTGGGAGGATTTGACTTGACTTACTGGCTCTGTGAGCTTGGGAAAGCCAGTGCCACCATTTCCTTATCTGCAAAATGGGAATTCTTACCTTGCAGAGCCAGTGTAACGCTCAGAGGTCGTGTTCATACAGCACTAGCACGGCACCTGACTCCTGGAGACTCACAGTAGACAGCAGCTGGCCCTGGTGGTAATGGTATTGTCCTTTGAGCTGAACGTCAGGGGAAGGAGATAAACATAAAGAAGCAACTGTTTTAGAAATGTTGGCAGCTGTTTTTATGAACTTTCTCCTGTTCTCCCATTCCCCTTCTCCTTCCCTACTTAGTGTGTACACACACACACACGCACACACACATGCAACAAGCAGTCTACTCTGGGATTTATGGTGGGTTCCTTGACAAACATCCAGCCATGTCGGGTGCAGGGAAAGAAACACGTTAAAGGTGGAGGAGAAGCCAGCATTCTTGAGAGCAAGGTTGAATGGAATAAAAGGTGGTGTAATAAAAGGAGACTGTGTGGGTGTTGACTCAGCTAAGAGTGGCCGGGGGAGGAGGGGGACGGGGCGGGGGCGGGCAGTGAGGAGAAGCCCGGGTCCTAACAGAATCTGCTATCCGTGTGACTCTGGCAAGCTGTCAAGGATTGGTTTTATTGTTAGGTTTTTCATTTGCTTTGTTTAGTTAAGGACTCAAGTCTACTAAATGTTTATTTCTATCCTGCAACTTCCTTAGTGAACTTGAAACTTGGAGGAACAAGTTCAAGTCTGACTGTTGTAAGAACTGCGAGTTTTACCCTCTCTTCTGGGAAGGGTTTTGCCCCCCTTCTTGGTGGAAACTCTTCCACTTGCCTTTGGACTTTTGGTTGCCTAAGAGCTGGATACAAACCAGGCAAGATAACCTTGGGCAGTTAACCATCTGTTCGTTCACACTCACTGACTGTTTCGGGGATCATAATTCCGAGGTGATTTTCTGTAATAAATAAGTGAGATTGCAAGTCCTTTCTCATTCTGAAGTTCTGCGCCTATGGTGATGCTTGTCAGGAATAGGTAGCGTAGAACACAGAATGCGAAATCAACCTCCTGACAACAATAGGAAGAGAGAGAGGGGGCAGCCCAGGGAGGGGGATGGGACTCTTGGAGCTTTGTGTGAGAGCTGACCACAGCTGATGAGACATGAGCCTCGCCTTTGTTTTGCAAGAACAGAGGAAAAACCTAGCTGGTTCTCTATGTATCCACTCCTCCTTTCTCTTAGGGTGGAATTGCATTTCATAGAATCTGGGTTTCTTTCTTAGATTTTCAGTTTTTAAAAAAACTTATAAGGGAGCAATTATTTTTTTCTGCTTACAGAAGTAATTTATTTCTGTGTAAAAAATCCAAACAATGCAGAAAAACAGAACAGAGAGAACGGAAGACCCCTCATAATCCTGTTCCACAGAGATAAGCGCCGTTAGACGTTTGGTGTGGATGGTTAGAGATTTGGTGGGTAACTAAAAGATTGCAATTTTTAAATTATCTATACTTCACCCCCCCATAATATTTTCATTTTGCATTTTATCTGCTAGTTTTGTCCATACATGTCCATATTTTACATTGTCTGCTTTTTCCATTTAACATAGATCTTGAGCCTGTTTCTTATTTCTCTGTAGTTTTTATAATTTTCATGGTTGCTTTCTACTCTGACCTGTGAATTATCATAATTTACTGTCATTCTTTTCCTGTTCAACATTTTGGTTATTTCCAATTTTATGCTAATTCCTTGTTGTTTCAACCTAAACTGAATTAGATTTAGAGCTGGAAGAGAGGATCATGACTAAAGACGTTCTGTTGTTGTTTCTCTCTTTTATTGTTTCTCATTTGCTGGGTTCGAGCAGAATCACGGTAGTGACATGAGTCCTTGTTTTCTTCACACCAAGCCCTGGACCCCTCTCAGCCCCAGCCTGCACATGGGAACAATCAAGACCCCGGTCACCATTTATTGGGCATTTTGAGCGTGGCCTGAGATAAGCACTCTGCTCAAACCTCGTTAATCCGAACAGTAATCCTCGCCAAGCCCTCCTTCCCCGCTATGCCAGCATAACCTTCTAAACCGCCGCTTGCCTGTCAGTTCAACATAGGCAGCGTAGCGCAAGAGTTAGGAGTCTCCTGCCTTAGGTAGGGAGGGACCGTTTGGAAGGACTGTTGCAAAGGGGAAAGGACTGGTGCAGGAGAAGGAGGGGACTTGCACACGGGAGAGCCTCTGGCAGTGTGACCTGCACAGCCGCAAGGGTCAGAATTTTTCCTTTAGCGGGAGGAGTAAACAAGGCTGCCAAGGAGAGAAACTTAACCAAAGTTTGGCTGACAAGCATTTTTTTCCCCAGCTTTATTGAGGTATGATTGAGAATAAAAATTGTATATATTTAAGGTGTACAACATGATGTTTTGGTACATGCTTACGTTGAGAAATGATGACCGCAATCAAGCTAATTAACATATTCATCACCTCACATAGTTACTTCTGTGTGTGTGTGTGTGTGTGTGTGGTGAGAACACAGGATCTATTCTCTTAGCAGCTTTCAAGTATACAATACAGTACTATTAACTATAGTCACCATGCTGCACATTAACAAGCATTTTGTTCCCATTGATGGGTGGGAACAAGTGGTTCAGCTAATCAATTATGAGGCAAAAAATGGAAATCTGAAGGGTCTGTGTCTGGCTTTGTCTTAGGTAAACAAGGGGGGCATCTGTGAATCTTACCCAAGTCACATGGGGAAGGGTGTTTCTTTGCAGTAGGCCATTTCCTGGAACATAGATGTGGGGACTCTTGAACTGTTGCCGTTTTCCAGGAGCACAGGGATCCGATAAGATTCAGCATTGCCAGGAGCGCAGGTTTGGAGTGAGTCCTGGGGTGGGAGGCTGGCTCCACTCACTGCTAGCAAACCTTAGGCGTTCTGCTAACCTCTCCTGAAGTGTAAAATGGGGAAGGTGATTTTCACCTTGTAGACTATTAAGGGGATTAGATGAGATAAAGTGGCAACCTATAGTGCCTGGCTCTTGATAATATTCTGCAGCCCAAAAACCTTCCATGGCTCCCCGTTGTATATCGTCATAGACTCCTATGATCTCAGCCTACCTCTCTAAAAGAATCTCCCTACTCCATATAAAACCCACACCCAGTCACACCTAATACTACCCCACCTCTGTATGCTTGACTGTCTCATTCTCCACATCTGCTATCTTTCTGATTAAGCAGAGGACTCTAGGAGAGATGGACAGAGGGCAGGGAGGAAGGGCTCACTCTGTCCAGCCAGACAGGATAGTTGAATCAACTCTGGCTGTCCATAATGCATCCACCACCCTGACCTCCCCATGCTTGCAAAATTTTTATTTATTATCCCCAGCTCACTTTAAAGACCATGTTTTTCCATCTCCGTTCGTAGAATCCATTGTCTGAACGCTGTAGAGACCATCGTCTGGTGTACTCTTTGGCCATTTGTCACATACTACTTTATAGTATTGATTATATTGCATGGGTGTAACAATATTCCCCTAAATAGAGGATAAGCTCCTGGAACACAAAAACCATATCTATGTTGCTGGTTATCTCCTAGCACATACTACATAGTGTTTTGATGATTTGCAAGAATACTTCTATACTTAGCAAGAAAACCATGGGTATAACACTGCTTTAAATAGTTGTTAGGAAAAGAGGTCATGGAAGGACATAGATTTTTCTTTCCACCCACAAAAGGAACTGGCTGCACTTAGCTCTGTAGGGTGCCGGATTTCCGATAAGATAGACAAATTGAGAGGTGCTAGATCTGTGATTGGCACCTGTGATTCTAATGAAGCTATTGCTTTCTCCATATCTCAATGTGACTAAAATGGCCAGTAAACAACCACTTCCTCTGGGTACACATTAAAGGCCCTACTTGGATTTGGAGCTGTCGAGCTCCTGTTACAAGGCCTGGCACTGTGGCTTTGCGTTGGCCGTCCGTGCCTTTCATCTGCTCGTCTCTGATTGCCTCATATCCAGTTCTTTTCCCCAACATCTGATAAGCAGAGTCCATGGAAGCTATTGTGTAAGTGTTCTAGTACTGTATTTTGTTGATTAAACAAATATTTCTCCAAGAACTGCATTGTCCTAGACACTGTGGAGAAGATTAACGAAAAAAACCCTACTTTGTTTTTTGTAGGTCAGCACCTCTGTTTTGAGAACCTAATATATTACCATATTGAGTAGCTGCACTTTCATTTTCGTTTTACGTTGCTCATATCACCTGCTTCATGTTGATTCCTGTTAACTTCAGTTTTTAGAAGATGTTTTCTGTCCTGACCACTTTTTTTCCTAAGAAATTCCTATGCAATGTTTTAGGGGTTCAAAAGAATGGATGATCCATCCAGTTGAAGGGGGCTACTCAAGGAATTCATGGAGGAGGGAAAATTATTGCCCTGCCCTTTTCTGGAAATTTATGGACAAGAAAAATTTCTTATTTTAATGAAATCAGACTTTAAAAAAAAAAAAAGATTAGCACCTGAGCTAATATCTGTTGCTAATCTTCTTTTTTTCCCCCCTTTTTCTTCTCCCCAAAGCCGCCTGGTACAGTTGTGAGTGCCACTGGTTGCCATGTGGGACGCCGCCTCAGCATGGCCTGATGAGTGGTGCCATGTCTGCACCCAGGATCTGAACTGGTGAAACCCCGGGCCACCAAGCAGAAGGCACGAACTCAGTCGGCCATGGTGCCGGCCCCCAGACAACTTTTAAAATATCTATGAGCCTTCAAAATCCTCTAAAAGACAAAAAATTTGTTATTTACGTTAGACTTCTCATAGTTAACATATTAGTTTTAGGAAGGTTAAATTTATGTTCCTGAGCTGTTTCTAGCTGCTATATGCATACTTTATAGCAGAGAAACTGTACTATATAACTTATATAACTAAAATGTGTAGTATATTTATACCCATTTTATTAAAATGTTGTATGCAGAGGTAGGGTGGGAGAGTGGAGAAAAGCTGTACTGGGTTCTGGACCCAGCTCTGACATTAAGGAGCTCTCTGACCCTCAGCACAGTCCCTCACCCTTCCAGGGCCTCAGGGTTGCATCTCCTTACCCTGAGGGCCTTTCCAGTTCTGGTGCTCTCTCACTCTCTGGGCCTGACTCTCTCCCTCGCTTGAAAGCTAAGACTCCTGTTTAGAAGATAAGATAAAAGACCACGAAGCTCTTAAAAAATTGCTTACAAAGACTGATTAGATTAAAATCTCCTGACTGGGGCAGGCAGAGTATCAATGTGTGTAGGGGCGGGTGGGGAGGGCTTCACCACGGAGAGAGTCTGAGCTGGATCCAGAAGGTTAGAGGAACAGGGTTTCATGGTTTGTCTCAAGATTTTTCTATCTCATCAATCTGATCTCAACTCAGTAAGTTAGTGCTAATAGTAAAGGCCAAGGATATTTCAATCATGTGTCATTCGGATAGAAATCTGATGATTACATGTTCTGAACTGATGCCAAACCACAAGTCATCCCCAGTTCTATGACACGGCCAACTCTTGCTGTGAATTTGCATCTAGCTCTCCAGATGACAAGCTTTGCTTTGACAAGCTTAGTTGTTCTGCATTCATTTATTCCAGAGCCACTTTGATTTTCCCTACAAAGATTTTTGGAATATTTTCTTTTTAATGGTATAACAATATCGTTAAGTTCTTTTGCAACCTTGCTTCTATTAAATTGGAGGCTGGACTGCTAAAATTTGACATCCTGTTGTGTGCTTTGTCACAGTGCATTTTAGCATGTGGTTTCTACCATGTTTTGAAGCCAGTGCATTTGTTTATCATTACTCAAAACCTTACTGCGGAGAAGTGCCAGGTGACGTCAGGGGATGCTGCTCTTGCAATCTACTTCTTATTGTTTCACTAGTGGCCCTACATTATCTCTGTCAGTAGGTCCCACTTTTCCCTTTCGATTTTCTTTTTAAAAATTTTCTCAATGTTAATTTTTATTTGTTATAAAAAATTCAGAAAGTACAAAATTTCATCAAGGAGAAGATAACAGTGATCCAAATTTCCAATACGCAGAGTTAATCACTGTGCACGTCTCAGTCTATGCTTTTACCTTTCTTGTGTACTTCAATAATTTTTGCTGTGAAAATGCAGTTTTCTTCCATTGACAAATTATGAACCATTAGGGCTGCTAGATATGAGGTTTCTGTCTATTAACCTTGGGTGCTGGATTAATCAGGCTTCTGTTGCAATGCCGGATGACAAACAACCCCAAATCTCAGTGGCTTGTGACAGTAACGTTTGTTTTACTCTCAGGTGCGCAGGTTGGCTGCAGTTTGTGCTTGGCTGGCTCAGCTGAACGAGACTGGACTCAAGGCTTCATGTCTGGTCCACACATCACCATTTTCGGGCCTTGGCTGGAGTGTCAACAGCTACCTGAGGCATGCTCTTCTCTTGGAAGAGGATGGCAGGTGGAAACTTGCCATGCCTTTTAAGGCCTTAGCCCAAATTGGGGCATTGCCATTCCATCCACATTCTTTGATCAGATCATTTGGCCAAGCCTGAAGTCAGTAGGGTGGAAGATACCCTTCCCATACGGGGGCCCTGGCTTATTTATTTGCTAGGGCTTCCATAACAAACACCACAGACTGGATGACTTGAACAACACAAATCTATTGTTGCATAGTTCTAGATGCTAGAAGTCTGAGATCAAGGTGTCAGCAAGGTTGCGTTCTTCTGAGAGCTCTCCCCTTGGGTTTAGATGGCTGTCTTCTTCCTGTGTCTTCACGTGATCTTCCCTTTGTGTGTATTTGTGTCCTAATCACCTCTTCTTACCAGGACGTCAGTCATATTGGATCACAGCCCACCATAATGACCTCATTTAACCTTAAATTTGTCTTTAAAAACCCTATCCCCAAATACAGTCACATTCTGAGGTCCTGGGGGTTGAGACTTCAGTATATGAATTTGGGGGCCACACAGTTCCCATAACACATGGTACGGGTGAGAAACGAGGGAAGGATGGTAGACAAAGAATATGCTAAGCGCTTAACCTCAGTGAGGCTCAGCTTCCTCCTCTTTAAAATATGCATTGACATGTCTGTGTGATGGGTTTGTCGGGGATTGAATGAAAAAGCATGTAAAGCCCCTGGGGGTGGAGGTGGTAAGGATGGGTGTGGCTCTACCTCAAGTGGAAGGACCAAAGCTTGTCTTCTGGGGCCTATCTCCCTGTTCTCTCATGTGGACCACCTGGGAGTGCATGGTGTGTCTCAGAATGGCCTAACTTCCGCAGCAGCTGTACAATCAGTCGCATCTTCGTAACAAAGCCAATAGGGCCTCTTGGGTTCTCAGTCTGTGGTCTTGGTTTGGTAACACCATGTTTCTACCCATGAGCTGTGGTTCCAGCATCCTTCTTCTACCACAAATATTTACTGAAGACCTTTTATAGAGCTGTGGGCTTCATATTGGCATAAGGCATGGTCCTGCTCTCAAGGGACTGCAGGTGAATGCCTGTGGAAAAAATAAGGGAGCTAGAAGGTCAGAGTAGGGAGTGTCCCTCTGCCTCTGTATTCAAAGCCAACTGCCTAACACTTTGTAAATCTCCTTTTGGTTTTCTCCCCTAGAATGTTGTGTTAAGGAATGGTTCTGAGACCTTTAACTCCTGGAAGAATCCCCCTCTGCCTGTGTACTCCCAGTTCTACTTCTTCAATGTCACCAATCCAGAGGAGATCCTAAGAGGGGAGACCCCTCGGTTAGAAGAAGTGGGACCGTACACGTACAGGTGAGTCCTGACCACCTCCCTGCCATACCTGCCAGAAATCTGGAGTGATCCCACTGCGGCCTGAGTCCTCGTCTGTTCCCACGATCCTCCTCTGCGGGCGGCGCGGGGAGCACAGGTTTAGGTTACACCTGTCTGAAATCCGCTGATGTTTGGCACATGTGTGTGATACTGCAACAGAGGATGGCTTGTGTGGACTGGGGCTGAGTCTCAGCCTGTTGTGTTTAGAAATGCAGCTGCTTCCTCCAGAGTTGGCAGAATGTGGTTGTTGAGCCATAAAGAACTCTTCCCACCCGCTGCCCTTTTAAGGTCTCCCCTTGATTTTTTTTTTGGTGACTTTTAGGGCCTTCCCTTATTTCCCTCCCCGGCATATGTAGTTTTAGACCAGTGCCTAGAATTCGTTGTTGGTCTGCAGACAGCCTTTCTCTCTCTTATTCACTCCTTTCCCCACCCCTCCTGGCTATCAGAGATAACTCAGTGGCAGGGTGGGTTAGTGTCTCTGGCAGTGGCCACTAGTCCCAAACGCTGGGAAGTCAGGAGCATTGCCTTACTCGTTTTTTAAAAGACTAGTAGAGGGAGGCGCTTGGAGATCTTACCATCAGAGCGTTTTTTCTATTGCAGTATTCCTCCAACCCCTATGATGGGAGTCCCTTCTGCCCCCACCCCGCAATAGTCTTTCCTTAGGAAAGTTTCTTAGGAAGTACCTTAGGAAGTTTCTCCTTCCCAAGTTTAAAAAAATAGAGGAAGCGGAGAGGAAGATCTTTCTTCCTCAGAACTGCTAAGTGGTGAAAATGCCTCACAATTCTGCAGTAATCGATTGCTCAATAAATGGTTGCTGACTGATTCATTTCTTATGAGTCAGGACTGTTCTCGGTGCTGGAATTCAGAGATAAAAATCCTGGTCCCTGCCTCAGGTGCTCATGGGCTGGCTCTGGAGTCGAATTGCCTGTTTTGAATCCCACCTCCGCCACTTACTAGTTCTCTGTGCCTTGGTTCCCTTACCTATAAAGTGGGGACAAAAGGAGGACTCCAGCAGAGGATTGTGATAAGGATTAAACAGTTAATGAGTCAGGATTTATGAAGCGCTTGGACTAGTGCCTCACACATAATTAGCGCTACTTAAGTGTTTGCTGTTAGTTTTAGTGGATTGTCTTAGTCTGTGCAAATTGATATCCAGAATTGCAAAGATGAGCTCTGTTGTTATATAAAGGAATTTTTAAAAAACACTTGGGTCTTCATTTTAAAAAGCATTTATATATATATATATTTTTTTTTTTTTTTAAAGATTGGCACCTGAGCTAACATCTGTTGCCAAACTTTTTTTCTTTCCTCTTCTTCTCCCCAAAGCCCCCCAGTACGTAGTTGTATATTTTAGTTGTGGGTCCTTCTAGTTGTGCTATATGGGATGCCACCTCAGCATGGCCTGATGAGCGGTGCCATGTCCGTGCCCGGGATCACCAGCGAAACCCTGGGCCGCCGAAGCAGAACGTGCAAACTTAACCACTCGGCCACGGGGCCGGCCCCTTTATACGTGTTTTATGCTTGAAGAAACTCTGTGCTGGGTCCAGCAGGTCCGCCTTTGAGGCTGTCCTGCTCAGGGACAATTAGACGTTGAACCAGAATTAGGATCTGAGTGTCTCGTTTGGTTTGTTTGTTTTGCAATTGTAACCATTTTTTTATTGTGATTTTAAAAACCCCACATAATGTAAAATGTACCATCTTAACCGTTTTTAAGCATACACTTCAGTAGTAAGTATGTTCATATTGTTGCGAAACACATCTCCAAAACTTTTTCAGCTTGCAGATCTGAAACTGTATACCCATTAAATAACTTCCGTTTCCCCTGCCCTCAGCCCCTAGTAACCACCATTCTACTTTGTCTCTAGGAATTTGACTGCTGTAGATAGCGCATGTCAGTGGAATCATACAGTATTTGTCTTTTTGCTGTGTTTGTTTTTCAACTAAATTCCTTTGGGTGAGAGACTCGCCTCCATGCAGGAATGAACTCAGCTGAGAACTAAGGAAAAACCCTAACCGACAGTTTTCCCTCTGGGTCTCCTGGGCCTGTTCCTGTGGTCCTAGGTTCTACTCATAACCCAAAGAAACCCAATATTCCATTAAAACATCTTCTGGGCCATTGTGTCTGCTGGCTTAAAGTGCTGTCGTAGACGTGGTGATGGGGATAGACAAGTCCTAGCAGTAAAACAGCGTCTGACTGTTACTCCCTGCACCTTCCTGTTTAGAGGGGCCCTAACTTACCTGTGAGGAACGCCCAGGAACATCTTACCAGGGGTTCTTAACCTAGGAATTCAAGGTGGTTCGTGACTTGGGTGCAGAAAAATTACATTTATTTCACTAACCATTCACTAAAATTTACCATTTCCTTTGAGCGTAAATGTAGGCAACAAACCACGGCAGGGTTAGCAGACCCGTGGCCTCACCACTCGTGGAAGCACAGGTGTCATTGTGTCTCATGAAAGCTGTTGCTGGAAATATCGTTCGTATTCATAAATCCTTCAAAATTACATAATTGTTAGGCCCGCTGCCATATCTTATTTAAAGTGTCAATCAGAAGCACACCTATTGCCATATCACAGATTTTTTTAAATGATGCCTGTGTTCCAATCATTGGTTTCCTTTGTAATCCTGGGTGTTTTATTTTCTGTGTTTAAAAACGTTTATCTGAGAGAGGGTCCACGGGCTTTCCCAGACTGCCACTGGCTCCGTGGCACAGAGAAGGCTAGGAACCCTGAGAGCGGATGCAAGAGGTTGGAAGGCAAGTTGATCTCTCATTGACTGTTTCATTTTTGCCTCCGTAGTTTTCCTGCCTCTATTTCTCTCTCTGCCCTGGTCTCTCTTCCCCCGACTCCAGGGTGATTTTCCAAAGGGCGTCTGACATTTCCTTCTCTTCCCTTCTTAGAGTCCCAGCAACTCTCCCTGTGTGATGTTCAAGACCTGAGCCATCTGCCTTCTGCTGTATGTCTAGCATCTTTATTTTATTTTTATTTTTATTTAATTTTTTGACACTCTCAACCTAGAATTTTGTACTCTAACTAGAGCTATCCAATAGAAATTTAATATGAGCCACATATGTAATTTAAAATTTTTAACAGTCACATAAAAAAGTAAAAAGAAACAGGAGAAATTAATTTTAATATTTTATGTACCCAATACTATCCAAAATAGTATCATTTCAACATGTAATCACTATTCAGAATTGAGACACTTTATACTCTTTGTTCATACTAAGCCTTTGAAATCCCGTGTTTTACATTTATAGCACATCCAATTTAGACTAGCCACAGTTCCAGTGTGTAATAGCCACATGTGGCTACTGTATTAGACAGCACAGTTCCAACTGTACTCCAATTATTTCTAAGTCCCCAAAATAAAGTCCCCATGACATTGTCCTGCCAGTGTGTGTGCTGCTCCCTCCGTCACAAATGAACTCCTCACCATCTCCTCTCTCAGCTCTCGTGCTGCCTCCCCCGCGATGTTCCCTGACTCTGGGTGTGCTCTCCCTGGTGTGTGCGGCTGTTACAACCGTGACTTCATGCATTTGAACAACTGGTTTACATATCTATCTTTCTTCCCAATGTACTGGAAGCTCCATAAGGGGCAGGAACCAAGTCCTTCCGTCTCTCAATGTCCAGTGTCCAGAGAACGTCAGTGGCATAGTGTTAAACATCCTTAGCCACAGTTTAAATCCACAGGACACAGATAGCTCAGCTGGAACCACAGGACTTAATCAGGGAGACCCCAGCCAAGGCTGGGTTCAGGAAAGGGAGGCTGGAGTCCTAAAAATGAACGAGCCTGTGTAGGAATGGACAGGCGCACGTGCGGTGCAAACTGCTGAGTGTTCCTAGTGGGTTGGGTTGTAAGCTGGGATTTGTAGAAAAACGTGGCTTTTTAGGAAGTCTTACAGCCCATCTACTGGGCCTTTTGCATTTAGTGGATCTGATTTATGTCACTTGTGACTTAATTACGCTATTGTTTAGCAATATGAGAAAGAGAACATTCCAGTAGCTCCTGCTCAACTGTTTCCGAGTCCCATGGGTTCCCTCCCAACCAAGTCAGCTGACTGTGTGCAAAGGGACCTGCGGCAAAGGAAGGGGAGGGCGTGGTGGCCTCACTGGTTGGCGCGGGTGGGTCTGATGCCAGGCGTCTCTGAGCCCGGGAAGAGGCCTCTCTGGGCAGTGGAGGGCCTGATTAATTGACCCACAGTTTACAGTGGTGCGTTTCCCAAAACTTTCACATATTGATGAGGTCAGAATATTAATGTTTTCGGAAAAAGGTGACGGCAATTTCACATGTAGATAAGAACCAGTCAGCCTGGTCTAAGGAGTGTCGTGTGTCACTTACATTTTTATGAAGCTGTGGACTCAGCAGCCATGGAACATGTCTGTTGACACAAAGCTAATTTGCCTCGTGACCCTTTTGGTTAGCGACGTATTTGCCTAAAGTGTGTATCCAATTTATGATATTCCATGGCTTCCACAGCCTTTTTGAGATTTATTTTTCATTTTTTCTGTTTTTTTTAATTTCTATTTTGCCAACTATTTAACATTTCAAGAGTTCCCAAAAAATCAATTTGTCTAAGGCTCTTTAAACTAACTTTCATATTTCGAAGACGTATTTGCTAAATTTACAATATCCCATTATATGTCTCATGTTTCAGTGTCTTAGTTTTGCTGTTTGGATGTTCAGTTCTTTTTTAGGCTTGTATTACTGCTTTGATAGTAAGGAAAAAGACGTGTGGGATAAATATCTCAAGTATTTTTCTAATTATTCACTGAGCATTAAGTAATGCTAGATTATGGAATAATCAACATAATATCATATATAGCATTAGCTTTAAAAGTATAAACTAGATTTTATGTTATAAAAATAATATATATAAGCAGTAAAGATAAACTTGAAAATGCAGTAAAATAAGAAGAACTACTACTATCCACAGTTTCACTGTCTCAGAAATAACCAGTGTCAGGGCCGGCCCCATGGCTGAGTGGTTAAGTTCGCACCCGCCACTTCTGCGGCCCAGGGTTTCGCCGGTTCAGGTCCCGGGCGCGGACATGGCGCCGCTAGTCAGGCCTTACTGGGGTGGCGTCCCACACAGCACAGCCAGAGGGACTCACAACTAGAATATACAACTATGTACTGGGGGCACTTTGGGGAAAAGAAAAAAAAGATTGGCAACAGGTGTTAGCTCAGGTGCCAATCTTTAGGAAAAAAAAATAAGATAACCAGTGCTAATATTTTAGTGGATATCTTCCCAGCCATTTCTCCGTGGGTGAGTTTTACTTTTACATGGTTATCAAACTAGATATACATATGATGTCCATGTACATGTACATAACATGCATATTCTGTTCACTTAATATGACATTATAGGTGTTTTCCCACGTTATGTTTCGGTCTTTATACAAATATATTTTAATGATAATATTCAAGAGATAGAATATGTTACTGCACTTTGCTTAACCGTTCCCTTCTTCTTGGACACGTAATCCAATTTGTTTACCACGTGGATTGAACGTTCTCCCCATGTTTGCCAATCGATTGTGTTTCCACCATCTTAGTTCTTGTCCTTTGCCGATCTGGGTTCTGGTGAGTTCATGCCACTCTGTAAACTTTTTATATAATAGTAATGTTAATCCTCTGTCACATTTATGGCAACTGTTTTTCTAGTGTTTGTCTTTTTAATTTTTAAAATTTATATGGAGTCAAATCTGTTCTTTCATGAACTTCTCTATCATTTCTGAGCTTAAAAAGTCCTACTCCCTTCAAAGCTTTGATATTCAAGTTTATTTTCTTGTAGTTCTTTTGCAGTTTGGTAAAGGTAGGAACTTTGTTTAAACTTTCAAATTTATCTTGTTAGCCCTTTGGTTCTTTACTCATCTCTGAGCCAAGCTGTATAAATTTTTTTCCTAATATCAAAAAATGATAGAAAATTTAGAAATGCCTTGATTGTTGTTTCAATTATTATAAGAGAATGTTTCTCTCTTTTTCTTAACCTGACTCATCTTTCTCTGATATCACCTTTTTTCTCAAAATGGAAACAGAAGTGTCTTTAAATTCATTTTAAAAAGTGCTTGGGGCTGGCCCGGTGGTGTAGTGGTTAAGTTCGTGTGCTCTGCTTCGGCAGCCTGGGGTTTGCAGGTTTGGATCCCAGGCATAGACTGACACACCACTCATCAAGCCATGCTGTGGCGGCATCCCACATACAAAATAGAGGAAGACTGGCACAGGTGTTAGCTCAGTGACAGTCTTCCTCAAGCAAAAAGAGGAAGATTGGCAACAGATGCTAGCTTAGGGCCAATCTTCCTCACCAAAAAAATAAAAATAAAAATTCTTGAACTACTCAAAAGTAAGAAAAATAGAAAAAGATCTCCCCACCCCACCTTCCTATCTTGTGCAAAAGGTGGTGACCAGGTACTTGTGAGTTTTAAATGCATGTGGTGGTCCTGGGTGACTTGCCTGCATGAGCCAGTTGAGTCAGAGCAACGCTTTGAGGACAGGGGACCATTTCCATCTTCAGGAGTGAAGTTGTTGCTTGTGGACCCCTGACAAACATGGGCCACGTCATCTCCACACACACTGCTTTTCCTCAGCATCCTGCTTTAGGCTCCTGGCTCTCAGTCTTTCCCTTGGCTGAGAGGCAGTGCTGATAGAAAGTTAAGGGCAGGTGTTGCTCAGTGCCCTGCCTTCGGCTGCTTCCCTCGCTCTGCCCTTTCTTCCTGGTCGTCTCACCCGCTCCGTGACTTCACTTCTCCGTTGACGTGTCTGTTCAGCCAGGCCTCGCCCTGAACCGCTCTTTGTAAACCTCCTCTGCACTGTGTCATCCTCCTCCCCCACCGGTTTTCTCATCCCTCCGCTTCAGAAACCCATGCTGTGCTTTCACACTGTGCTGTCTGCCCTCATTCTCCCTCTGCCTCTGTCTGGAAGCCCCTCCACCCTCCCACTCCACCCTCCCACTGCAGAGAAGCTTACTCCTTCCAGAAGAACCCAAGAGTGCTCCTGCACGATGCCGCCCTCAGGACTCCCCTTCCAGGCACCATCCCTCCATTCTCTGGGTGTCGGGCTAGCACCTGGAGGTCAGCATGTGAGCACTTTCCTTGTGTGAGGTGGCCATTTAATTGTCAGTCTCTCAAGCTGCACCACAGATTCTCTGAGGACAGGACCAGGTCTTATCTGTCCATCTGGAGAACTTGACACAAGTCCCCTCGTACATGGTATTAGGAACCAGTGCTTCCTAAGCACTGAGTGTGTGCCAGGTAGTGTTCTGACTGGATTACAAGCTCATGTGGATTTAATTCTCACAACAGCCTATGAAGGAGGTATGTTATTATCTCCATTCTACAGATGAGGAAGCTGAGGCCTGGAAGCAACAAGTAACTTCTCCTTAGTCCTGGAGCTAGTAAGTGATGAAGGCAGAATTGCATGCAAAGCCTGGCGGTCAGATCTCAACTCACACTCCACCCACAGGGCTCGGTCACTTCTTCAGTAATTCTCAGCAAAGAGCACTGGATGAACGCAGAGCCGCAATGACCGGACGATAAAGATACCTTGATGGTACTGTTGGGATCTAACTTATCCAGCATCTCCTAGGAATTAGGTATTTCACAGAGGTTAATTTTCCAACTAATTAAAATTCATCCTTTTGGCTTCCTTCTCTCAGGCCATGTTTGCCTTCTGTGATGGGAAGATTTTAATGAAAGATTCAGGAGTTTTAAAAATTATTTTGGTTAAAAAGTGAGAGTTTAAAAAAAAATGATTTTAAATGAAATCTCTCTAAAATCCATCCTGTATTTTCCTGCCTGATTAAATAGTTCATGGAGCATAACTCAGCCTTTTCCTAGTGACTGGGACCATCATTGTGGTTAACAAATAGTCAGCTGGAGTCTGAGCCTGTGATGTTTCAGGGCCTTCAACATCAGTAGGCTTTATCAGCACCTACTGAGTACCAGGGACCATACCGGACACTGAGAAGTACGGTTCCTTAAGTAATTGGCTAGGCCTAAGATTGGTTTTATTTATTTAAATTTCTAGAAGCTTCTTTGGTCTTCTCAGATACTGTAAAGTGGTAACTGATCACTTTCTGCTCTGTCTGCTGTTCACCAGGAGACCGCCCTGCTTCTGGGTGAGTGTTGTTGATCAGCTGTGGGGGAGACATGGGTAGCCAGACTCGTTGGTATTGTTACTGAAACCCCTCTCTGTGCACAGTGGCCGCCCAGGGGGTTGTCAGAGTGACAGGAGTGCTAGGAAGGGGAAACATTTTGGATTTCCTCTGACTATCATATGTTGTTTTTAGAGGGAGGCCCCTCACCATCTCTCCTCTCGGTTTTCTTGTCGTGTGCAGGGTGGGAGGCCACTTCTGACAGCCCCGTGGCACTGTCTTAACCTTCAGTCAGACCGCTTGACAAAGGCCACATGTCACTCATGCCTGAGGGTGGCGGTGGCTGAGGGAAGTCATGTGGTCGGCGCGAGTGACCTAACATGGTCCCTGGTCTCTGCCAAGGGAGCAAGATGTGTTTGTGGTTTGCGAGCTTGGCTTTGACCTTTTGAAGTTTATTGAGAAACCAAGTCACAGGGCTTACAGCGATTGGAGCCCCCATGCCCAACTTCCCTTTCCAACATCAGGTTCTTACAGGGTAAGCAATAAAGAAAACATTGTAAAAGTCATCTCCAGAGTCAGTAAACATAAACAAACATAAAACGCAGCAGGCTCTAGGCTTGGAATTATTCAGGTCTCTAGGTTCATGACCCGGGTCTCAGTGAAAAAACAAAAAGAGGCCTTAGCAAGGTCATCGATTTTCGTCATTAGTCCGACAACTCGGCAGAGTTGATGCCTGGGATTCTGGACCTATGCTGAGTCCCAGCTCTTGGCTCCCTGGCTCCCTGGCTTTGAGTGCAAACTGGTGTTTACCCTGGGGCCACTTTTTCTAACTCTAGTTCCTTAGCCATTAGCAAGGCCAATGTGGGCTCCCAGACCCCGCATTATAAACGGCTACACCTAGAGGAGTCTGTCCTGGTCAGGTCACCTTCACTGCTGGGAGGGAGCGAGGAGGAATGTGGCTCTGCAGCCACCAGCCTTGGCTGTGGCAGGAATTTGCCCCTGAAATTTCCTCTTCTCCAGCTTCTAACAAATCACTTTGCATCAAATTGTGTGTAGAGTCAAGGAAAACCCTGGACGTGAAGTCAGGTGACCAGGATTCTAAACCTGGTTCTGACACCTCCTGGCTAGTTTTGGGCTAGTTTCTGTCTCTGAATCTCTGTTTTCTCATCTGTAAAAAGACTGGGTTATGATTTCTATATGAGGAGTTTGGGGTTGCAAGCAAGAGAAACTACCTCTGGCTAATTTAAGGGAAAAGAGGATGTATTTGAAGGCTATTACGTGGGTTACAGATTCCAAAGAGTGGCTCAGAAGAAAGGGGCGGTGTCCTGGGCTGTTGGAAAGACCTGAGTGGCAGGGGCGCCCCAGCAGGGAGCCGTCTGGCCTGTTTGCGATGTTGAGGCTCTGAGCGCAGGATTCCGAGGCCGAAGGAAAGGAGCTGATGGAGTTCGGGTCCCAAGCCGCTGCCCAGTGCGGAAGAGGAGAGGAAA